>NC_143060.1:4143750-4476875 GCF_052426305.1 Pelodiscus sinensis
ATGTAATATGGTTATAACTGCTTCACCAACTGAACGTAATGCCCGCTGCTAAAAACAGGAGACAAATGAAATGAAGAAATAAAGACAACATTACATAAATAAGAACAAACAAGCAAGCAAAGGAACAAGAGAGGAACAGGAATGGATTATGAAAGACAGTACGAGGAGGAAGCAGAATAAGTATGCCATGCCAGAGCACAGAGCAGTAGAGGTCATTGCTGCACTATACTGTGCTAATTGCATGCATTGTAATCATTGCAAAATCAAGGACTCATTGTATAGCATTAAGGCAATTGCCTGAGGATAAGATATTACCCTTGGTTCACTCTATCAAAGATTTCTTACTGTCTTGTATGAACACGATTACAAGTCTCAACGATAGGGCGTACGTACACACTGCCAATAGTACTACTGAAGTGACAGGTGAAAGGATGAGATTTCAGAGAAAAGGAAGCACGTTTCTGATTCAAAAAAAGTCACCTTTATGCTTTTCGAGGTGGTATCCAGATTTAATTCTGTTCCCATTTTCTGGCAATCCGGACACCGTGCAACTGAGTGGGGATGGAATAATATGGTGAAATTAACATTTGGTTTTGGTAACAGAATTGCCAGCGTCTAGAGTTCACATGTGCACAGCAAAAATGTCTTTTAACCATTTCAAATTTGTCTTTAAATTGTAACTAGCATTCCTCAGGGCTCCGTTTCATTCATTAACATACCCAATCGACAATGTCGTTTGTCACCCCGGCCAACAGAATCTTGATGTTGGTGAAGTTCTCGTTTTGATTCTTCCTAGATGTCCACCATATGGACGGTTATGAAACAAATGAAAGAGCTGTAGGGCTTCTTTCCTGGTCTTCAGGACGACAACCTTTCTTCCTTTGGCAGAATGGAATGATTGCCCCTCTGTTAACCAGAGAAGACAGAGAACAGAGGCCAATTAAGGCTTCTGGGGGTCCTGTGTCAGATCAAGTTTTAGGACCCTGCCCAACCATTTCCAGGGGAGGGTACTGCTGACTCACGATACACAGCCCCACCCCTTCCTTGGGACTGTGACTGGGACCCTGTGTTGCAGCCATGGGTCTGTCCCAGTGAGTGAGCTCCTCCAGTAACAGAGCTGCATCAGTGGCCTGGTTGCTGGGCATTAGGGGGCCAGGAGCGGGGGGTTGGGGTTTCTTCTGCATCACCCACTGCTTCTGCTGGAGAAAGAGTTGGGCATGGGGGCTTCCCTGCCACCCCACGGCTTCTGTCAGGGCTTGGGTGGAGGAAGGGAGGATTATCATAATGAAACAGTGTTGCACTGAAGCTACAAGCTGTTGTGTGTGAATGCATTGAGTAATTATAAGGTATATGCATATATCAGCAATATTGATGCACAGTACGGGTTGTAATGCTTGGAGTACAAGGGTTGAATTTCAGTGCATGGCTAGAACTAGATTTTTTTTTTTTAAACAGAAATTTGGGACCCCTTTTGTGACTATTGCTGCTTCTGCTAACTGGATACACTGCCAAACCTACCTGAGACACGTACAAGCTCATGGAAGTTTTTTTTGAGTAATACTGATACTCCATTCCTCATGCCACTGTCAAGTATGTTTGTTGCACCAATCACAAAGACCACAAAGGGGAACTTTCGAATGATTCAAATAAAATGGTGTTTTATAATTTCAAACCCATGGGAGGTGAGGGTTAGCACTCCACATAATACCAGTGTACTGACATCAGGACCATCAGTCAGAGGCTGGACATTCCATTACAGTGTCTCATTATAACATTAAGAACAGAATGCCTTGCCTTCCAAAGAAAGCTTGGCAGCAAAGCGACGCAGATTCAGTCTGACTGATTTACTCATTCCTTGAGGAGAGACGTCACTCCGTAGAGATGCCAAAACATTTGCACTTGTTTCCTCAAAAGGTTTACCTGAGTTTTGTTCACAGAGTTCAGTGCACACAGGAAGTATCAATCCTTATTCGAGTAAAAGGTCAGCTGGGAGGTGTATGGTGCACATTGCAGGCACGTAAGCAAGGAAAGGCTAAATCGGTGGTTCTCAAAGTGCAGTCCAGGTGGTCCGTGACTCGATCTCAGCCCCGCCCCCATCTCTCCCACGCAACAGGGAGCCTGTGCTGCTGCTCCAGCCTCCTGCTCGGACAGCGTGCAGGCTGTGTGTGTGAAAAAAGCCCCGACCTTCCCCGCCATATCTGGCTCGTGGAGAGAGGCAGAGCAAGTGGCTCCATGTGCTGATGCTCCCGCCACCGCGCTGGGGGAACGGCAGCACATGGGTCTGGCGGGGAAGGTCAGCACTTTTTTCACTGTCCCCCACCCCACACATGCCCTTCGAGTGGGAAGATGGAGCTGGTGCATTTCAAAGCCATGGAGCCCGGCGTCAGTGGGGAACTCCCCATTTCAGCAGAATATGGGATCAGCTGGGGAGTCCCCAACTGACCCGGGCTCCACGGTGCTGCCCCTTTGAAACCACTTGTCCAGAAGGGTTTAGGCGTGCCTTCCTCTGCCTTTTCATTGCTTTGGCTTTGCTTCAAACAGGGGGCTGGGGTATTCACCATGAATATCACACCTCAGCTCCCCAAGTATGTAACTATGCCCTGGTTCCCCAAGAACACAGAGCTGGTAGGTAATGAGGTGGGGGGCAGCCTCTCTGCTGGGCTCCTCTTGCCTGCCAGAGCTCGTAGCAACCCTGCTGGCTGCTGGCTCTCCTACCCCGCAAGCCCCTGCCCCCCACCTGTTTATTCATACACTTAGCCAGGATGGCTGTAAGTACCTGGCTACATGAAATGTGTAGGAAGTTAAGAACATAAAAATGGCCACACTGGGTCAGACCAAAGGTCCATCTAGCACAGTGTCCCGTCGGCCAACAGTGGCCAATACCAGATGCTCCAGAGGTAGGGAGAGAACACAACAGGGAATCCTCACGTGATCCCGCCCCTGTCACCCATCTCCAGACAAACAGAGGGTAGGGACACCATTCCTACCCATCCTGGCTAATAGCCATTGATGGACCTAACCTCCATGAATCTATCCAGCTCTTTTTTGAACCTTGTTGAAATCCTCATCTTCACGACATCCTCTGGTAAGGAGTTCCACAGGTAGACTGCGCACTGCGTGAAGAAACACTTCCTTTTTTTTGTTTTAAACCTGCTGCCTATTCATTTCATTTGGTGACCCCTATTTCTAATATTGTGGGAATAAGTAAATAACTTTTCCTTATTCGCTTTTTCCATACCACTCATGATTTTATAGACCTCTATCATATCCCCCCTTAGTCTCCCCTTTTCTACGCTGAAAAGTCCCAGTCTTTTTAATTTTTCCTCATAGGGAGAAACCCCTAATCATTTTTGTTGCCTTTTTCTGAACCTTTTCCAATGCCAAGATATCTTTTTTGAGATGAGGCAACCACATCTGTAGGCAGTATTCAAGATGTGGGCGTACCATGGTTTTATATAGAGGCAATAAGATATTCTCTGTCTTATTCTCTATCCCTTTTTAAATGATCCTTAACATTCTATTTGCTTTTTTGACTGCCGCTGCACACCAAATGGATGTTTTTAGAGAACTATTCACAATGACTCCAACATTTCTTTCTTGAGTAGCTGTAGCTAAATTAGTCCCCATCACATTGTATGTGTAGTTTGGATTATGTTTTACAACGTGCATTACTTTACATTTATCAGCATTAAATTTCATTTGCTATTTTGTTGCCCTATCCTTTAGTTTGGTGAGACCTTTTTGAAGCTCTTCACAGTCTGCTTTGGTCTTAACTATCTTGAGCAGTTTGGTATCATCGGCAAATGTTGCCACCTCACTGATTACCCCTTTCTCCAGATCATTTATCTAAACAAAGTACAACCCTGCACTACAGTTTAGCACAAGGAAGTGAAGAGTTTCCTTCTGCTCCAGTTGACTGTTCTCCATCCCTGAGCCTTTCATCCTCCTTAACAGCACAGGGGCTGTCTGACCGGAGGTGGGACAGTTCTACAGTGTCCCGGAAAGCCTCATTTGTGAACCTCTTGGCCTCCCTTAGCTCCTCCAATTCAGCCATCCTGGCTTTCACAGCCCGTATGCAGTCTCAGAGGGCCAGGAGCTCCTTGCATCAAATGCACACATACACCACCTGTCCACAGGAGAAGTAATCATACATGCTACATTGCGTGCAATAAACAGGAGAGCCCCCACTCTGCTGCTGGGCTTCTACCTGCATTCTCTCCTACAGATAATTAGATCATTGATAGGGTTTTTATTTAAATCACACACTACAGACAGCCACTTACCCCAAGGGTCCCATAATTGCTCCTCTTTCACCTGGAGAACTCCCTCACGAAACTCTCTGTTAGCTGTCCCTGTTTGCAAAGCGGAAACTGAAGTTGTAGTATGGTACAGTATTTTTGGCCATTGCAGGTTAGGTGCCTTAGTAAACAATGAGTATCCTCTCCTGACCCTATAGCCCCTAGCATTGGAGTGGAGAATCTTATTTGGGTCAGGAGCCACACACAAGTGAGAAGAAAAAACAAACAAAACCCCACATCACAACCCCCCCCCCACACAACCCCTCACTGACCCCTTAGTCCCACTTTGACGAGAAAAACCCTCACAGATGTGGCCCCCTCTTCAGAAGCAGAAAAAGGCGGGGAGGGAGACACTCATTTCACTTCACTCATGCTCCACACATGGGAGGGGGCCAAGGCTCAGGGCTTCCCACCAGGCCCACATTAACTCTTCTGGGAGCTGAGATTTTGTGGGACTCCCCTAAGGTCTGGGGTGGGGCCAACAATAAGGAGATCAATGTGTGAGAGGAGGCTGCCGGGGAGCAGGCTATGGCGGGGGTGTGGAGTCTAGGCAGAATGAACGGAACTGGAGCAGGCTGGTGGTGCAGGGGCTGGGAGTGTAGGAGAGGGGTGGGAGCTGGGGTACAGGAGTGGCTGGGGTGGTGAGGGAGGGGCCTAAGGGTACATGTTGTGGGCAGGAAGGGGCAGGGGACTGGGACAACTACCTAGCACAACTAAGGAGGTAGTACAGGTGGCTCCACGTGGCCCTCCGCTTGCAGGCATCTGCCCCCCCCCCCACGCTCCCATTGGCCGCAATTCCAGGCCAGTGGGAATGACTGGGGTGTAGCCTGCAAGTGAACATGGTGATAGTGGGGTAGAGCTTCCCTGCACTGCTGTTCACAGAATCACATCCTCCCTCGGCCAGACATCACCCATCGGCTGGATACAACCTATAGCTGACCTGGATCAAGCCCATGAAGCTCAGAGGTGCTCTTCCCCCCTGCACAGTGGGCAAACCGGTGGTGCTGGTGCTCCAGCCACAATGGGGGCAGCAAGTTTCGGCTCTCTCCCCCCGCCCCATGGCTAGCATTGGCTCAGCCACCTGCAAGGAGGAGCCTTAAACATCACAGCCCACGGGCCCTTGGTTCTCCATTACTGCCTTAGAAGGACCTCACACAATTCAGCAGCTTCAGTATTTTGGACACCAGTAAAGGACTTTTTACTAGGATTGTTCTTATAATTACTTTTCAGGGTGGGTGTAGGTGGGGATTCAGTAGCATCTGGAGCAGGGATTTCCCCATCAGGCAATGCTTCCCTACTTTTTGATCCCCAAAATGTGGCTCTTACCTTGGACTTTCTATTCTCCATTCTACATACTAGCGGACGGAAGCATATGAGGCTAGGGGAGCTTTCAGAGAGGTAGGGCTCTCAAGCGATTAAAGAATTTAATCACAATTAATTGCATGCACCTCCCCTTTGATGCCTCCCCTCCCTGCATGGAGCCCAGGATCAGCTAGAGTCCCCATTTGAGCCCGGGCTCCATGCAGCGCTGCCCCTTTGAAGCGCCGTGGTGGCGCAACAAGGAGCCCAGGAGAGTCAGTCGGCTGGAAAACCCCGCATAGGGGCTGGCTGTGTCCCTGCAACCAGACCCCAGCTCGTGCCCCCCACACCCGCACATGACCTGACCCAGCTCCCTGCCCATCCCCCCGCCGCGCCTTGCCCCCCCTTTGCACCTTTTTCACACTTGCCCAGAGCCGGGAGCAGCGTTCGAACCCACGTGCGAGCAGAGGCCGGGCAGCCGCCACAGCAGCTCTTACTGAGCATGCTCCGTTCCAGCGCGCATGCTCAGTGCACCCCAGGGAGCGCCCGCGGAGCGGCCGTTGCTGCTGACGCTACGCCGGCCTCTCGCGAGAGCAGGGGAAGGGGCGGGGTTCGCCGCTGCTTGCCGCCCCCCGCGCGCGCTCGTTGGGCGCCGCGGCCGGTCTGACAGGAGGGAGGCAGCCGCCGCCGCCGCCTCGGTCCCTCCGCCGCGCGCGCGGGGAGGCGTCGCCGGCTCACCCCGGCCATGGCGGGCTGCGCGCCCCGGGGCCCCCCGCGCCGCCGCTGAGGAGCCGCCGCCATGAAGAAGGGCCGCCCCCGGGGGGAGAAGACGGCGCCCCCGCCGCCCCTCCGGAGAGCGGCCCCCGCGCCGGGCGGCCGCAGCGAGCCGGACCCCCGGGCCCCGCGCGGGGAGGTGAAGAGCAAGGTAACGGGGGCCCCGCGCGCACCCGGGTTGCGGGCCGGGCAGTGGCGCGAGGCCCCCGGGTCAGTGACCGGATGAGGCGAAGGGGCCGTTGGCGGGGGGTTGGGAAGCTGGAACTGGCGGGGGGGGGGGCTCGGACGGGACCATGGGACCTTGCGGGACAGGGGGCGACGGGGCTGGGCGGTGGAGCCGGGGGGGGGGGGGGGAGTTGCAGGGGCAGATGGTGCAGCGCTGTGGGCGTAGCCGCGGGTTAACCCCCCCCCCCCCCCGTGTGCCTGAAATTCATCGTGGCCGGCAAAGGCGCTGAGCAGCCAGAGCATGCACGGGAGAGACGAATGGATCAGAGCCGCGTCCTTGGTCCGCCGCGCCTGGCGTGTGCCAGGGCCCATGAAGGCGAAGCATCAACGATGGTTCTTCCCCGGAAGCCCCCACTGCACCTTGTATGAGTGAGGGGGGAGAGGGGGAGAATGTGGCCCGATCCAGTGTTGTGCAACAGGCTGATGAGTAGCGCTTATACTGTAACTGTAGCTTGCTGAAGGATCTTGCCCTGGCTTCATACTCAAGCCTCTATGGTGTGTCGATAGAACTGGTTTCTACTTTCTTGGTCCTTTATAGAAATAATTTGTGTTCTGCCCCGAAATTTGACTTTCTGTTTTATAGTTGTCTGAAGCAGGGATGTTAAAATACATGTAATAAAGTAAATGCGTAAGGGCTGAAAATTTCAGCGGTGACATGACGACATGCGGGGAGAGTGAGTCAGCTCTGATCTAGAGGCAGAAAGAGGGGGGGAATGCGTGTAGATGACAAGAGTAACCGATAAGGCTAGGTTTATTGGTTAATTGTATAGTCAACAACACGTTCCCATCCCTTGTTTGAACTAGGGATGTTAAAAACCATGTGTTTGTGTAAACATGTAACTGCTGAAATTTTTAGTGGTTACACATTTACCTGCAGGGGGGGCAGGCGAGCACCAGCTCCTGTGTTCCCCGAACTCCACTGCCTCTGATTGAGAGGCAACAGTACAGTGGGCAGGCAGCTTCGTGGGAGCTGGCTTGCAAGTGAGCATCCTGTGTGTATCTGCTCCTGCCTGCCCTGCCACTCTCCACACTGCTACCTCTCTATCGGAGGCAGTAGTGTGGAGGGGGGAAGGGAGATGGCACCCCAGGAGTCAGTGCTCTTGCCTCCTCCTCCCCCCATGACCCAGCTGCATCTGTGGGGGAGCAGGTGGCTCCCCAGGAGTTGAGATGCATGAGGAGCTGGTTTAGAAGCTGGCTCCCCATTGGCACCAGCTCCCCCCCCCCCCGCCTTTCTGCCTGAGATACAGAGACCGAAAGGGGTGGTGGTGCATGTAACAGTCAGGATTAACCAACAAGATTGGTTTTATCAGTTAATCCTGTAAAAGAGACACTCTTAAATCCCTAGTTGGAATAGTGTTAAACATAATTTAACAATACCTATTTATTTTAATATTCTCTCCCAATTTTTCCCAGACCATGACAAGTGAGATTTTACATGTAGGAAAGACTGCTGAACTTTTTTATTAACATTGATATATTTGTGGGGTACCAAAATGTACAGTAAGTTTGCAGACTGCCATGGTGCAGTAATGCATCTTTTTACTTGGTCATTTTGAGAATCATATTAAAAATAGAGCTTTCTGGGTTTTGTTTCGTGTCAGCTGAGTAAATCTTTTTCTCAATTTTTCTTTGGAGGTTATTGTTTTCTGTATAGATCGTAGGCATTCTTAAATGATTAAATAACAGCTACAACTGATGAGAAAGGACAAGTTAATGTCTATAACACTTTGAACATGAGTACTGATACAGCATAATGGCACTGAGAATAATTTTTTTTAGTTGGTCACTTTTTGGCAAATATAGGTTGAACCTCTCTTGTTTAGAACACTCTGCTGATCTGTGGTCCAACATGATTTTAGTTAGCCAGATGTCCACTTGGAATAGGTGTGGCCAAGTTTCCTACAATCCCATAAAATTTTACTGCCACCAGTCCTGGCTCTCAGTGTTCTGTGCTGTTACTTAGCTGACATTTACCCCTAAATGTCTTCTAAAAGTCTAGTAAGCAGTGAAAGTGTTGGTAGTGTTTGTAGTGCTGCTAGACAATATTGATCTCCTGTGGTTTGGTAAATTCTCTGATTTGACATTGTCACCCTCAGGACCTGAACATACTTGAGAAATACAACCTGTATTTCTAAATCTTTGTAACTAGCATTTTGACTAATTTCACTAGTATAGATTATAAAAATCTATCTTCTGTTACATGCAACCAATAAAGACAAAAGCTATCACTGCTTGTCCTTTTAAGGTTGTTTTGTTGAAACTGAGAACAGGTTTTTGTTGTTTGTGAAATAAGATGTTGGAAATATCTTATTAGTTTAATGTAGATAATTTTTTGTTTTGAAATATGTCTGGAACAGGAAACCCTATTTACACAGCTTTATAGAAAATAAGCTTAGTTAGACTATTAGTCTACCGGAGGACTTACATTTGGTAGACTGATAAGAAACAAGAGTTGAGGACCGGTCTCTAAACTCTGTGGATATATGTGTTGGTGAGAAGCTCAGAACCTACTGACCTGCTGGGAAGTGAGAAATTGCTGGAATTCTTATTGGTATGCTGCCCTGGTTCTGTAAAGGGGGGTATTTGCCTTGGCGTTTGGCCAAAGGGTTTCTGATAAAATTTAAGTCGGGCTTGTCTGCCCTTGCTTAGGCTAATTGCTTTCCAAAGTAGCAACAGTAACCTCTCATCTGAAGAAGTGGGCTATGCCCACAAAAGCTCATGATACCATTTGCATGTTTTGTTAGTCTTTAAAGTGCTACCAAACTATTTAGGTTTTTTTTTTTTAAGTTTATTCTGTAAAGATTAACTTGGCTACCTCCTGAAGCTCCATACTTTGATCAGTTTCAGAGTTTGGCTTATAAGGAAAAATTAACCAGAGGATTGTTGATTTCATACTGCGGCTTCTTGGAAGATTTATGAGCTGCACTAGCGCTATCTGTGATCTTAGCCATTTATGCTTATTTGGAAGGCTATCTTTGCAACAACAAGGAATAGAAACCTTTTCCTGAAATCTTAAATTCTTCATGAGATTGATGGGGTAGGTCCTATTGCTCATCTCTAACAAGTAGGTGAATGGATTTTTTTGAACTCCATATTAATGAATGGACATGAGAAGGTGCTGAAAGGTCACTCACTATTAATGCCACCTTGGTGGCTGGATACTAGGGCTTTAAGGGAGTAATAGCTGACAAGTCGACTACCCGATAAGACTAGGCTTATCAGGTAGGCGAGGCGACTACTCACATTCAGAGGCAGCAAGGCAGGGAAAACAGGAGCTGGTGCTGTGCAGAGCCGGTTTTAAAGCCAGTTGCACCCTTACCCACCAGGATCCTACTACATTTTTAAATGCAGAGCCACAGCAGGGTTTGGTCCTGGAGTTGGAGTGAGCTGGGACTGAGTCAGCTGTCTATTGACTACTCGATTATTAAAGTAACCTCATTTTAACATCCCTACTGGATACTCTGTGTGCTCTTGTGTGTGATTGTTAGCTTGAGCGTAGAAGAGGAGGAAGTTATAGTACTGTCAAACAGTGCCATTTATACAGATATGTGTTAAAATGATTTGGAACCAAATTGTGCACTAGCCAACCCATTTAACTGTGTGATCTTATTATTGTTACACTTGTGCTCCCTTTTCTTCTATCTTATGTTACATGTTGTGTCTTGCCTTACATTAGATTGTAATATCTTTAGGGCATATGTTTCTTGATGTACTGGTGGCGCATGTGGCACAGTGGAGCCCAAATTCTAATTTTAGGCCTTGGGATGTTACTGTAACACAGATAATAGGCCTCTTTTCACGAGCATGTAGTGCCCCGACCTCTAGAATGGGGGACATTGAATATGCATGTCATAAGCTTGCAAAGGCTTAAACATGTATATCCAGGTAGAAACGGTTATTCTGATGAAACTTCTAAAGATAAAAATCAATTTCTGCTCTATGGTGCACTGAAGAAGCAGCATACAGAAGAGAAGATACTCACATGATTCTCATTCCTTTTGACTTTGTAATTCTGAGTTTTTGAAGATTTAATATTCAAGTACAAATGTCTTGATCTGAAAATTTAAAATCGTACGTTCTATAACATTGTAGATGTTCTTTAGGGGAGGACAAATTTTATTTCCAGTTTTCACGAGACTTTGCCCTTATATAACACATATAATCATGTCACACTGCTGGTTGGAAAAATAAGAATTTATCAAAACTAGGGATGTAAGCAACTAGTTGACTACCTGATAAGCAAATGCTTATCGGGTAGTTGAGTAGGAACTCAACTAGTTGCTTCCCCCCTTGTTGCCTCTAACAGAGAGAGGCAGCAAGGTGGAGAGAAGAAGTCGGTGCTGGGGGGATCTAGCTTAAAAGCCGGTTCCCCCCCAAACCATCTCCGCTGGCAGGCAGAGGGCTGCAGGGAAATGGCACGAGTGGGATTGAAACAGTCCTGCTCTCGCCAGTCCTGACTGCTGCTCCTCTCCCTTTGAAATGTACAAGAGCCGCCTGTGGCTCTCGTACATTTCAAAGGAAGAGGCACAGAGGGGAAACTGTGCCAGAGGGGACGGCTTTGATCTCTGCTGCTGTGAGTTCCTGCTGCCTTTCTCCCTTTGAAATGTACAGGAGCCATGGGTGACTTCTGTACATTTGAAAGGGAAAGGTGCAGCGGGATAGAAGGCACCCCCTTTATCGACTAATCAAGTAGTTGATGGAAATTCCATGAACTACAGTACTTGATTAGGTGAGTAATCGAAATTTAACATCTCTAATCAAAGCAGTCAAGTTAGGGCCCTATCCTTACAATCTAGCTCAGGGGTGAGCAAAAAGGTCTCTGCGGGCCAGATTCGGCCTGCCAAGTGGGTTGATCCGGCCCATGGAGGCCCTGCTGTTCTCCTTCCCCCAGGCCAATTAGGGTCTGGGGGCGGAGGAAGCGTATGAAGTTTCCTCCGCCCTGCCAGGAACACGTAGCACTTTGAAGTGCAATATTTGTAATGGATTATGATTTGAATGCTCCGTGTGTTCTTCACATTACACAAAACAGGAATATATTCCTACTCGGGGAAACTAGTCTGTTAACTGTATTTGAAATGCATTATTTGTAGTTCTATATTAAATGCAAGAAAAGTATGCTAAAAGAACATTAAGGTTTCAAAGTCAAGCACTCAAATTAGGGAATGCCAGAATTAAGATTGCACATGTCTTCTGTCCACAGGAGAAGCTCAGTTTCTGGACCAGGACTTGGCATGGTGTACAGCAGCCCAGAGCTGCTATTGCAAAGAAAATTCTACTCAGGCCTAGGCTAGAGCATGCTCAGTGTGGATGGAATCTTTGGGAAATGTAGCTACTAAGAAGTTGTGAACTTGCAAAGCATGTGCACACTGCAACTTTTCAAAGGTTTTTAACTTGGCCAAACTTTTTTTTTTAAATGGAGAAGATAAAAAGACTCATCCCTGATGCAAAGGCCACACCCATGCCAAGTCCCTGCTGGTCCAAAGCACGAGGAAGTGAGAATTTATCGGAGAAAAGATTGCTAGAATTTTTTATTATTGGCAAAATGATACATTTCTCCCTAGCTTCATTCTTGGACACACCAAACTCTTTTGTCAGCTCATGATAGACACCCAGCATGGAAAATTTCAGCTCACATGGCTAACGTTCGGCAAATAAGACAATGTTTTCAATTGCTTATAGATGGGAAGCATCAGGCAATTGTAGTAGCCAGCACTAACAGCCCCACTTAGAGTAATAAAATGATAGGACTGAAGGAACCTCGAGAGGTCATCAGGCACTCATGGCAGGACTACATACTATCAAGATCATCCCTGACAGGAGTTGGACTAACCTACTCTTAAAAATCTCCTTTGGCTGAGATTCCACAGACTCCCTAGGCAATTAATTCCAGTGCTTAACCACTATGACAGTTAGGAAGCTTTTTCTCATGTGTAACCTAAACCTCCCTCATTTCAATTAAAGTCTGCTGCTTCTTGTCCCATCAACTTTAACAGGGTTCAGAAAAAGAACTAGATAGATTCATGAAGATTAGGTCCATCAATGGCTATTAGCCAGGATGGGTAGAAATGGTAGCCCTAGCCTCTGCTTCTCTGGAGGTGGGTGACAGGGGAGGGATCATGTGAGGATTACCTGTTGTGATCTTTCCCTCTGGGGCATCTGATATTGGCCACTGTTGGCAGACAAGATACTGGGCTAGATGGACCTTTGGTCTGACCCGGTCTGGCCATTCTTATGTTCTTATCCCTCTTCCTTGTATCAGCTTTTTAGGTACTTGAAAGCAGTTATCATGTACCCTGTGTGTCTTCTCTTTTCCAGAATAAACAAACTCCATTCTTTTAATCTTCTCTCATAGGACATGTTTTCTAGACCTTTAATCATTTTTGTTTCTCTTTAAATTGTCCACATCTTTTCTGAAATGTAGCACTCAGAATGGGACATACTTCAGTTGAGGTCTAATCAGCATTGAGTAGAGCTGAAGAATTTATTTTTGTGTCTTGCTTGTAACATTCCTGTTAATGCATCCTAGAATGATGTTTTTTTTTTTTCGGCAGTGTGTCACTGACTAATATTTACCCTTGTGGTCCTCTATGACCTCTAGATCACTTTCCACACTACTCCTTCCTAGGTGGTCATTTTGCATGTGTGCAGCTGATTGTTTTTTCCCAAGTGGACCAAAGCACTTGCAACCCATCACAGCTTGGTGTCATTCACAGGCTTTCTGAGAGTCTATGCCCTTATCTAAATCATTGGTGATGTTATTGAACAGAAGCAGATCCAGAACTGATGCCTGCAGAACCTCATTCGTGATGCCCTTCCAGCATGACTTTGAACCATTTTATAGTTACTCTTTGGAACGGTTATTCAACCAGTTATGGATTCACATTATAATAGTTCTATCTAGGTTATATTTCCCTAGTTTATTAATTAGATGCTCATGCAAGTCTGTATCAAAAGCCTTACTAAAGGCTAGACAAAGCACAAATACTGCTTCCCCATCCACAAAGAAAAAAAGCTATAGGTTTGGTTTTATGTGATCCATGCTGACTATTACTTATCTTCTAGATATTTGTGAATTGATTGCTTAATTATTTGCGCCATTATCTTTCTAGGTACATAAGTTTAGCTGATTGGTCTGTAATACCCTGGGTTGTCTTTATTTTTCCCTTTGTATGGATGGGCACTCTATTTGGCCTTTTCCAGTCTTCTGGAATCTGTCCCATCTTCCATGATTTTTTTCAAAGATAATAGCTAATGGCTCTGATATTTCTTCAGTCAGCTTCTTGAATATTCTAGAATGCATTTCATCAGGCCCTGGTGACTTTATGTGATCTAATTTGTGTAAATTTTAATTTATTCTTTTCCTATTTTAGCTTCTGGATCTACCCCATTTTCACTGGCATTCACTATGTTAGGCATCCAATCATCACCAATCTTTTCGGTGAAAACTGAAACTAAAACAACAATAACAGAAAATATAGAAATGGCAAAGTTGCTTAGTATTTTCATTGAGTAACAGGCCTGTCCTGTCATTGGTCTTCCTCTTGCTTCAAATGTATTTGTAGAATGTTTTCTTGTTACCCTTTATGTTTCTGGTTGGCTTGATTTCATTTTGTGTCTTGAGCGTTCTAATGTTGTCCCTACATATATGTGGTGTTTGTTTATATTCATTGTTTGTAATTTGACCCAATTTCTACTTTTTGTAGGACTTTTTTTTTTTATATTTAGATCATTCAAGATCTCCTGGTTAAGCCAAAGTTGTCTCTTATAGGGATGTTAATGCATAGGGGCTGGAGTAGCTTCCAGACAGCCTCTGGGCATGGGTTTGATCCTGTCCCACGGGGCCTGCCAGAGCAGCCCCTGTCCTTGGAGGGCCTGGCCCAGGCAGTGTGTTGCAGGCAGGGGTTACTCTGGCTGGATGGCCTGTAGCCTATAGGGCTAGTCTGCTTGTTTGTCTATAGATATTTCTATATATTTTCTTAGGGTTTAATTACTTGTTTTATTACAATAAGTTTATAAGTTTTTATTTATGTAATTTGGCTGTAACATAAGATGCCTATAGGCCATATCTTGTATATTAAGTTAAGGCAAAGTTAGTATTTTTGTCTGGCATTTTTACCCAGATAGCAAAGACAACTTGTGTATGTTGGAACATTCTCCTGGATAGATGGTAAGATAGTCCCCATGAAAAGTTCATCTGCCAAGAATGCAAGTACACCACGAGAAGTCCAAAAATATCATAGAAATAACATAGGTGAGAGAGATCTAATATCGTGAATACGTATGTACATGTTATACTATATTTGTATGTATTGATATGTGCCCAACCTATGGAGTAAGTGTACCTCATTAGTTTGTGGGTGAGGAAGTTAACATTTGTACATAGGAGGACCTGAGCTCCTGTGCTTATAAAACAGTGTACTCAGTGCTTTTTAGTTAGAGAGATAGAGAGAATAAGATACAATAAGGTAGGAGAAGAAGAAAGAAAGAAGAGCAGGAGGAGTTAGGAGTTAAGATTAGTTTCTAAACTTTAACTTTTCTTTCTGATAGTTTCTTAGTTTATTTTAGATTTAGGTCAGCCAGTAAAGTAAACTAAGTTCGCGTCAATAAACTTTTAGCATTAGCTTCTGCACTTCCCATTGAAGAACTAAGAAACCTGGACCTAAACTGTCTGGTATTCAGAGGCAAGTCTCATCTTTTTTTCTCATCACCAGATTATCAAGAACAGATATTACCTTATAGAAATAATACCATATGTGTCTTAGCCTAATAATACTGTGCTGGTAACCCTGATTTGTTTCATTACTCAGATTGCTATTTGATTTCTATTCCATATATTTTTAATAAAGTTTATTTGATTTCTATTCCATATATTTTAATAAAGTTTAACATTATTTTCTCAGTATGAACATTCTGTCATACTCTCGAAGGTAAGAACCTGATTATGTTCTGATCAGTTCAGTTGGCAAGCCTACAGCCCAAGCTATCCAAATTAATAATAGTTACCATCCTTAAATTAGGCTACAGGCTGGAGCATCCTCTGTCTGTGGTGTGCCTGGCCCCACAGCCATATGTTACATGCTGGATCTTGGGGAGCTGGCTCCAGAACCTGCAGCAAAGCTACTCCCAGAGAAGCAGCTTTATACTGTAGAGCCTGCAACTTGTGTAACTATGGTTTTTAGCAGTTCTATGGCTACATTTTTTAATTCATTTTTACATCCCTAGTCTCTTGCCATATTTCCTGTCTTTCCTATGCAGTTGAATAGTTTGCTTTTATGCCTGTCATCTGTCCACAGTTGTTTCTTTTAGACTTGCTTCCCATGGCATCTTAACTACCTGTTCCCCAAGTTTGCTAAAGAATGCCTTTGTGGAATCCATTGTCTTTATGTTGCTGTTGTCAGTCCTACCATTCCTTAGAATCATGAACTCCATGCTTTCATGATCACTTTCACCCAAGCTGCCTTCCACTTTAAATTCTCAACCAGTTCTTCCCTATTAGTCAAAAATAAAATCTAGAACAGCCTATCCCCTGGTAACTTTTTCTCTACCTCCAGGAATGAAATAGTCTCCAATACATTCCAAAAACTTTTTGGATAAACTGTGCCTTGCTGTGTTACAATATGAATTGTGTTCTGTTTTAGAGTATAAATGTCTGGAGGGAGCTCTTTGAAGACTGAGGGGATAGTTTGGTGACCAAATCCTAAATCTAAGGGAATTAATTGCCACACACTGCTTTGTGCTTTAATGTAGATTTTCCAATGTGCTAAGTCTCTGAAGATACCTATAATACACTCCTGAGTATGGTAAATATGACTTTTATAGCTTGAAAAATTGAGGCGAAAGTGACTTAGGCCATGTCAGCTTTGGTTCATGCAAGTTATGTCAGCATATACCCATTCATATTGTAAACCACTTGGATGTGTGTGTTTTTGACTGCTTATCTTGTTGCATGTACTTTCTATGAATGCTTTTGCTGATGTGAAGTGGTGTGGTATCCTAGTGTATCACATGTCACCCTCTGGTGCAATCATTTTTGGGGAATTTTCACAATGTGTTTTGGGGAAGAAAGGAATAGCACAGAGATCTCTAGGAGCTAGGGGTCAAATTCCCAGCATGAAATATTCTCCATCTGATATTGCCATCCATATCCCATCATTTTCCTGCCTTTTTAAAATTCCACAAATCCACATTGCACTTTTCAGTGTCTGCCATGTCAGCCTCAGCTCTGTACTATTCTCATGAATGGACCAAATATAGGACATATAATTCTCATGTATTTGCAGATCTGTAGGAAGTAGTTCGACAGTGGGGGATGTTATGACTGTTTTTCAAGGACAGTTTGCTGAGGGATAAAGTGAAAATGGAGGTTGGTGGCATTTGTGGAGCAGCTGAGATAGGTAGGGCATGGTTTCTGGGCCTAAGAAGTGAGCAATAACTGGTGGAATTGCATCATAAATAGGTTTGGGATGACTACCAGTGGCTGGAAAGCTTTTGGGTGTGAAAAGGCCATATTTCTGGATTTGTGTGCTGAGGTTACCCCAGCAGAGAGGCAGCAGAATGAGAGCTGCATTGAAGATGAAGCAGCGAGTGGAGATAGTACTCTGGCAGACTGAAGTGCTGAATTGCTACTGTTCAGTAGGAAGTAGTTTTGGAGTTGGAAAAGAGACTGTGGAGCTATTAAGCTGGGGTGGGAAATAAATTTTGGTGGGGGGGGCACTCCAAGATTTTGGCAAGTGGTCAAAGGCCACACGTTTCTGTGGAGGAAGTGCGGGGTCTAGGATGGTACAGAAGGGTGCATGGGGTAAGAGACTGGGGTGCAGGAGGCAGTGTTGGGTCTGAGAGGGAGTTTGGGTGAAGGAGGGTTTGTGACTTGGGGCAGGGGATTGGGGTGTAGGGTCAGGGAGGGAGTGTGGGTGAAAGGATTCTGACCTGGGGGAGGGAATGTAGGAGAGGGTACAGGATTTGGGAGGGAGTTAGGACCTGGGGTAGGGGGATGCAGAGGGTTTGGATGGTGACCTGGAGATGAAGTTGGGGTGTGGAAGGGGTAGGTGTGCCAGAGGCGGGCTTTGGGTGGGAGGTGCTTACCTAAGCTTCTGCTAGTCAGCAGCCCTGTGACAGCCCCAAGGCAGCTTGGGCTCCTTGCCTGCTGCAGCCCCAGACTGCTTGAAACTGTAGGCTGCTCCCTTTATGTGGCACTCATCTCCAGGAGAGGGGAGAGCCTTGCGTTGCCCCTATCCCTCAAGCCAATCTCTCAGCTCCAGCGGGCTGGTGGTTTGCAGCCAATAGGAGCTGAGGATTGGGTTGGGGGCAGGGAGATCACACAAACCGTCCCCCTCCCTCTAGAGCAGAGGCATTTGGAGCTGCTCTGCACTTGAAACAGCGGCTGCTGTGTGCCTAAGGGTCCCTGCAGGGAGGTCTGCAGGCTGGATCTGGTGCCTTGGCAGGCTGGATTCAGCCCGCGAGAGGTATCTTGCCCACCCCTGTGTTAAGCAAATGTTGTAGGTCTTCTGCTATGCAGGACTGTGGCTCTTGGCAACATGAGGGACACGCTGGATGGATGTGCAGTAGTATGGTTCCTGAACCGTTGTGGCATGATACGCAACACACACCCCTGTTTTGGCACCAGTCTACTTTATTGCAATGTACATCAACAGAAATGGCTACTTTTTGTACTCATGATACCATGTACATGTTTTGTTAGTCTATAAAGTGCTACCAGACCATTTGTTGTTTTTTCTTGTACAGACTAACAATGCTACCCCCTGAAGCTACTTTTTTATGATTATGCAAGCATTGGTGGATATCTCTGCATTTTTCTGATGTCCACATGAATAGGTCCGGGATGGTGCATGATATTTGCATTTTTAAGAACACAGGATTGTTTAGAAAAATGCAAACTTGGACATAATTTCTTGACTGGTGAATTGTCTTTGGTATTGAAATAACAATAGTTATTCTGGGTAGGCCCAGCCTACTCTTTGCTCCCCAGTTCATAAATCCGTATACTAGTTTTCTTGACAGCAAGAAGGAAAATTTCAACTATTTTCTTGGCAGGTATAGCAGGGCTGTTGAATATGCTTTTGCTAGATTGAAGGAATGCTGATGGAACTCACTACATTGAATCTCATGGGGGAAAAATGATCCCCGTTATAGCTCCCTGTTATGTTCTGAATAATGTTGTGAGGCCAAGAGGGAAAAGTTGCTGTCAGGATTAGAGAGTATAGGGTAAGTGGCTGTCGGCAGACTTGGAAAAGCTGGGGCATTTGTTGAGAGCTAAGTGTTTGAGATATGTGGTTGAGGAAGCCCTTTAATGGTTAACCGCAGTAGCGAATTATGGTTGGTTATGTGAAGCTGTGCTTTTCTTTACTGGTCCCTTGTGTAGAGAAGAGTGGTAGAGGTAAGGATGTGGTAAGTTGGAGGATACAGGGAGTTGCTGCCATTAAGACATATAAGGATTGCAAAGGATTTGGGAGCCTGGGATTTTTGGACCTCTCAGTTAATCAGGGTCTGTAGCATTTTGGTTTGCTGCTTGAGAAAATCTTTTCTGTCCGGGTGTAGTGTCCCCTCCTGTTCCTGTGCCTTTCTCCTGTCTGTCCTCTTCTTCTCCACGTTGGTCCTCCAAGCCCCTTGTTTGCAGTCTAGTGAGATCTTGAAAATTCTGCATGAACGTGTCCTCTTTGTTTCGCTTCTTTCTCCTTCTCATCATTCTGTTGGTGCCTCCAGAGGCTACAGTGACAGCATCTTCTGATAAAAACGGATAGATGTATCTCTGGATTTACAGTCCCTAAGGCAAAGGAAAGATATGTTTCAAAACTCCCTTCCTTTATCCCCATAAAAAGCTTTAATAAGGTATATTTATTGTCAGACCTCCAAAACCAAATGAACAAAGCCCTACAATGTCTATTGGACTAAAGATAACAAAAATACATTCTCTTCTAATAGTTTTCACTGTAATTGTAGTTGCCACTGAGATTTTGTGTAATTGGGCAGGAAGGCTATTGCTCTATTAAGGTGTAAAATGCTATAAGAAAATTTGGAGAACTTCTAGAGGGAACAATGTCAGCAGGAACAATGTCAGCAGAGTGCATCAAAGGGAAGCAAGGACTATTTTAGAATTAAGTTGGAAGACTAATGTAGGTTAATAAGGAAATGAAACCGTAGCAAAGGATAAGAAGTCACATTTACAGTCTGAAGCATCCAGTGCAGACGAGGATTGGTAAGAATACAGAGTTAAGAAATTGTAGACTGGAATCTAGAGACTAAACTCAGAACTTCAGTTCTAAAAATCCACACCACTACTGCGGCAGTGGATTGTAGTCCATTGAATAACCTGGCTTGAACTGAAAGAAATTAATCAGTATTAAAAAATCAAAAATCTTGTTTTCAGAAATCAGGTTTATACAATGTTATCCTTTTGTAGGTTGAAAAATATTTCTTTGGTGCCTCTTGTCACTAGCTGTACGTGCACCTTTACCCTGTGTAAATTGCTGTCAGGTAAGGCGTACATGCACTGAGACTCTTTGGGCTAGCGTACATTAGTGTTTTATAGAAAACTATCTGTGCTTTTCATAAATAAGGTTAGTTTCTGCAGTTGTTGCATTTTTCATCAAAAGACTTCAGCAGTATTTTTTAATTGAAGTATGTTGCACAAACACTTAAAAGCTTCCTTTATAACTGAATTAAATTAAATGGATATTTTCTCAATATTATTTGGTAGAGCAGTTTTGTCCCTATCATTCCTTTTTATTGAAAACATTAATTATTTAATTCCCATTCCAAATCCATTAATACATTAAGTATGCAGTTTCTCCCTTTGATATAATGTTTTTATTGATTTTGCTCGGTTGGTTGGATATTGTTAGGAAAAATAAATTTAATGAAGTTATCCCCTCCAAAATTCCTCTGGAATTATATCATTTGTAGTTGATTTGTGAAGAAAGTTCTTTAACAAAGGGACATATAAATAAAGGTAAGAGAGACATTTTTAAAAGAGATCCACAAATTTATAAAAACAAGTAGGGAAAAAAAGAACTATTTTTCTTGAGAGCACTTTTACTGGTCCATCAAAGTTTTTCTCTGCTTGATAGTTGATGAGATATATAATCTTAAAATCTTGGGTTTTTTGGTCATTTTTACTGTCGCTTCTGTTTTAACATTTATTTAAATATTATTATTGTTTTCTACATTTTCAAATACTATTTTAATTACAATACAGAATATAAAGTGCATAGTACTCACTTTATTTTTGTTTACAAATATTTGCACAATAAAAAAGAAACAAAAGAAATTGTTTCAATTCACCTCCTACAAGTAATGGGCCAGCTAGGGGCAGAGGGGCAAGATGCAGAGGTGGGTGTGTGTCTCTGCTCTGGAAGCAAAGGGCCAACTGGGAACATTGTGTCATGATGCAGGGGGGTAAGAGGGTGGATCCTGGAAGCAGGTGCCCAGCTGCGGGCAATGGAGCAGGGAGGGTGGATCCTGGAAGTGAGTGGCCGGCTAGAAGCAATGGGGCGTGCATGTGGGGACTGATCCTTAGAGCAAGTTGTTGATGGGGAAAATTCGACATGGTTCAGGGGAGGGTGGTAGGAACGTGAGTATGTGAGGAATCCTACCTCTTTGCCAAAGCCGGGATGAGCCGCCACTTTTTCTGTCCATTTTCTATTTTAAGGTATTGAGAGAGAAACAAAGGCAATTTGTCATCATTGGTGGTGGCTGGTGTGCGTGGAAAGGTTTGTCTAGAGTGGGGTGGGCCAGAGGCCCAAAAGTTTGAGAACCACTGACCCGAAGCCAAAGAAGCATTAATCTATGCAAGTTTATTAACAGAGCTCAAGTATTGATTCCTCTTGTGTAGAGTATTTTTTTACCCTTTATACCACTTGAAAGTCACAAACATAAAGAACATGTGGAATGGACTACTACAGATGAGATGAAATGGAGAATTTTCTTGGTTCTAATAAGCAATGTCTCCTCAACTATGACCCCCTAGGTCCCAAAAGATATTAATTTAACATATTTGGTCCCAACATCTTTAGGAAAACATTAACACAACTAAATTATTTGGAGAATCCAGTGAGAAGAGATTTTCAGTAATAATTTAGTCTGAACTTTTTCACCTTTATCAAGGATAAAATCTCGTGTATTGATAGCCTATGTCCTAATCTGATCAGGCAATCCTTCATACTGTGGTTCTTCTCTTGGTCTTAGGAATTTATTTTGAACTTTTTTAGGACAGTGGTCAAAACAGATTCTCATTCAGTAACTTAACAGTTAAACACAGTTGCCATCTCATCATTCATTTCAGTTAGGGACTTTACTTTTCTCCTTTTAAACCTGTTCTGCTTTAGGCTACAAAAAGGAATATCTTATAGAATGTCATGAGATTTCCCTTTTCTTTTCATAATAACGTCTACCAGTGAATTTAACTTTTAAAACATTGCAGAAAATAGGAAGAGAAGAGGAGAATGGGACTTCTATGCACTTAGATTTAGATATGCATAGGCAAATCGTTGAACATGATTTTCTTCCTAGGATAAAACTCCTTTATTATAGGAGAAGGGTAAAGCTGCACCTGTTTTGATGAGCAACACAAGAAGCCATTGAACTCATCACATGTGGTGATCTAGAATGCTGACTTGAGGAATAAAAATATGTGGAGATATGAGCACACGGGATTTGATAGTGTGTATGGTTAAATGATTAACCGATGAGCCTGGGCTCATTGGTTAACCATCATGGTTACACGAAACACCCCCACATGCTGCTGCTTCTGATACAGAGGCAGCAGTGTATGTGTGGGGGGCAGGCTGGAGATGGTACATGACCTCATAAAAGCTGGCTCCCCACGAGCACCAGCTCCCGCTTGCTCTCCCTTCTCCCCTCTGCACTGCTGCCTATGGTACAGAGGTGCACGCAGAGGGCAGGGCAGATGGCTCTGTGGGAGCTGGTGCTTGCTGCTCCCATGGAGCCCTCTTCCACCTCCCACGTGAAAATGTGTAGCAGGTTACAAAACCCCCAGCTCTTTCACATCCCTTATATGTTCTGTCTGTCTTGCATAGTAATGCAAGCAGATGCCATTAGTTTTTTAATGTATATACTAGGGATGTAACCCAAACCTGTACCCCTGCTTCAGCCCCTATACATCTTCTCAGACACTGCACCCCTTTCTATACCCTTCCTCAGGTCACCATAATCTGCTTTCCCTGATCACAACCCAAATTCCTGCACTCCTGCCCCAGGTCACAACTCCCTCCAAGACCCTAAATCCCTACCCTAGGCTAGAATCCTCTCCTGCACCCATACCCCCTCCCAGACTCAATACCCCAATCCCCTATCCCAGGTCACAACCCAAACCCTTGCACCCCTACCCCAAGACACAATCACTCCTTCACCCAAACTCCCTTAGAAATCCCACTCCCCGATCTCTTACCCCAAGCTCCTTTCTGCAGCCAACCTCCATCCCAGATCCTGCACCACCTCCATTAATATAATGGAAGAGTGAGGCTCTTGACCACTTATCAAATCTTTGGAGTGGTCCCCCATTACAAAATATTGCCCACCATGATCTATAGTAACAAAGGCAAGTGAAATGATGAACTCTTTAACACACAATTGAACACTGTCCTGACTGCAAATTAACATGTAATAAAGAGAAATGCATTGCTGTTCATACAAATTAACCAATTACCTTACAAAGGGAACATTGGTAGTTTTCAGAATGTCTTGAATATTTCTGTTAATGTTAATACCCAATATATAAGAAAAGTGCTTTTTCTTTTGAATCTGAAGACTTGCTTTGAAATCTGATGACTCAATTCTTTTTTGATTATTGCCACTTGTTATAATCTGAGAAAATTTGCTATAAAGATTAAAGTTAGCAGATGTCCTACAGCATGAACATCATTTTTACAGTATGTCAACTTTGCTGAGGAGGGATTTCAGTAAAGCAAAGTCGTAGCTCTTTGCTCAGAGTGGCAGCAGAGGTACCCTTTGTGCACGGGTGACTTTTGTAATATGACCGTAAATCCAACTTGTTTTATAAAGCTACTGAACAGCCATAACAAGGACATTTTTATCACAGAAAGCCACTTTTTAACAGTATGGGGGAAAAAAAAACCAGGAGAAAATCATTGGCTGTTGATTATCACATTATGGATGTACTATGTAACTGACATAAACTGTTCAGAAGGGAAAGGTATGGCAAAATATGACATTCATTTATATGTAAGCACATTGATGATTAATTTGATATAGGTAGCAGTTGGCATGTTTTATTGTCTTAGATGTATTTTTATTCAGAGCTGTACAAAGTCTGATCGGTGAATATATACTTGAAAGTCAGCCACTTTGTTCAGCACATTGTGTGCCACCTGTCAGAGATAAGTAGGTGTCTCTTGGCTCCCACGCCTTTATTTGTGTTTTGTGGCCCACCCCTTGATTTTTAGTTTGAATTCCTTTTGCAGAGTCATGGAGCCAGTGTATCAGGCATTTCTTCTGAGGCCTTCTGATCTGGGTTTTGGCTTTTACTGATCTTGAGAAATCTGACAGGTGGGAATTTCATTTGTGTAGTCAGGCAAAGGGGAAGTAATATACTGTTTTATTCTTGAAATATCTAAAGTATCATTTATTTGGGATGGAACTGAAGTAAGCAGATTCCTCAGTGATTTGAAATTTGGTGCCAAAATACAGGAATTTTGTCCTTGTGCATTATAAGTGCTGTTAAAGATGTTGAGGGGGTATGTGAAAAGCTAACCAGTAAGCATCACCCTAAATGGTAATGCTTATTGGTTCCAGTTAACTGGTAACCTGTGGGGGTTGGAGCAGCTCCCCTCCTTCTGTGGGCAGAAGGCTTGCAGGGTGTGTGCTGCTGATAGGGGCTGCTTCCTCATCTGAAACCACCTCTGTGCTTAGTGGGGCCTGGCATCCCTCAGGCAGGGGCTGTGCTGACATCTGGAGCAACCTCTGTCCTTGGTGGGTCTGGGCATCCCACAGGCCAAGGGCTGCTCTGGCGGGATCTGGGAGCTGCCAGAGTCAGGCCCAGCACGGGGATCCTGCTTAAGGATGTTAAGGACTAGTCAACTATCTGATAAGCAAATGCTTATCTTATCAGATAATGAGTTGACTAGTCAATTTCTCCTCCCCCTCCCCGCCCTTTGCTGCCTCTGTCAGGTTGAGGCTGCAAACAGGGATAAGAAGGGGTAGTTCAAAGTGGCAGTGCTGCACAGCTGAGCCGGAGATCAGCTGTGGGTGCTGTCCCTTTGAATGGCACTTTGGTGTTTAGAAGGGGCAGTTGCACAGCTGATCCTGGGCTCGGCCGTGCAATGCATCCCCTTTGAAATGCTGAGGCATTTAAGCAGAACCTGGGATCAGCTGGGGAGTCCCCTGCTGACCTTGGATTCCATGGCTTTGAAATGAACAAGAGCCCCAGCTGGGCCCTGGGCTGCATGCGGAGTTCCTCATTCCTCCTTTGAAATGTACAAGAGCCCCAGTGGGAAGAGCCTATCGGCTAGTCAAATAGTTGATGGAAATTCCATTGATTATTCGACTAATCAATTAACTGCAATTTAACATCCTTAATCCTGTTTATTTGGCTAACTGGCTATAGGTCAACCTAATGTTTAAGTAGTTAACTGATTAATTGGGATTTTACATCCTTAATGTTGAACAGATGCTCTTTTGTAGGTTTTTTGGTCTTTTACTGACAATTCTGATGTTTTGGTGACCTCTGCCAAGGAAAGTTTGTCAGACTTTCAGAGGCTGCCAGCTGCTACGTGTCTAGATTATCCTTTCATTTTAGTTGCAGTGATGTTTGCCAGTTTCACTAGCAGGTTTATCATTATCATCTGGTTATAAATACAAAGAAAGAACTTACTCAAGTATTTATAATTTCTGCTAGTAAATTTCAGGGCAAGTCTACACTACAAAATTAAGTCAACCATAGTTAGGTTGACACACAAACACTTTGTAGCCCTTTGAGGGGTTCACGAGGGGTTCCTCTCCCTCTGGGTCAGAGGGCGGCCACTCTGAGATCCATAGAGCCCTCGTTTGTCTTGGGCCTCAGGCCAATAGTCAGTCAAGTTCAGGATCATGGCCCAAGCTCTAGTTCAGGGCAGGCGGTGAACCAACCCTTTAGTCCTGGGCCTCAGCCCTACCGCAGGGTGGAGCAGCAAACAAACACAGTTTCAAAACCCATCTCTAGTTTAGGGCGGGGTGGGAGACAAGCAAACAGTGTTACCAATAGTTTTTTAGCCCGAGCCTTATTTCAGGTGGGGCAGCAAACTTAGTCAGTAGAGAGTCTGGGTCAGGGTGGGGCAGCAAACAAACACCGTCATAAACAGGTAAGCATTAGAAAATAGTTTGTTTCCTTGTGTAGGAGGGTTTTAGGTACTTTGCCTATGGTGGCAGAGAGGGGGAAACTGCCACCCGGTAGGTGACTGGCAAGGGGGACGCAGGTCCACCCGCTCCATTGCGTCCCAGCCCAGGGCCCTAACAGCAACAAAACAATCTGGTACTGGATCAGCGGAGATCTGCACTGTTACACACTGACCTGTGTTGAGGCCCCACTAAACTGGGGCCAGCTCTCCCTGGGCCACTTCCATCTCCCCCTCCCTGGGTACTTGGGTCTCCAACCAGCCCACTAGGTGGTTGGGGTTTTGCAGTTCTCAAATTGTGGATTTATATCTCCAGAGATAACATGCTCGTTAACAGCAAATATTTTTTAAAATAAATACAGGCCGTCCTTACTGTAAATCCAAGATATATTCCAAAAAACTTGGGTTTATACCAGAACAACTTAATAGGTAATTTTTTTCCCTTAGCTGACTTGTATTTGGGTATTATTTTTGCACGACTTAAGAGCAGGGAATGGGAGGACTTAAAGTGCATCAGTTCCTACAAGCGTCAGTGATTTTAGTGCAGAATGGATGTACAGGCAGTCCCCAGGTTACATACAAGATAGGGACTGTAGGTTTGTTCTTAAGTTGAATCTGTATGTAAGTCGGAACTGGCGTCCAGATTCAGCCGCTGCTGAAACTGACCAGCGGCTGACTACAGGAAGCCCGAGGCAGAGTTGCTCTGCCCCGGGCTTCTTGGAATCAGCCGCTGATCAGTTTCAACAGGCTGAATCTGGACGCCAGTTCTGACTTACATACAGATTCAGCTTAAGAACTCCAGGCGTCCCCAAGTCAGCTGCTGCTGAAACTGATCAGCAGCTGATTCCAGGAAGCCCGGGGCAGAGCAACTCTGCCTCGGGCTTCCTGTAGTCAGCGCTGGTCAGTTTCAGCAGCGGCTGACTTGGGAACGCTCCTCGGCGCTACTGGACCAACCCAGCAGCACCCCAGCTGCTCTGCCCCAGGCGTCCTGATTCAGCTACTGCTGAAACTGACCAGCAGCGGCTGAATCAGGATGCCTGGGGCAGAGCAGCTGGGGTGCTGCCGGGTTGGTCCAGTAGCGCCCAGAGCAGCGCTACGGGACCAACCGGCAGCACCCCATCTGCTCTACCACAGGCGTCCGGAGAAAAGCCTGGTTTGCTGGCGGGGCGGGGGGGCCGCACTAGCTGTGCCCCCTTCCCCAGCAGACCAGGGAGATGCGGGCGGCGGACCGAGACGCACCGCGGTCCCGCCGCCCGGGTCTCCAGCAGACCAGGGAGATGCAGAGCAAAGCCACGGAGCACGCGGGCAGCGGGACAGCCCAGATGCGCCGTGGCTATCCCGCTACCGGTGTCCTCTGAGGCTTTGCTACCCGTCTCCCTGGTCTGCTGGTCTGGAGACCAGCGGCGCGTCTGGGCTGTCCTGCTGCCCGCGTGCTCCGCGGCTTTGCTCCGTGTCTCCCTGGTCTGCTGGGGGGGGCTCCCCCCCAGCAAACCAGGGAGATGCAGAGCAGCTTTTCTTGCCCTGGAGGATGCGGGCGGCAGGACCGCGGCGCATCTGGGCGTCTCGCCGCTCCCGTCCTCCGAGGCGAGAAAAAACCCATTGGTAACTGCGGATCCGACTTAAGTCGGATCCGCGTAACTCGGGGACTGCCTGTATATTGGTGTGACTTATAGCGGGGATACTGTGTAATATATAGAGGAGAAACATAACTGATCTCAACCCTATTGTTCCTCTGCAAATGTATGTACACAGTCAATCCCTTACCTCTCTCTAAAAGTGCAAAGTTTCAAAAAGTTCAATGAATAGAAGATTGTTGGGGTGAGGGGAGGGGAATAGATCTGGACAAGGAAAAGAAGTCTGAAGAGAAATGTGAGAGGGGAGGGACAGGCATTACAAACAGAAGTGAAACTGTTTGAGCTTCATGGTCCAAAAGTCTCGAGGTCTTTCTGAGTATAGTCTTCATTGATTTGAAATCTACTATCCCATTCTGTCACTAGAATGCACTTTTATGTAGAAAACCATGATTAAATCGTGTATTCCTGGTAAGTGATTTAAATCAAATCCTCCTAATGCAGAGAGCAGTGCACTGTGCCTAGCTATCCCCTTGTGCTGGAATGTTTGCAGTGTCTCATGGGGGCAAACAAATCACTTGGGTGATTGGGAACATAGATCCTTTGACTCAGTTTTCTCCATTCCATAACGTTTTGTGTCTCTTTTCAAAAGCCCTGCAGACCAAGTTGTCTGACATCTGTGTGAAAAGCATGGATCCTGTACAGCTTTGCACTATTGTGTTGAGCATTGCAAACACAGTGGCTACGTCTACACTGGCCCCTTTTCCGAAAGGGGCATGTTAATTTCACAGGTCATAATAGGGAAATCCGCGGGGGATTTAAATATCCCCCGCGGCATTTAAATAAAAATGTCCGCCGCTTTTTTCCGGCTTTTAGAAAAGCCGGAAAAGAGCGTCTACACTGGCCCCGATCCCCCAGAAAAAAGCCCTTTTCCGGAGGATCTCTTATTCCTACTTATTCCTACTAGGAATAAGAGATCCTCCGGAAAAGGGCTTTTTTCCGGAGGATCGGGGCCAGTGTAGACGCTCTTTTCCGGCTTTTCTAAAAGCCGGAAAAAAGCGGCGGACATTTTTATTTAAATTCCGCGGGGGATATTTAAATCCCCCGCGGATTTCCCTATTACGACCTGTGAAATTAACATGCCCCTTTCGGAAAAGGGGCCAGTGTAGACGAGCCCAGTGTGTCTGACCTGAAGGAGCATGGCAGTTCATTGGAGATTACTGTGGGACATAGAAAGAAACAGCACAAGATTGCTCCATGAATGCCAACAGCAGTTGCAAATTGTAGAGCACTGTTTCTGGACCTGAGAAAAAAGCATTGACTGGTGCGATTGCATTGTTATGCAGGTATGGGATGACAGACAATGGCTGCAGACCTTTCATATGTGCAAAGCCACATTTGCTGGATGTGTGTGCAGAGCTTACTTCAGTCCTTCAGTGGAGCAACACCAAAAAGATCGAGACAGTGCAGACTGGATCTGTATGCTGCTAGCCTGCGTGCCGAAATTGTACCTGCTGAAGTAATTGCCGAGTGGCATGGAAATTGCCTTACCATATTGGAAGAAATAAGGCACCCCTCTCCAGAAACCTTTGACAGAGGATTGCAGACTGTTTCCAGGAAAGAGCAGGAGGAAAGTTTCCTCAAGATCAAGATTCATGGGACATCCCTGTGCACACAAACTGTTCTGCAAGGCCCCCCTCTGCCTTACTGCACAGGTGAATGAGAAGCAGATAATCACTAAAGGTAGAGTGGCTATTTCACTACTACTTCTAGCATGATCAAAAAAGTAAATGAACAGATGTCCTTGAAATATCAAGGAAAACTGCAAACTTACTGGAGAGTCCTTCCCGGGCATCAGGCATGCTCATTCTGGAGTGTAGAACCAATGTTGGCTGCTCTGGAGTCAAAATGGTTCCTGGTTCGCTGTGCCAGTGGATCCCTTGCCTTCTTGTCCCCCAAAGTTGTTGTCAGCCTCTTCCTTGTCCAACACCACCTCCATACTGTTCAGTCTAGGAGCCTGTAACTCTTACCTCCTCCAAAGTATCAGTTGGGCTCTAAGGAGTACTGGTGGGGGTCTCTGCTACGGATAGCATGCAACTTTTGGTAAAAGCAGCATGTCTGTAGCTCTGCGAAAGAGCAACTCTTATACCTGCTGCATCATCTTGGCTTTCATGCAGCATTGCTGTGATCCCTCTTGAAGCCCTTCTCCCTCTGTCCTGAGCAATCTTCTTATAGATATTGATGTTTTTAAAATTAGTGACACTCTTTCTCTCCATAGACCCAAGAGATCCATCACCTTCTCTGTAATCAAGGAGGTGTGGTCAGCTGGGCAGTTGCTAGGTGAGCGCTCCATGCTGAACAAATAGAAAAATGGAATTTCAAAAATTCGTGGGGCTTTAGAGGGGATGAATTTATACCTACCTCTGTATTTGGCTGCTAGGTTGCAGAGTTCAAAATAGTGACCACAATGGTCAGGGTAGGGCATTGTGGGACACCTTGTGGAGACCACTGAAGTCAGCGTAAGTAATGCAATGTCTACACTGACAAAGTTAGGTCAACTTAGGTCAAGTGCTTTGCTTCTCATGGAGATGGAGTTAAGTCAGTAAAGCAGGCATGGAAAATTGGTAGGAGTAACATTTAGAATAGACATTTATAGAGTTAGATCTACATAAGTTGCCTTAGGTTGACATAAGTTTGTAGCATAGACCAGGTGTCAAGAGAAATCGCTGGTGTTTAACCATAAGAAAACTTCAAGTGTGGTTTTATAATTCTTGTCTGGCTTGGGATGAGAAATGTGTGGTTTCCAGATGATTTATGTAGACAAAAACTTACTGAAAAGAATCGGATTTCTGACTTGGAGAGGGCATACCTTTTAAATGGTAGTGGTAACTTCTTTGGCTGCTAAAGAGGAATTTTCTTTCTTCCACCAAACCAGACAAAAATGAATTCTGTTCTCTTTCCATCAGGTTGATAAATAAATTACAGTGTAGATCTCCACAGGCTACTTTTTCTTAAAAGATTTCATCCTACCCATGTTTCCATGTTCTTCTGTCTCTTCTGTATGAGCATATTTGAATGGTCCCCTATTCTTTCTGTCCAATGCCTAGCACTATGGACTGAAAGACTCCTCTGTTATGTATGCTCTATCTGAGGAGCTTTCTTTGGCTACTTTTACTATCAACCTTAACTGGGCTAAAATTAATTTAAAGTACCGATATATGCTGGACAGCAAATGGGTACACACAGTATGTTAGGATTTTACAGTTCATCATAAACAGTGGAATCTTATTTTATAAAACTAATTTGAATAGTATATATCCTAATGGTCTGCTGTCCTTCAGTAAATTACTGAAAGTCAAGATGGCAAAGCCTTATTATACTAGCATCCTCCCTCACACCTAAGTTTGGTTCATCAATCACCTTTTTCTTTTTTTGTAGGCAGCATCATTGAGACAAGCATTGGAACAGGAGCTGGGCATGGATTTCTCTCTTCTTGCCCCTTTAGTCTTGGATATTTTTATGGACTAAATTACAGAATGGACAGCAGAGATTGTTTTGAGACTATACCACAATACTCCAAACTTAACAATACCTAGGAAGTTTCTTTAAGAAGCTCAGTTTTTAAAAGAAGATTGAACTTTGCATCATTCCAAATCAACTATTATTTTAACGAAATATAACTACACATTTTTATGCATTTTTATTATTCACCTGCCAAACTTCATACATTCTCAAATAATGTTTCTTGAATACATTTGCATTTTTGTGCTTCGGGTCTCTCTCTTGACAATGTGTTCTAACTATGAGTTGGCATTTTATAATATTTACTTGATGTGTAATTAAATATGGAAACTTTTTAGATCTTACTGCTTAGTATGTAACTAAAATTATTTGTGTATGTAAATTGCATTACTTAAATTATCATTGGTTGTTTTATACTTAAGTTGAGAGGAGTATATATCCTTTTATATCACAAAAGCAGTTAGGTTACTAATGATACTATTAAGTGGCTTGTCCTCATTTTGGCAGTCATTACAATTTATATCCATATAAATTAAGACTGTCTGTCTTGTCCATGTTGGATATAAAAGGGAAATTTACTGTTTGTAAGTTGAACAAAAATGTTTGGCAAATTAAAAATGTTGTAATTTTAAATGTTTATCAATTTCATTTAAAAACATGAAACATTTTGAAAACATTATACTTTAGTAAATCTACCATATGGAAGATAGTGTCAGTCTCTTTACTTCTCATATCAAGTTATATAATTTCCTTTCATTTCTATTAAACTCAAGATTTTTTTAGTGTTCTTTTATGGTCAGTTTTCTGAGTTTGCCTGAGATGTCGTGATGTCACATTCTTGTCTTTTTTACAAAATCATCATGGAAGGTATTTTGATGTAATGAACATCTAAATTGTGGGCATTACTGAATGAATCTCTCAAGATTAAAAGGCTGGCTTAAAAATAAATTTGTAAATAGACATTTTAGCTTTTGCGCATTGTCTTATTGTAGTGTATTTATACATAACTATGTGCTTGGAGTTTTGGATAGTTGTGTTTAACTGAGTCTCAATACACAAATCTTGAAAGTATGTGGCAGCTGGAGAGAAAGTACAAAAGTAAATGGCAGATAAATGAGGATTTGATAAAGATAACTGCTTTCAACTTGGCCATGGAATGATAGGGAATGACATCCGTGTCTTCCACACACATGGTGCATCTGTGATGTGGTTTTTAGTGAGAATTGAAAGAGAATATTTTGGTATGTACAAAAGTGGGGCGGGGGGAATTAATTATTTCAACTGATTGGTGTTGATTCAATCTAGTTTTGTTTTATCTTATCAACTCTTGTTTGTTCACACCATCAGTAAGCAGTTGAAGGATTTTGAGTTTTAAAATATATACAGGGTTTAATATAATATCTACCTCCCATAATTTTTGCTGAAAGTATGCATATGATATTGATTTAATTAGGGGAGCTATGAAAAAAATTAAATATGTACTTTTCGCATATAAAGTTATTTTGTTCTTAACTATTTGGAATATTTTTCTTCTGGTTCCTAGCACTTTAAACAAGCAGCATTCAAAAATTACTTATCTACATTTAATCTCTTCCTCCCCTCCCCATCTTATTAAAAGGTATATTAGAACCAATAGTTAGCTGGTATAAATCAGCAAGGCTCTATTGGATTTGCCATGTTGAGCTTTTGATCCATAAACATTCTAAAATAAGTTCATTTCCAGTTCTGTAGATGGTAGCTCAATTAGGGATGAAACTGTTGTCATTGTAATCTTTTTCTCTTCAACCTGACATGCTTCTTAAAGAGTTTAATAGTCTGTTAAGCACTCCTAATTTATCCAAACTTTTTCTGTTCAGCAGACTGTTCAGCATACTCCCAAAATCCTACAGAACATCAGACAGTAAAAGAAGTGGGAGTTGGTTACTTGGATTTTTGTCACCTATTTCCTCTGTTTTCCAGTGTGTGCTCAGTATTGGACTGATTTCTCCAAGTCTGTGGTTGGCTGATGGATCTATATAAAGGGCTTGAATATTTTTTGCCTCCAATACGCAGAGACCATAATATTTAGTGTCTAGCAAAGTTATACATATTAAGCACACAGGCTCATCCTTTGAAAGTGCAGGTTTCTTTGAGGATGAGGACTGCTAAATCAGATATGGAGTGATTGCTTTGTGAAAAGTGTTCACCTGCAGGTGATAAGGGTTTTTTCATCATTTTCCTGTGTGACTTCATTTGAAAGCATACTGATTGTTTGGTTTCACCCACATAGTTGTTGTGCCTTGTAGTCTCTCTGACATAGGTAGTTTATCTGTGCTTTTTGCTATTTTTGCTCATTTGTTGCTTTTGAAAAATTAGGTAATTCAGAAAAGATTCCCTAGGTGTCAATATTATATGGGTTCTGAGTTGCATTAGGATTCAAGTCTGAAAGGTGTTGTGTGCTCTCTTGGAAGGATGTGGACTCCTTTAACTCCTATTGGTTTAAAAAAAAATTAAAGGTACTGAACCTCTCATGGATCAGCTGTTTAGCTGGCTTTTCATAAAATCCATGCTCTATCAGTAACTTTCAGATGGACATTGAATTTGACTTTGCTTAGAACTTCCTGATTTGTTCAAAAACTTGTTTGGTTTAGAGCCTGATATTTTCTAAACCAAACTTGTTTTTTAATGCGTGGTCTGTTGAGAAATTTACTTTACACTCCTATTATGCTACTAATTCTCTGCAAAAGAGGTGCCAGAGGAACTCTTCTAGAAAAGAGGCTATATAAATTTACTCCACCTCATTGGGTAAAATCTTCATGATAACTTAAAAATAGAGAAAACATTTTGGTCACATTACTGTTGGGAAGAGAAGAAGGAATGATTCCCTTACTCAGGTGCTCACTGGATAAGGATCATCTTTTTGATGTGGAATTAGTGTTGACATGACCTATGAAGGGTAAATAATTACACAGTATTTATGGTGTGTTATAATATCTAGTTTCAATTTCTCTTAGGCACATTACTCCTAAACAGAATGGATAGAATAAATATTCAGTTGGTCACATGGAAGTTAGAAAAGTCTGAGATCCTTTTAAAGACGCTGAGAGATGCTTTTGAAGGAAATGGATTGCATGGAAATGTCCACTTGATCCTGAATTTTATTAATCTTTTTTTTCTTTTCCACACACAAGCACAATTCCATAGGAAGATGAGAAACCCATTAAGGGTCCCTTAAACTTGGGGAGAAATTTTTTTTCAGATCCAGTATTATTTTTTGATAGTGATCGTGTATCCCTGATAGGACTGGGGCCTTACTGTGCTAGGCTCTGTACAAATATGTATAATGCTGTGGATGTGACCACACTTCAAGGAAATTTGATTGTAATGGAAACAGTAAGAATAGATGAACATGAACTCCACTTACATCCTGTAATATCCAATATGGATTTTGTTAAGAACCGTTAATGCCAGACAAACCTCCTTTTCTTCTTTGACAGTATTATTGATGCAATGGATGGGAGATTTATATCTGCAGATATGCACAGATTTTCAGAGCTGTAGTGATAACAAGAAAGATTTTGAAGTGGCCCTGGACCGCCCAGGAAGTGGCAGAGCTTCAGATGGAAGGGGCAGAGCCAGGACACTGCAGTGCTTCCCCGCCCACAGTCCCCGATTGGCCTGTGGGTAGGGAGCGCATGAAGGGTTCGCCCCTGTCCCTGCAGAAAGAACCGTCAGCTGTTCTGAACAGCTGGCTGTTCCCTTTGGGCATCTGGGCCCCTGGAGGGTGGGAGGAGATTACATGTGTTCCCCTCTGCTCTCAGGTTAATAAGGGCTTGGGGGCAGGGAGAGCACATGACGTTTGCCCCTGCCCTGTAAGGGAGTGCTGCGCTTAGTCACCCACCAGCTGAGCAGCAGCTGGCAGTTGACTGTAAGTGCCGAGGTCCTTGCAGGGCAGGAGGAGACTTTGCACATTCCCCCCACTCCATGCCATGGGCTCAGTTATTCATGAAGCACATGGCAAGGCTGGCAGGCTGTATGGGAAACATTTTAAGCTCTACAGGCAGGCAGGCTAGTTTGGCAGCTGACAAGTAAGTCTCTTGACCACAGCCTGCTTCTGGCACCCCAATTGTTTCCTGCCCCATCTCTCTGCCCCCCCCACTCAATATACTCAAACCCTCTCTCCCCCTCTTACATTGATTCCCTGCTCCCAGATCTGGCACCCCAATCTCCTGCCCCAGATGACAGTCCCCTCCTACTGTAGGTCATATCCCCAAACACCTGCGCTCCAGTCGCCTGCTCTAGGTCACAACCGCCTGCTTCATGCCAACTCCCTCCCAGACTCCAGTCTCCATCCTGCACCCCAGTCCCTTACCCCAAGCTTCCTTCTGCACCCAACCTCCATCCCAGACCCCACATCTTCATTAATATCATGGAAGAGTGCAGCCCTCTACCACTTTGTAGAATCTTGGAGTGGCACCCCGTCAAAAATTATTGCCTGCTCCTGCTATATACTGATTCTAGCCGTCCTTTGAAAGGCTTATTCTCACTTACGTGTGGCCTGCAACTGATTATTCTGTGGGTCAGCAGCCCTTGACTCAAAGTTCCCCACCCCCGATTTAAAGGACCTGGGGCTCTAGCCACTATCGCTGCCACAGTAGTTGTGGTGGCAGCCTGGAGCCCCTTTAAATCACTGGGCCCTGGGGCAATTGCTTCCTCTGTCTCCCCTTGTCAGCAGGCCTGGATGGACCATTCCTATGTGATTAGTGGGCAGGCAAATTGTCTGTTGTCTGAAACCTGTTGCCTTGTGTCTTAAAGACATTTGTTTGTGTTGTTTTCTTCAAGGATGTGGTAACAGAACCAACTCCATTATTCTGCAGAAAGCTCAGTAACCCTGACATCTTTTCATCTTCTGGGAAAATGAAACTTCATCGCCAGCTAAGTCAAGATGACTGCAAACTGCGAAGGGGTAGCCTGGCCAGCTCTCTGTCTGGTAAGCTGCTTTATATGGTACGCTGTTGATAATTGATGCACTATCAAATGAAGTTGCTTAAATAACTTGTCTTCCTGTGAAACCAAAGAGTCATTAATTGTTGGCGTTGTGCTTGCTGCTGTGCAAAACACAAAGGAGGATACAACTGCTGCTGAGCGGAAGTAAAAAAAGAAAAACCAACCCAAACCAACAGAATAGTTTGTTTTGTGTTAGTGAGATTGTAGTATGGCGGAGTAATTGTGCCTACCCATCTGGCTTAGAAGGAGGCCACCCCATCCTCAGTACGTCACCAGGGTTGCAGCCTGCAGAGAGAGTGGGGGGAGAAATTATCAGAGTAGATCAGCACTTCTGGAACCGGGCCACGAATCCACCACTCCATGTTTATGAGCTGCAGGTAAAGGAGCTATTGGGGGAAGTGAGCCTTTAGCCCATTTTTCTCTTCCCTGAACCTCCTCTTTTGCTCCTCTTACTTGTAGAGCCCAGAGCACCACCTGTACCTCGTAGAGACGTTAAATTGCGGTTAATTGAATAGTCAATTAACCTCATGAATTCTTATTGGTTACTTGACTATTCTATAGTCACTGAGGGTGAGGCCGGAAGCTAGTGCACTCCAGCCCCACTCCTGAGAAGACCCCTGTCACTCCGCACTGCTGCATTTGTATCGTGGTTTACCAGGTGGGAGCTGGTCCATGAGGGGAGCCAGTTTAAAAACCAGCTCCCTTTGTGGACTGGCTGCCTGTCGTCCTGCATTGCTGCCTCTGATACATAGGCAGCAGCGTGGGGTGGCAGCAGCCCCTGTCCAGGGGTGGGGTCTGAGTTCCAACTTGCGCTGGGTCCAGGAGCTGAGCTGGGCTGCCTGCCTGCCTGGCTCCTAATACACTTTAAATGCAGAACCGCAGCAGGGGTAGGTCCTTGACTTGGTGCAAGCCGGGATTGAGCCAGGCTGCTGGCCAGTGTGCTAACAAATGTATTGGCGGGGCGGGGGATGTGAAGGATGATGTATAGAGCCCATAGCATAAACCTATAAACTTTTGCTTATTGGTTAATCAATTAATCGACTACACTATTACATCCCTAGTACCCCCAGCACCTGGTGGGCAGGCAGCACAGTAGGAGTGCGCTCAGTGCCATCCAGCTGAGCGGCATAGTGTGGCCGTGACTCCAGCCCTGGTGGCCCTTGTTTTGGGTCTTGTGAACATCAGCCGCTCTGCCACGGAAAAACAGGAGGAAACCAGATCCAGGCAGAGGAGACCTGGGGGTGGAACATGGGTGGGGCCATGGCAAGCTGGGCAGAAACAGCCTTCCGCAACCTATGCTAACAATACCTATGGGTGGTCTGTATCATCTTGCAGGCCTGTAATGGACAGCAGTCAGTCTAAACCTGTCAAATGAAGAAAGCTCCATTTTTGGAACCTTGTGAGCACCTTGTCCTGACCCTCCAGCATAAAGACAGGAATGAGGCCTGCTTACTGGGTCCAAGAGCAGGTTACGATGGTCATTTGGAAGCCCCTATCTGACAATGCTACAGGTCCATTGGCAAAGAGTTACATGCTGGAAAATCTACTGAGAGTAAAGTGGAGGCAATTAGAAATGTGGTTTGCCTTTGATACTTTTGGCCCCCATTACGGTAATACCTTCATATTCAGCACTTCATAATCCTTGTGATTTAGCTATTCTTAGAACATCTAAAAGTTAAGAACATAAGTAATTTGTCTCCTGCCATACTTCTCCAGCCTTTGACAAACAGAGGCCAGAGGGACCATTCCTTACCACCTGGCTAATAGCCTTTTATGGACCTAACCTTCATGAATTTATTAAACTCAGTTATAATCCTAGCCTTCACAGCCTCCTCTGGCAAGGAGTTCCACAAGTTGGCTGTGTGAAGAAGAACTTTCTTTATTAGTTTTTAAACCTGCTACCCATTAATTTCATCTGGTGTCCTCTAGTTCTTATATTATGGGAACAAGTAAATAACTTTTCCTTATTCACCCTGTCCACACCACTCATGATTTTATATACCTCTACCATATCCCCCTTCAGCCTCCTCTTTTCTATACTGAAAAGTCCCAGTCTCTTTAGCCTCTCTTCGTATGGGACCCGTTCCAAACCCCTAATCATTTTAGTTACTCTTTTCTGAACCCATTCTAATGCCAAAATAACTTTTTTGAGGTGAGGATACCACATCTGTACTCAGTATTCAAGATGTGTGCGTACTACAGTTTTATATGGGGCAGTAAGATATTCTTAGTCTTCTTTTCTATCCCTTTTTTAATAATTCCTAGCATCCTATTTGCGTTTTTGACTGCCGTTGCACACTGCGTGAACGTTTTTCAGAGAACTATCCACGATAACTCCAGGATCTCTTTCCTGATTAGTTATAGCTAAATTAGACCCCATCATATTGTATGTATAGTTGGGGTTATTTTTTCCAATGTGCATTACTTTACACTTATCCACATTAAATTTCATTTGCCATTTTGTTGCCCAATCACTCAGTTTGGTGAGATCTTTTTGAAGTTCTTCACAGTCTACTTTGGTCTTGACTATCTTAAACAGCTTAGAATCGTCTGCAAACTTTGCCACCTCACTGCTGACCCCTTTCTCTAGATCGTTTATGAATAAGTTGAATAGGATTGGTCCTACGACTGACCCTTTGGGAACACCACTAGTTACCCCTCTCCATTCTGAAAATTTACCATTTATTCCTACCCTTTGTTTCCTGTCTTTTTTTAACCAGTTCTCAATCCATGAAAGGACCTTCCCTCTTATCCCATGACAACCTAATTTACACAAGAGCTTTTGGTGAGGGACCTTGTCAAAGGCTTTCTGGAAATCTAAGTATACTGTATCTACTGGTTCCCCCTTGTCCACATGTTTGTTAACCCCTTCAAAGAATTCTAATAGAGTAGTAAGACATGATTTCCCTTTGAAACCAATCAATTGTTGTTTTTTTCTGTAACAGACTAACCTGGCTACCCCTTGAAGCTTCTTTTAATTTCTGTTTAACTAACCACCTCATTTTTGCGTAATTCCCCTTTTTGAAATTAAATGCCAGAGTTTTGGACTGCTGAGGTGGTCTTCCCACCACTGCAATGTTAAATGTTGTTATATTATGGTCACTATTCCCAAGCGGTCCTGTAGCAGTTACCTCCTGGACCAAATCCTGCGCTCCACTCAGTACTAAATTGAGAATTGCCTCTCCCGTTGTGGGTTCCTGTACCAGCTGCTCCAAGAAGCAGTCATTTAAGGCATCCAGAAATTTTATCTCTGCATCTTGTCCTGAGGTGACATGTACCCAGTCAATATGGGGATAATTGAAATCCCCCATTATTATTGAGTTTTTTATTTTGATAGCCTCTCTAAACTCCCTGAGCATTTCAACGTCAGTATCACTGTCCTGGTAAGGTGGTCGATAATATATCCCTACTGCTATACAGGCAGTCCCCGAGTTACACAGATCCAACTTATGTTGGATCCGCAGTTACGAACGGGAATTTTCTCGCCCCGGAGGACTGGAGCTGCGGGACGCCTGGTCCCGCTGCCCGCCTCCTCCGGGGCGAGAAAAGCTGCTCCCCGTCTCCCTGGGGGAGCCAGCAGACCAGGGAGACGCTGAGCAAAGTGGCGGAGGACCCGGGCCGGACCCGCGGCGCTTCCGGCTGATCTGGAAGCGCCGCGGGTCCGGCCCGGGTCCTCCGCCGCTTTGCTCAGCGTCTCCCTGGTCTGCTGGGGGGAGACGCAGCTTGTGCCCCCCCCCCCCCCAGCAGACCAGGGAGACGTGGGGCAAAGCCCGGGGCCTGTGGTAGAGCAGGTGGGGTGCTGCCGGTTGGTCCCGCAGCACCGCTCCTTGGCGCTACTGGACCAACCTGGCAGCACCCCAGCCGCTCTGCCCCAGGAGTCCTGATTCAGCCGTTGCTGATCAGTTTCAGCAGCGGCTGAATCAGGATGCCTGGGGCAGAGCGGCTGGGGTGCTGCTGGGTTGGTCCAGTAGCGTCGAGGAGCGGCCGCGCTACTGGACCAACCCAGCAGCACCCGAGCTGCTCTGCCCCAGGTGTCCCCAAGTCAGCCACTGCTGAAACTGACCAGCGGCTGACTACAGGAAGCTCGAGGCAGAGCTGCTCTGCCCCGGGCTTCCTGGAATCAGCTGCTGATCAGTTTCAGCAGCAGCTGACTTGGGGACGCCTGGGGTTCTTAAGTTGATTCTGTATGTAAGTCGGAACCGGCGTCCAGATTCAGCCACTGTTGAAACTGATCAGTTTCAGCAGCGGCTAAATCTGGATGCCAGTTCCGACTTACATACAGATTCAACTTAAGAACAAACCTACAGTCCCTATCTTGTACATAACCCGGGGACTGCCTGTATTCTTATTAGAGCATGGAATTACTATCCATAATGATTCTATGGAACATGTTGATTCATTTAATATTTTTACTTCATTTGATTCGACATTATCTTTCACATATAGTGCTACTCTGCTGCCCGCATGACCTATTCTGTTCTTCCGATATATTTTTATATCCCAGTATGATTATGTCCCACTGAATGTCCTCATTCCACTAGGTTTCTGTGATGCCTCTTATGTCAATCTTCTCCTTTAATACGAGGTACTGTAGTTCACTGATCTTATTATTTAGACTTCTAGCATTTGTGTAGAAGCACTTTAAAAAAAATTGCCACTGTTTATTTGTCTGCCCTTCCCTGATATATTAGATTCTTTTATATGTGATTGTTTCTTGTCTGATCTGGCCCATGCTTTATCGTCTCCCCTCCTCTCTTTCTGACTAAAACCTAGAGAATCTCCATCAATGGACTCTCCTCTAAGAGAAGTCTCCGTCCGATCCATGTGCTCCTCCGCACCAATCGGCTTTCCCCCATCTCTTAGTTTAAAAACTGCTCTTCAAGCTTTTTAATATGTAGTGCCAGCATTCTGGATCCACCTTGGGTTTGATGGAGCCCATCCTTCCTGTATAGGCTCCCCCTCTCCCAAAAGTGTCCTCCGTTCCTAACAAATCTAAACCCCTCCTCTCTACACCATCGTCTCATCCATGCATTGAGACTCTGAAGCTCTGCCTGCCTACATGGCCCTGTGCATGGAACAGGAAGCATTTCTGAGAATGCCACCATAGAGGTCCTGGATTTCAGTCTCCTTCCTAGGAGCCTAAATTTGGCCTCCAGGACATTTCTCCTACTCTTCCCTACGTCATTCGTACCTACGTGTATTACAACCACTGGCTCCTCCCCAGCACTACACATAAGTCTATCTAGATGCCTTGAGAGATCCGCAATCTTTGTACCAGCGACGGGGAGTCCTGTGGCACCTTATAGACTAACTGAAGTGTAGGAGCATAAGCTTTTGTGGGCAAAGACCCACTTCGTCAGATGCATGTAGTGGAAATTTCCAGAGGCAGGTATAAATATGCAGGCCAGGATCAGGCTGGAGATGACGAGGTGGATCCAATAAAGGAGGATGAGGCCCACTTCTAGCAGCTGATCTGGAGGTGTGAATTCCAAGAGAACAGAAGCTGCTTTTGTAGTTAGCGAGCCATTCACAGTCTTTGTTTAATCCAGAGTTGATTGTGTCAAACTTAAAGATGAACTGTAGCTCAGCAGTTTCTCTTTGAAGTCTGGTCCTGAAGTTTTTTTGCTGCAGGATGGCTACTTTTAGATCTGCAATTGTGTGTCCAGGAAGATTGAAGTGTTCCCCTACAGGTTTTTGTATGTTGCCATTCCTAATATCAGATTTGTGTCCATTGATTCTTTTACGTAGGGACTGTCCTGTTTGGCCGATGTATATAGCAGTGGGGCATTGTTGGCACATGATGGCATATATTACGTTGGTAGATGTGCAGGAGAATGTACCAGTGACAGTATGGCTGATCTGGTTAGGTCCTGTGATGGTGTTGCTGGTGTAGATATGTGGGCAGAGTTGGCACCGAGGTTTGTTGCAAGGATTGGTTACTCAGGAACCAATCTGAGGAAGTGGGTCTGGCCCACGAAAGTTCATCATCTAATAAACCATCTCGTTAGTCTTTAAAGTGCTACATTGTCCTGCATTTTGCTTCAGTTCATCTTTAAGTTTGACACAATCAACTCTGGATTAAACAAAGACTGTGAATGGCTCGCTAACTACAAAAGCAGCTTCTGCTCTCTTGGAATTCACACCTCCAGATCAGCTGCTAGAAGTGGGCCTCATCCTCTTTGATTGGATCCACCTCGTCATCTCCAGCCTGATCCTGGCCTGCATATTTATACCTGCCTCTGGAAATTTCCACTACATGCATCTGACGAAGTGGGTCTTTGCCCACGAAAGCTTATGCTCCTACACTTCAGTTAGTCTATAAGGTGCCACAGGACTCCTCGTCGCTTTTGCAGATTCAGACTAACACGGCTACACCTCTGATACTTGACAATCTTTGCACCAGGCAGGCAAGTCAACATATGGTTCTCTCGGTCATCACAAACCCAACTATCTATGTTTCTAATGATCGAATCATCCACTACTAACACCTGCCTCTTCCAGCAACTGATGTTCCCTCCCCCGGAGAGGTATCCTCAGTGCAAGAGGATACCATAAGGAGGGTCCCAACTATGGGATGGTTTGCCTCTGCTCCCATTGATTGCTCTCTTCCCCTGAGCCTTTCATCCTCCTTAACAGTGCTGGGGCTGTCAGACTAGAGGTGGGACGGTACTACAGTGTCCCAGAAACCCTCATCAACATACCTCTCGGTCTCTCTTAGCTCCTCCAGTTCAGCCACCCTGGCCTCCAAAGCCCGATCTCGGTCTCTGAGGGTCAGGAACTCCTTCCACCGGGTGCACACACAGGCCCACCCGCCCACAGGGCAGGTAATCATACATGTTACACTCAATGCAATAAACAGGATAGCCCCCACTCTGCTGCTGGACTTCTGTCTTACATGATTTTGTTGTTCTGTATTTATGTAATGCAGTAAAACTATAGGCTCTGCTTCATTTTCGAACTATGCATGGGGATCTAGTAGATGTTGGTGAGCTTGGACATAGCAGTTTTGGGATTCTTGAAATGTGAGTAACAGGGACATTGCACTCTGTCTATGCCAAAAAAGGGAAAGTAATTAACTATGGATAAAAGATAATGCTCAGATAAATTCTGACAAGCTTAATTAAGTAATAATAGAAACTATTTCAAAATAATGGAATGGCTGTGTAGACGCTCTCATTATTTCGCAGATATCTTGAAATAACGATGCAGTGTTGCTGCATTCTAAGAGAGAATGTAGACCAGTGGTCTCCAACCTTTTGGGGCTGCTGGGGGGGTGGGGGCGGCGCACGTGCTGTGTGCCTGGCTGCGGAGGCCGTGCACGTGCTGTGCGCCTGGGGGCGGGGGCGTAACAATAGTGTGGGCTGGCCCTGATTACTCGGCATGCGCACATAAATGCCCCTGTGGGCGCCATGGTGCCCGCGGGCACCGCGTTAGTGACCCCTGATGTAGACCATGGCCCTAGCATGGGGAAGACTGACTGAAAAAGATGTTGGGGTCATGGGGGGTAATCAGCTGACCATGAGCTCTGAGTGTGATTCTGTGATAAAAATAACTGATCTGATCCTGGGATTCATACGCAAGGGAATCTTGAGTAGGAGTATAAATGTTTTTACCGCTGTATAGGGCATTGTTGCGATCACTGCTAGACTGTGTCCAGATCTAGTGTTGCTAATTCAAGAAGGAAGTTGATAAATCAGAAAGGGTTCGAAGAAGAGACTTGAAAATGGTTATGAATTAGAAAACCATTGGATTATACATTGCATTTGGTTAAGCATTGTATTATGTAACCTATACTTCATTAAACTAGTAAAAAGTTAAGACCATCTTTTGTTTTTAAAGGAAAGCAGCTGCTTCCGTTATCTAGCAGCGTGCACAGTGGAGTGGGACAATCAGTATGGCAGCCATCTGGTGAAACCTCAAACCTAGTACGCATGAGAAACCAGTCCCTGGGACAATCTGCTCCTTCTCTTACTGCTGGTTTGGTGAGTCTGAGAATATTTTCTGTTTTTCTGCTTTCCAAATAAAACTACGTAGAGCAAAGTTCTTCAATAACTTTTCTATTAGAATAAATCGACCCTTTATCATGATTAGAGCTGCCAGGAAAAAATGCAATATTTTAGCTTGCTTTGGACACCTGTCTCCTGGGAATGCCCAATTCCCCAGGCAGCCAGCTTTCCTGTTTGTCTGGCTTGTTTCCATGAGAAGTTTTATCAGAATTGACACATTCCCATGGAATGTGTCAATTCCCTGGAATCTGCGTTTTCCTGCTGAGAAGTCAGAATTTTTGACCAGCTAGTCCTGATGGCTTTTGATACCGTACTTTCTGACATGGATACGTTTGGTTCTTAATGTTCCTTTCTTCTTAAGTACTATAATTGACAAAGTATCTGGGAAAAAAATGTAAAATTACAAAACTGGGGAAGAAATGAGAATTATCCTTTGATTTCCATTTACAGATGCATGGTCAATAGCTCTCCTGTACTTAGGAGCACACATATTAGTAGGCTTTATTCCCATTTTCAGAGACCATTTACAGTATATCATGTGTTTGTATAGGCCACCTAAGATAGAATTTTGGTGTGTCAAGCTCATTCTTTTTTCAGGTTATATAACTTGGTAATATATACGGTGGGATTGGTTTAATAAAAAGACAGATTTGAAAAAGAAGTACAGTGATGTATCCTTTGTATAATTTAGATTGTAAGTCCTCTGGGCCAGTGGCTATGACTTCACATTACACGGCATCTAGTACACCACAGTAGTGAGAGTGAGCGGTAACAGCCTGACAATATTCTGAAATATCTTAAATAAACCTTTTAGAATTAAGATAAGCTTTACTGAGTGAACACATACATTATATTAAAACTGAAATTGTATACATGGTGTTGTGGATTTTGATGTAGCTTCTCTAAAAGGGATGAGGGATGCTAATAAGCTTCCTCTGTTATCAGTGTTTGAAGCCACTCCCTTGGGGAGATGTGTATACTAGTTCACACTGGATTCTCCAGAGACTAACAGACAAAGATGGACTTTTGGATAGAAAGTTTGAGTTGAAGCTGATTGAGTGCATTCCCTTCATCCTGATCCAGACAACTGGCAGGACTCTTGGTTCACAAAGGGCCCCAATTCTTAGGACAGGGTTGGAAGAACAGCCTGCCAGCATTTAATGCAAGGAGGTGTCTGATAAGCTTATTAGCATATGAGTTTTATTGGTTTTAACGTTTTTTTTGTCTGTAATGAGTTTTATATTAAGAATGATATAGATTTGTGGACAATCACCCTGAAGGGAAGCAAGCAGGTCAGTTTAGCAAGGCTGCCTTTGCTGTGAAATACATAATGAACAAAGGGAACTATACAGCCTAGGAATACCTCAATCAAAAGGAGGAGAAATGTGGGTCTCCAATCACAAAGGCAATGGCTGAGGAGCTGGAAGACAAGAGTGGGTGCCTTTGCTGAACAACTGAGGGGAAATACAAGTGCAGTTGCCCCGAGTTGTGAAAAAAGCCAAATCCTAAACTGGATTCAACATGAATACATAACTTCTCAGCTCTAGGAAAGGCCAAGTTATGGAAATTTGGACACATGTTAGTATCTTATTTTTTTTTGGAAGTGACATATATCTGGCTTCAAATGGACAGTTTAAAGATGTAAATTTCATTTTGAAGAACAAAAGCTATGCGTTTTCATTACTGATAATTTTGATTGTAAAATGAAGTGTTTGCACATAACATAGTTTTAATCTATGTCCATTAGTCATGTCAGTGGACTGACATGTTTATTTGGTTTAATTGTACTCTGGCTTAGTTTGGTGGCTGTCTACAGACCTGGTTCTACTAGTGTTTCTCTTAGATATATAATCTTTCTTAGGGGTTGTAACTTTTCTGTAACAAAACAAAGAAAAAATGTTCTGACTAGTATCTTGGCATCCAACTGCTGATTTCAGGATTAGTTCTTCATCATGCACAAATGAAACGGGCTAGTTTTATAAATAAAAAAAACTGTGGAGGTGTTTAGTTCTAGACTGCTGCTTTATTAGTGTTCTTAAGTTAACTATTGAGTTAGTGGATGTAACTTTTTTGATACTATTTAATGGGTTTCCAGATATGCTAACTCATAACCACTTCATACTAAATAGTGATATGATAAATTTTTACTCTTTGGCGCTATTGGCACTTTCTGTAATATTTACTGAAGGACCTAGAAATTAAATTTGTTACCAGTAACTTTTCTAAAGGTGTGCTTGACAAAATTTTTAGTTCTGCAGCCCTTTTAGAGAGATTTTAAAAGATTGTGGCTCACCACAACTGAATATACTCCCCATCCCCGACTCATGACAATGAGTTTAGGAGGGACACTAGAGTTTGAATGGTTTTGTGACTTTATTCAACTGCATATAATTTGTTTAATTACATTAGCAGATCTAATTCAGATTTTTAGAATTGTAATTTTCTAAAAAAGTATTTTTTGTGTTTGGACAAATGGTCCGAATGGTCCTGTTTTGAACTGCATGATAGCACAGTCTTGGATTGAATCTCTGATAGTGCTGGATATAAGGCATTTTCCAAGCTTAAACTATTTCTGTGTTTAGTTATCACATAAATCATTGCTGAAAACCCAGACTCAGAGACATAATGAAGTGAATGGAAGCAACACTTTCACTGCTTCATCACTAATACTCCTGGTAAGTTAAATTTGAAAACTTGGGCTTCGTTGTGATCACTAAACAGTTCTAAAAGATGTTCATAAAGTGAGATAGTTAACACTGGAATAGAGTGAGCTATTACTGACAATGAGCTTTGAATACAATCAGTATCTGGATATTTGTATACGACTCCAAGAAAAAATAATGAAAATTGGAATACAATTCAGACAAATGAGTTAATATTTGGTCTTTAATAGTGTTTTGATCACTTTTAATTCCATTCTTTTTAAAAGTCCCATAACATGGGATCCCAGTAATTTCCTTTTCCATGTGACCTCTTTAAAGGCAAACCTTCCTGAACCCACCAGTTATCTTTCATATCAATCTATTTGATTTTTACCTTGAAGATTTAACTTTAGTGTATTCAGTGGGACAAATATGTCCACCAGCTAAACTAATAGTCAGCCAGCGTGCGTTGTACATGTAATGTGCAAGGTATGTTTTCTCAAAGAAGAAAATTCTCATTTTGTATAACAATTCAAAGATGTGTTATAACACTTTACCACATGCCAATCTCCTTTGTGAAACAAGTTGAGTGTGAGCAGAGCCCATCTCTTTGCACAGAATACTAATATACCATGTATTCACTGCTGGGATTTTATAAAATTAACCAGTTACAGTACTTAAGCTTGCAACCTCTTTTATTTCAAAGCTTGGTGATGAATCATGTAGTGTGTCTAAATTGAAGCTTATACCACTTCATGCAGCAACCTCACTCTTCAGTCATGGCTGCTGCTCCAAATGCACATTCACGTGCACAGCCCAGTTGGAGACATTCACCCACTATGAATTTATGGAGGATTTTGACTATTTTTCTTAACAGTTATTGAGGTTGGGCTTTCTTGGCAAAATAAAAGTTTTTCAGCTACTGTGCCTGCTTGAGCAAGTCTTACGTAACATAGAAGCTGAGCCATGTTGGCTTTGTCTATAGATTTATCAAGCTGCAGTGCAAAACATGGACTCTTCTTAACATGTTTTATCGACTAGCTGGGGACATTTTCTTCAAGATTATCCATGCATTGATAGATTATATTTAATGTAGGACTGATTTCCCCTGTCCCCTCCCCCCCCCCCACCGCCATGGCATGGATGCTTATTCCTCATCATATTTCTATCTGCTGGTGGTAATAGAAGAATTTCACCAATGTTGTACACTTGTTTACGCTATGCAATTCCCATGACTTTTAAGGCTTTTTGAGGAATAGTTGCTCTTTAGACGTAACTTTGGTTTTGTTGCTTCAGTTGTTCTTTGTGGGCTCTTGTTTACAAATTCTGGCTGTTTGGTTTCTAAAGGTCTTAGTAGTTTCTTGGACCTCATACTTTAATTTCCTAACCTTTGAAAACAAATAATTCGTTATCGCTATAGACTTTTGGCAGTAATAGCAAGACCTGAAAATTCCAATCATAAGACGGTAGTGTCATATTATCTACTTTTCTTTTTAATATTGTTAAAATCACTATTGTCTTCTGCTGAGACTAGCTTACGTGTTAGTTTAACAGTTGGAAAAAATTGTTCCACAATAAACATTAGATGTGCATGTCTCTCCCTTAGTGTCCCTCCCTTATCTCCTAAGTACTGCTGCTTTGTGAACCCAAGGGAGCCATGGATCAGTTTGGGAAGCACTGTTTTATAGTCAAGTTTTTGACTAAAGCAATGGTGTTTATCTGCAATGCTGAAATTTTAATACTTGTCTCAATGCGTGCTGTAATTTTCAGGCACAGATACATATGGTCCTATTCTGTTTTCATTGATCTATAATCATGGTGTGCAACCAGTTCTGAACTGGTAGCCAACATAGTGAATTAGCCACACTCAACTGTCCAAGTAGCCACATTGTGGCTAGTGGCTAGCGTGTGTTAGACACCACAGTTCTATGATAACGTTGGGTTTAACTAAGGACAGAGATTCAGAGGAAAAGACACAACTCTGAATTTTCCTGCTTTGAAATCAGAACTTTTAAAATTACTTTAACAGTTGTAGGTATTCAATTTTATATTGAGTTCCAAAACAATGACTAATAGCTTGTGGGAAGATGAACACCTAATTAAACGCAACAAAATCTGGGACTTGTGAAGTACTTAGATGTTTGGAGCTGTTTTAGCATGCTTGTGGTATTGAAAGATGTTTTACAAATTACAATAGGAAAAAGCTCCTTGCCAGCAGAATTAATCACTTTTGAAAAATTGCTCTGAAAAATATGCATAAATAGAGTGGTATAATGTTGATTTCAATATTAGGGATGTTAGAGATTGTGTAATAGAATAGTTGAGTTAACTGCATGAAATCTTAGTGATTACATGACTATTTGATAGTTCCCGCGGGTGGGGCTGGCAGCCAGTGCGCTCCCGACCCCACTCCTGGGAAGCCTCTCTGGGCTGCTGCCTCTCTATCAGAGGCATTAGCGCAGGGTGGCAGGCGGGAGCCGGTCCGTCGGGGAGACAGTTTAAAAACCAGCTCCCCACACAGACCGGATGCCTGCCACCCTGTGTTGCAGCCTTTGTCCACAGTCACTCCACAGCAGCAGCCTCCGTCGGTGGGGAACTCTGCCCATTATAGAGGCAGAAGCATGGGAGAGGATGGGTAGCTGGCACCACATAGCTGGTGCTGGGAGGAACGGACTTTTAATCAGGCTCCCCCCAGCACTGGCTCCTGCCTCTCCCTCCCCCCGCTGCCTCTGTAGCAGAGAGAGGGGGTACAGACGGGTCCACGGAGCCAGCATGCATGGGGACACTGTTTAAAAGCCAGTTCCTAGTGCGTGTCGGCTCCAGCCTGCCCCCCTCTCACTCTATGGAGCTGCCTCTCTATCAGACTCAGCAGCGTGGAGATGGAGGGGGCGGGCAGATTCAATGCTTGTGGGGAGCCTTCTTAAAGCCAGCTCCTCACAAGCACCGGCTCCGGCTCCCCCACCCCTTGCTGCCTCTGCGTGTAGTCAACTAGATTAACTGATAAGCCTAGGCTTATGGGGTAATCATGCAGTCAACTACCTGTTAACATCCCTAATTAATGTATCTGTTGATTCTCTGAGCTTGAGCTTTTGTAGTGGGTATGTATGCCATTTTATGGTTGTTGATTCTATATTTCCGTAAAATAGTGCAGGAAGAGAAAATAGCCATTTAGTACCAAAAAGGTTGGAGTATTGAAAACAAGCAGTAGAGATGATTGTACCTGAATAGATTTTTGTGTGGTGTGTTTTTTTTGTTTTTTTTTTTTTTTTTTTTTTTTGCTCCTACTCATTTAACAGTCTGGACTTGGTTTTCCTCTGGTGATTGATTTTGCTAGATGTAGTGAGAGGGCCTCCAAAAAAAAGTTTTTTCCACTGTCTTACCAGTTGCACCACTTCTACAGGCTGGCTTCTGTTACGTGTTGGATTTTGAACAGATTCGTGATAACATAGCAGAAACAAACTCCCAGAGACTGGACTTCAGTTTTTTTAAACAAATAATGAGGCTGACAACTAAGTTACTTATAAATATTAGCTCTGAAACATCTGGGAGTGTTCTTCATTATCAACATTCCCATTTACAGGTAAGGGAAAATCTTCCTGTATTTATATATGTGGCAATTTGGATCCATGGGCTCCAAGCAGCAGAGCCTGTTGGATTGTTCATCCAGGAATTCTTCATCTGTGCAGACTGACTCCTCAGTGCCTTCCTCTAGGAGGGAGCCCAGCATTGGCAGATGTCAATCAAGCATTTTGCACCTTTCAGATGGTCGGAAGGTCAGTCAGGTGGTGATCTCACTCCACTGTCCTGCTGAAACCCTGTAATCCCCCCTCTACCCATAAGGTAGCTATGGCCTGACTAGCGTGACCATGAGTTCTGCTGGTGGGGAGTACCCTGAAGCTTTTTATAGTATTGGCAATTGCTAGACGGCTTTACTGCCTAGCTTTGATAGTTATGGAAAACTTGACCTTTCGGATAAGTTTTCTGACCATAAATCTGAGTGAGTATGGGTGAGTTTTATGTACTGCTTCCAGCCATGGTGTCCAACATGCTATCTACTAACCATGTGTGGCTATTTGGCTGGTTAAGTGTGGTTAGTTCACTATAGCATTAGCTACTGTAGTGACGACTGCTTCAGAACTGGTTGGACACTGCTGACTTACAGGTTCTCAGTTAGCATTACGAGTTTAGGAAAAGGACTTAAGTGCTGGACCAGTCAATAAAGACCCGTGTTCCATAGGGTGGTTGGAGAATAATGCATACAATTTTATGCTATTATGTAAAACATTGGTTTGCTTTCATCTGAATACATTGTACAGCACTGTGGTCACTCATTCCAAAGAGGATATTGCACAATTAAACTGGATTAGCCAGTGAGACTGAATATGGAAAAATTCTCAAGAGTGTGCAAACAAATTGAATTGTTGACTTTATGAAAGAGTCCAATGTAAGTGAAAGTGATCAAAGTATAGAAAATCAATAGCCAAGAGAAGATGGAGCATGAAATTGTCTTCAGTCTCGTCACAAGAACTAAGGGAAAATTCTTTCCAACAATGAGTTGTTAGATAGTGGAATTCATGAACACAGGATGTTGGTAAGACCTACAATCTTGACAAAATTCATTGATGTTCAGATAGAGAAGAATATGCAGAGTTTTAGATAGGACCCTACCAAATTCACGGTACATTTTGGTCAATTTCATTATCATAGAATTTTAAAAAAATGATTTCAGAATCTAAATCTGAAATTTCAGAATGTTGTACTTACCGGGTCCTGAAATACAAAGGCATGGGTGGGGGGACAAGCTTATTGTAGGGTACTTGTTGTATTGCCTCTCTTACTTCTGCTTTGCTGTTGACTGCAGTGCTTCTTTCAGAACTGGGTGGTTTAAGAGCAGCGGCTGGTAGCTGGGAATTCCAGTTCTGAAGACAGCAGCAGCACAGAAGTAAGGATGATATGATATGTTATTACTACCCATACTTGTAGATGCTTCTGGCGGTGCGGCTTTCAGAGCTGGGTGCCTGACCAGCAGCTGCCACTCTCTGGCTACCCAGCTCTAAAGATGTGAATGTAAATACTGGAATTCCCCCTACCATACATAACCTTGCAACATTCTCTGCAGTCCGCTTTTAGGTTGCGTCCATGTCTTAGAAATGTGGGTCTTCCCCATGAAATCAGTATAGTATAGGAGAAACGTACACAAGGACTAGATTTCACAGCCCATGTTGCATTTTTCATGGCCATGAATTTGGTAGGACCCTAATAGCTAATAAAAAAGTGGGAGGGAGTTTGGAATGAATATAAAATATCATGTTTCAGGCTTAAATTAATTTTTAAACAGTTAGAGGTTAGAATGAGACCTTCATGCGAGACAGTTGAGCCCATGTGCCCCTACTTAGGGTTTTTTTTTTTCATTTTCTGAAATTGGCTGCTGTTGGAGATAAAGTTCTGAAATACCGGGTCTACCACTTTGCTTCCAAATTTCAAATAAGATGTCTTAGAATTCAGATGAAGCCCTTCAAGTATTGCATGCCTCTCCTCCTGGAAAAGAAATATCTGACAGTGAATGGTGCGTCAGGAGTAAACTGCAGCCTGGCCAAATGGTGACAGATATCTACCCCTCAGCATATCAGATACGCAGGTGGTGCCAGAATACGAACAGTAGATGAGCCCATCTTCTGGGTCAGCAAAAGGACGATGATCTGAGGAGGTGGAAAGAGGTCCGTCAGAAGAACCTTTGAAACCTGTTTTTTTTTTTCTACTATCTGTTCGCAAGTATAAAATGTATATGGCAAACTGAACCTTGTAGATGACTGCCAAACTCCAGAAAATCCACGAGGACCAATGATGGAAGTTCCAACCAAGCTTCATTTTCTAGGTTAAGCACTTGTGTTCATATGCAGTGCCACATACCACATGATCTGGATGATAGCCAGAGCCATAGTCTTGACTGCATCACAGGAACATGCCCCACCCACCCCCAGCCTGACCCTTCCAGGGTCCATGTGGAGGGCTGGGGCTGCTGATGGCCACAGCCTTCCCCTTCACCGGGCTCAGTGCAGTTTGAGCCCTGCTTCTCCTGACGGGCCAGGGGGGAAGGCAGGCTCGACCACTCCGGGTGGGCCAGGAGAAAACAGGGCCTGGCACAGGCCTGACTCTCTTCAGCAGCCACGTGGCGAGCCAGGCCTGGCTCGTAGTGCAGCCTGTCCATGCCCATGGGGGTTGGAGCTGGGCCTGGCTCATGGCGCAGCCTGTCCCCACTCACAGGGGTTAGGGTTAGGCCGCAGTGTAGGGTGGGGAGGGAGAGAAAGATCCCCGGGCTGGTGCAGCAGGGGGCGGGAGGGAGAAGGGGCTGGGGGAGGGGGCGGGGAGAAAGAAAGAACCCTGGCTGGTGGAAGGGAGAAGGGGCCCTGGCTGGCGGAGGTGGGGGGCTGGGGAGAAGAGAGAAAAGGGCCCTGGGCTGTTGTGGGGGAGGGCGGGAAGAGAGAAGGGGGGATCTGGGCTGGCACAGCGGAGGGAGGGAGGGAGGGAAAAGCGGGGGCCTGGTTTGGTATGGTGGCGGGGGGAGAAGAAAGAAGAGGGGGACCTGGGCTGGCGCAGCAGGGGAGGAAGAAGAGGCTCTTGCTGGCGGGGCAGGGAGAGGGAAAAGGGGCCTGGGCTGCTGTGGCTGCAGCCTGGCCCTCCCTGGTGAATGGGGGGAGAGCTAGGGTTGCCTACACCTGGCAAGTGTAGCAAATGGGGCACAGCCCCCTAGCATGTATACATAAGAAAATGACACTCAGTGGCAACTGGCAACTCTAGATTTCTCTTAATGCAGCTTTCTCTATCATATACTGGAGTGATGGATTCTAAACCTACTGAAAGAAGCCATAAAGATTAGGTAGCTACACTTTTTTTTTTTTTTCTAGTAACATCCAACATAGCAAACAGCTTAGGAATTTTCCTGATAAATCACACTTGCACTAAAAGGCATAGCGAGAGTCTTGCTGTGCAATGTTGATCCACATCTTCATCCACATTATTTTTCTCCCACTAAGCACTTTACCTTATGAGGTTTCTTGCATTCTTGCAGCTAGGCCCTGCATTTTCTTCTTGCACTGCTTACACTTGACACATTTTCCTTTTTTACACAGGAAATACATTTCTTCAAAATATTCCCAGATGGGGACTCTTTTACATCCGGAAGCCATGGCAGTTTTTCTATGGCAAAAGTTCAGGGGAATATAGGAAGCTGTGTGCGTGCTGAACAAGGTCTTCCCTTTTTCTGTTGGCTCCACTCCACTCTTCCTTTCTATGCTGCCTCCATCCTTTCCTATATATTGTGTCTTTTTTTTTTAGACCATGTCTTAACTAACTCTGCTATGCTCGGCCCAGGTCCACTACCACAGAAGAACAAAAACAATCCTATCTAGCCTGTGTGTATCTTTGCACATGTTAGTCTGCTGAGGAACGGAATCAAAGACTCAGAACTTTCAAGAAGAGGAGCTGTTAGGTTGGACAGACTAAGGCCATTAATTCATTTTTGAGACTGTAAAAGTAGGTACAGCATGTTAGTGCTGAGATTTAATTGCAACTGTTATTTTTAAATGAGAAATTTAGTATTTTATTGATTAAAAAAAAATCAGAAATGATTTTTTGACCTTTTTTACAAATTGATTTTTATCCACCCTGCACACAACATTGTGTTGTGTATCAATATAGTTAATTACTCAATATAGCACACAAAAATGGTGTTTGAGTGTTATTGCTATTGCTCTGTTACAGCAGAAGCAGAACTTCTTTTATTACAGAATGGCATATTCCAGAATTGTATTAATTCTTCATTACTGAATAAATGTGGCGGTGAATATCTGTGAAAACTTCAGGGGTTTCTTAATCTATGTTCAATCTAAACCAGCAGTTAAATAACTTGTACCTATGTCTCTGTTACCACTTGAGTCTTTGATGCAGTGATGCCATCTGCTGGTGGAGATTTGTCATTTTTTTTAAACTCCAATTTCAAGATGTGGCAAATTGCTTCAAAGAGTGTTCAGAAGCCTTGGAGAAAGCTAATATGAGATTTTATAGCCCTTTAGTGTTTTAGCATTGTGATCATGCCATGGTGCCCTAGCTTCTCTTCGAAAGATATGGTGAGGAGCTAATGTTTTAAAATACTGCATTATGTCTTGCACTATTTTACTGCCTCTTGTGGTTCTTGCCTTAACATTTAGGATGGTGGAAAACATTGAAGGAAACAAATATTTTCTGTTTGGATAGATTATCTCTTAACGTGAGGGAGACTGGTGCCATTTAGTGTTTTTATGGAAACAGAACAGTCCTTTGTATTTTGCTTAAATCCTAGGTAACTTCGAGCAATTGTTGCCGCTCTACTGGGCACTGTTTATTATAGAAGGAGGCATTTGTATTTGGTGTATGTACACTTATTTGTATTCATAAGTGGGACATACAGCCGTTGAACAGAAATTTGCTTAGCTATGGTAGATAACTTTATTTTAAGTTAGTTCATGTTTGAGGTGGTGGTTGTTACAGGAGGCATCAACTAAATGTGTTTAGTCAAAGAATCTTTCAGTGTGATTGGTATCTCATATTGGGTCATCACTACTTTCCTTTAGTTAAAAAGAAATTTTGAATAGCTGTGATTTTGATTGTAGAGGTTGAACTGTGGATATATATCTTATAAATATTTCTGAAAGTTTGTTTGTCCTGAAAGATCTCCGAAACGGTAAGAGCTAGAAACACCAATTTTGCACAAATACTACTGATTTCCTAACTTGAATAACTGGATTGGTTAGATCTCGAAATCGGTTCCCCCAGAACCCCAATTGGACCCATTGATAAATTATCTTTTAGTAGCGCCTGATCATAGGCATTTGGTGGACTCTTCTGTTAAGCGTGTTACACAAACTGCAGCTACGAGATCCTAGAGGATAAGGCATGTAGGCACTTGCAGCACCATCAAGGGAAAGCCCATGAGGGAGAGGCGGCAGTGGGACAGAAAATCATCAACCTCCCCTATACTAGGGCACCAGCTGGTCTCCAGTCCAGACCCAAATGTGGCTGATGCTGGCGGGGTGTAGCCTTGCTAATTGTGGCTGGTAGAAGCCTCCAGCTGTCACAGCCTCTCAACATCTTCACACAGCCGGGCTCCGACTGAACCCCTTCTGGAAATTAAAGTTGCTTCCCTCCCCTCACACCCAAACAAGCCATCCCATCACTCGCCCTCCTTTGGGCTGCATGCATTCTCCTGCCTGGGCTGTGTGTTATCAGCAAGTACCACAAGTATTGTGCACGTTGCAGGATTCAGCTCACAGTACAAAGAGGAGGTGGGTAGGAGCAAGGTTTTGAGCACCGTGGAGCCTGAGGAGGACATGGTACATTCAGAGCAGCCTATTCTCATTAGAACAGGTATGTTCAGGTGCTGCATGTTCTGATCATCTAGATATCACTAATTGCACCTGGTTTGAAGGTGTTTCGCTTTTGTCTGATCAATGCAACTGGTCCAGCTGCCGCTAGGAAGTCCATTCACGTTGCCCCATGGAGGCACTCAGGGAGTGACTACTTGGGGAGCAGTGATTTGCTGCTGCTGCAGAGCCCAGGAGACATCCCTTCCATTTCTCAGGGCTTCTGGCAAGGAGGCTGCAGGCATTGGCTTGCACAGAGTCTTTAAGGGAAGATGGGCCTTCCTGATTTGTGGGGATTGAGAAAAGAGACCCTATGGGATTTGTCGTTTTGTAAGCACATCACTAGCTATGTTAATTTCTTTAAAGGATTTCTAATACAATATGCTGTGTTAATGTAATTGACATAGTTCATTCATCACACCTTTTACTATATTTTCCCCGGGCGACGCCAGGTATTTCTGCTAGTATATAATATTAGTGTTAAAAAGGAAAATGATGGTACAAAACTTATGCCACATATCAATGAATTTGATTTATTTCTGTGTAAAGTTATGGAAGTTGCACATTGAAATAATCAGATGAGAAGTAATCAGATGAGAAGAAGATTGAAGTATTTGAGTATAGAGTTCAGAGTACTTGGGTAGGGTAACATAAATAACATGCAGTCTCAGTTCATGCACACTTAAGACTAGTTTTAAGTCATTTATTGTAAACTTTGTAGCAGGAGTGTAAATCTGAAAGATTGGGGTGAAGTCTTGGCGAATGAATTTTGTGGGAGCATGCCAAGTGTAAGGGCTGGATGGCATGGAAGAAGACACAGAGTTGTTCATATGAAGAGGAGAAGAAAGAACCCCTTGGCAGAGAATGTGGTGAGAAAAGGTCAAGCATGCACATGAGATTGAGTGATGGAAGGACTCAAAATTTAAGATAGAATTTTGAATTTACTATACAGAACAATGGAGAATAAGGAGAGGGCTTCATAGGGGGAGTGGATTACGCAGTCATAAAATACTGCAGATACTTGAAAATTATATTATTTGAAGTTATCTTGAGCAAATTATAGGTCTACATTTTTAACACATGCAGAGATTTACCTTATGCTGTCAAGGTCCTAATTCCTCTCTGGTAGAAGTTTTGCTATATATCAAGAATGTTGTTATGCAGTATTTGAGGAAAACTGCTTGCATAACTTTAAAAAGGTAAAAAATGCTCTTTAGTCCTTTCCTGTAGGAGTATATTTAATAGGTTTTAAAAGATAATGCTGCACATAGCTATTTCTATTATGATATTTACAGGGAACATAAATATGCACCATGGCAGAGTACCCCCAGTGTGTGGCAGCACTGGGTAGTGTATTTTTCCATTTTAACTAGCAAATGGCACTGAAAATAAATTACATTTATCTGTATATATCTGTGTCTATACTTTTGAGAAATAATTATGTGGTAGTTATTTAACATTTAGTTTTGGTACAAAAATATATGTTTTGAAAGATGTAATTTGAACAGAGCTCTTACTAGCATCTTACTTTGGTAAAATGGAAATGCTAAAATCTTTTTTCAAATTTAATTCCCATTTCTGAGTGTTGATCTATAAGCTAAAAGGAGATTTCTGTGTCCAAAAGAAAATTCAAATGCTCTTCTATGCATCCCAAGGATTGTCAACTTAGGTTTAGATGAGCAAATGTAAATTCTTGGAACTCGCCTTATATTTGTTAGACATCTAAGCTGTCAGTTTGAATGATTGCAGCTCTCATTATCCTCAGATGCTGTGTTGTTGTGTGTCTAAAAGCTTCTTGAATCGATTTTGGCATACAGGCTCAGTTTTCTTTCTGACAGCAGCACTATTATAGCTGTTGAAAAAGAAACTGCTGTAGTAGGCATGGCAAATTTTAGCTTTTGGAAGATTTTTCTTTTGGGCTTAAAGTAGTATGAGTAATTATTCAGACTTTGTGTAGAGTGTGAAATGTTGCTGGAGTGGATGCTGTGTTTTTACAGTGAGTTTGCCACAGGAGTTTTATGGACTCTCTTGATCCAACTGTGTTTTTTGTTACCTTACTTACCTTGGTGCTCTTTGTCATGTTTCTTTACAAGCTTGAGAAGTGTGGTCAAAATCTTGTTGTGGTGGTCAGAGAATTCATAAGTATTTCTGTTAAGAGCGAGGCCATGTAATGTTAAGTTCACCTCTTCTTACTACGGGTTGGACCCCCCTGGTCTGGCATCCTCGGGTCCTGAGCTGTCCCGGACCAGGGAGATCAGTGCTCCTCTGCTGGCTGCCCCGCTCCAGACCCCTCTCCTTGGGGCTGCCATCCCTGTTGCTGGCCCTGCTAACACTGGCCCCATGTGGCTCCCCACTCTTTTTGCCCGCCCACTGCTCCAGGTTCTCCTGGGGTTCCTGATGGGGACTGCTTGGCTGCAGCTAGCCCCGCTGCTGCAGGGTGTTCCCCAAGCTGGAGCTACTTGGCTGCTGCTGGCCCTGCTGCTGCTGGACATTCCCCAGCCGGGGGCGCCCTGCCACACGGCCCTGCTGGTAGGATCACCCCGCTGTTGCTGGAGGTTCCGTGGGTTCCCTGGTGAGGGCTGCCCACCCCTGACAGCCCTGCTTCATCCAGGGGATTCCCCAGTGGAGTCTGCCTGTTCACCCTGGCCCTGCTGCCACTGGGGAATTTCAGGAGTTCCTGGACAGGGCCACCTGGGCCCGTTAATGCTGGGGGTTTCCCAGCCAAAGTGGGGGCTCCCCAGATGCTGCCTGGTCCAGCCGGGGCTTCCCAGCCCCTGTGTTGGCTCAGCTGGCTCTGGTGCTCTTTGATACATCAACATCCGTGGTCCTGCTGGATTTGAGTCCCAGATCTGAGAGGTTCAACCTGTGTTTTGCATTTTGGCATGGTGGTCTCTATTTCTGATGCTTACTGTTACTCTTTCTGAGCAGATGGCCTTTTCTTCTAATAGTGAAGTAGTCTGGTTATATTTGTTTCAGATTACTAGAGTTCAAATAACACCAGATGTTTTGCTCTTTATAATGTGTCCCCTCTCTTTTTTTTGCATATAGGTGTGGCAGAAACCAAATAGCTGCTTCACTAGAAAATGGTAATTTAATACTGCATCAGTGTTTTGATTGTCAACCCTCTAGGCTCTGGGGGGTAGGGCCCCCCCTCGGCTCCGGCGTGCAAGGGGAATATGAGAGTGTCTTTCTCCTTTTCTCTATTGATTGTCAACCTGTCTGTTTGTCAACCCCTTACTATTGTCAACCACTCTGTATTTCACGTGTATTTTTCTCACATTGGGGGGGTCCTGAGCCTCAGAGGCTAGATCAGGCAAGCCCTGGGCTGCATCTGGCCCCTGGGACTGAGGTTCCCCACCCCTGTTCTAAAGTCTTGTTAAAGGGGTAAGCCTAGTCTCATAATTAAGTCGTCATAACAGTTAGCTTGAGTGAGCACGTGAGATACGGCACTTGAGCTAGTGTAGCTCCAGTGACAGGAACTACACTTCAAAGCAAAACTGTAGTTAGTGATTTGTTTAGCAGCATGGGTTAGCTGTTGATAAATAGTTGCAGCTGAAGCTGTTGTGTCCTCTCTGCATGACTAGCTTGAATGTTAGCATCACTCAAGTTTTATACCCTTCTTGTGCATGCACTCCTGGCCAACTTGTTGAGTTTCAAACACAACTTACCTTGGGCTAGAGACTCTTGTGTGTGGATGGCAGTTGAGGTAGGGGTAGCACTTGAGTCATAACTGCCATAGAGAATGTGAGGGAGATACCCATATCCAGACTGTTCTTTTTAGGTGATCGATCGGAGGAACTATGCCAGACTGAGGTGCCAGTGGAGGTGGTTTTTGAACAAATGAATAATTTAAACATCAGTAAGTCTTCAGGACCAGATGGTATTCACCCAGGCGTTTTGAAGGAACTCAAATAGGAGATTGCAGAACTACTAACTATGTTATGGAACCTGTTACTTAAATCAGCCTCCATACTGGATGACTGGAGGGTAGCTAATGCTAACCCCAATTGTAGAAAAAGGAGATGCTGGCATTTACAGACCAGTAAGCCTAACTTCTACAGTTTGCCTGGTACTGAAGCTATAGTAAAGAAAAAAATTTAGACACTTAGATGTATATGATGTGTTGAGGAAGAGGCAACATGACTTTGGAGAGGCAATGATTTCCCTTCTACTATAGTTCTTAAACTGTTTCAGTAAACATGTTGACAAGAGTGAGCCTTTGTATATAGCATACACAGACTTTCAGAAAGCCTTTGATAAGGTCTCTTATCAAAGACTCTTAGGAAAACTAAGCTGTCTTGGGTTAGGAGTGCAGGTTCTCAAAGGATCAGTAAATGGTTAAATTATAGGAAACCAAGAGTGGTAATAAATGGTCAATTTTCACAATGGAGAGTAATACATATCAGTGTCGTCCCCCCCCCCCCTTCCCCTCCGCCAGTCTGTATTGGACCTGTGCTGTTCAACATATTTCCCCCCTTTTCCAGATAATTTATGAACAATGAAGTGGCAGAGTTTGCAGATGATGCAAAATGACTCAAAATAATTAAATACAAAGCTGATGGCAGAGTGATAAAGGGGTGACAAAATAGCTGATACTTTGCATTTATTAATGTTGAATTAATGCACACTGGAAAATAATCCACATTATTTCTACTCTCTCCTTCCATTCCTGAGTCTGCCTACATCTAATTTTGAACACCAGACACACAAACTTTTTCATTCTTGTTTGCCCCCCCGAAGGCATGAAACCAATCTTTCAGACACTATGTTGCTTTGGCTTGTGCACTCCATACAGTTTGCAGCCCAGTGTTGGGTGTAAAAATAGACCTAAAGTTTATTTACAAGGAAAACCACAGATTCAAAGACCAAATAGTAAGAGGAAACAAACATAGACAGGCTACACAGAAAATAAATATGCAACCTCAGGCTTTTATACTTTGAAATGTAATAATCCCTTTTCTAATACAAGTGACTTATTGCTTTTGAATTGTTTTCCAGTGTACTCCCTAACCATAGAGGGGATCCAGTGTATCATCGAGTTTCCCACCTGGGTGTTCTCCCTCAGTTGCTGGGTGCTTTTCAGTACAAGCCTTTTCCACGTCTAAGAGTTTGCAGTTTTTTTCGTCACTATAGATGTTCAAAGTGAAGAAAACTTTCATTTGCTAGTTTTCCAAGGCTGAGCTTTTCTTTTGTTTAAAGCTTTCCGTGTTTCACCATTAACTTTCGTAGTCTCTCATTTGTCTTTTCCTGAGTGGTAGAATGCTAGATGCTTGGGGCAAGTCTCCTCTCGTTGGGAAGGCAGCCCTTCCCTGCCTGACAGCTTGCTGCTCTGCTGTGAGGTGGAGCTGAGTGTTAGAGCACAGTCTGCATACCTATCTCCTAATGACCTTCAATTTCAGAACATCATTACAAGGTTTCATAAAAGACCTCACTTGACACATTTTCATGATAACATTTGTGTACAATCAGTTGATTCAACTGCTTATTCCTTGTGGTTCAAACTAGGGATGTAATAGTGTAGTTGATTAACCAATAAGCAGAAGTGTATTGGTTAATGCTATAGACTACGCGGATGTTTCCTCCCCCAGACCCTTGCCAGTATATTTTTTAGCAGGCTGGCCTGCAGCCCGGCTTAGTTGTGGCTTGTTCTGGTTCCAGGACCTACCCCCCCCCCCCCCATGTGGCTCTGCATTTAAAGTGTATTAGGAGCTGGGGCCGGCATCCCAGCTCATCTTGGCTGATGCTGGATTCAGGACCTACCCCCCCCCCCCCCAGTGCAGCTCTGCATTTAAATTGTATTAGTAGCCAGGAAGGCAGGCAGCCTGGCTTAGTCCTGGCTCGCACCAGGTCTGGGAGCTCACATCCCCCTCCTTCCCCCCGACCTGGCTGGCTGCCACCGCACACAGCTTTGTCTGTATCAGAAGCAGCAGCATGGGGCAACAGTCAGCTGGTCCACAAGGGGAGCTGGTTTTTAAACTAGCTCCCCTCAAGGACCAGCTTCCACCTGCCACCCCACACTGTTGTCTCTGAAACAAGAGACAGCAGGGTGAAGTGGCAGGGGGCTCCTTGGGAGTGGGGCTGGAGCGTACTGGCTGCCGTCCCCACCCCGGGGACTATAGAATAGTCGAGTAACCAATAAGAATTCATGAGGTTCATCGACTATTCAATTAACTGATATTTTACATTCCTAGTTCAAACCCCTGTTCTCCCTCTGGGATATCTGCACTTTGGTGCCCCATTGGATAACCCACGTCTCCCAGAGTGATAGATAGGTCGATAGGAGAATTTTTAGAGTAAGTGGTCAAAGATTTCTGTTAAAAAAACAAAACCAAACCCTAAGAATCTTTGTCAACCTAATGCTTATAGTAGAGTATAGGTTGACTTAACTACGTTGCACAGGTCATGATGTTTTTCACAGTCCTGCACAGTGTAGCAAGGTTGATCTAATTTTTAGGTGTATTCTAAGCTTTAAATTTAGCACCTGCAGTTCTGCCCTTTGGTAGTTATGAACACTCCTATGTAGAGTGACGATACAACTTTTTTAAAACATTAAAAAAAAACCTGGTAACAAGAGAAAACTTTATAGAGTCTAAGAACAAGGGTTTACAATAAAAAAAAAGTGTATATGCAAGCCTATTTACTCAACCCCCTGCTGTTAGGCAGGTATGACCAAATTCTGCAGAGCCTGTTTCTGCGCTGGCCTCGGTTCCATGACTAGCCACTGACAACGGACTCCTGTGTCTATAATATGTAGGATTTTTTTTTAGCTGTTTGATGTCTTTCAATCTTAAACTCCTAGCCTTGGCAAATTAGTCTTCTAAACGTTATTGGAATCAAGAAAGTGAAGCTCTTTCCAATTAATACTGTCTTAATGCCACCGAAGTGCTTTATTCAGAGGTATCTGTCACCCTGTTTTGTTTTCTGCTTGTTCTTCCCGACAGCCCTGTTTGCCTCCATATGGTCAGACAACATTTCTTACAGCAATTGGACATTTATTGTACATAGCATTCATAAATTAATTCAGAGCAGCCCTGTATCTTCACAGCTGTAGTCCAGTGAGAGCCATGCTACCTTAATTCAGCCCTCTGGTACATCCATCCTACACAGAGAATGAAGCAGAGATCCTATAGAGAAAACTAGTATGTGATCTTGTAATTAACAGCTGTATCATCATGGATCTGTCCAAAGGGGCAGATTAAGGATGTATTGACAAGCATAAATCTGATGTTTCCTAGCATTCAAGTTGTTGTTTGCTACCAACATTCATTTTAATGTAGAATTATACCCATAGTTTCCTAACTTCTTAAAAAAGATAAGAACAAAATCATATTATGTAAAACTCTAATGCCCCAGGTGTGTATTACCTTCAGCACAGACTTCTACTGTCATTTGAATTATACAATGAATTACATTATCTGGCTATTGGTGCCATGTACTGGGTGTGGAGAGATTTGGAGATTTGTGAAAAGCTTGGCTTTTTATTCTCCTTTTTTCTGGAAGTTGGGTGGCTCCCACTATGAGATGGGCTGCCTGGGGTCATGTGCTGGTTTCAGCTGAGGTGTATTCTCTTTTCCCCTCACTTCTACAGGAAGCCCGGTGATTCTAACGGACCCGGGGCTCCGACTGTCACTGCTATACAATCGCCACCTGAGTGCCACGTGGCTGCTCTGAGCAGATCCTAAGGGCTGTGTGTGTGTAGGGTGCACCTCATTCGGGGTGGCACTCGGGGGGAGGGAGGCAGTGTGGTGTTTTTACCTCCCAGGCCTTGCCCCTTCTGGGAGTGCAGAGCTGCTCCCACCCCACCTTGCCTAGTGGCCCGGCATGACTGTTGGCTCCCAATTCAGCCTCTGTTGCTGCTTTGCAAAATCATCGGCCTCATTCTTTATAGTGTTCATCCATATTCAGTTTTTTGGTGTGCTGCTAAAATTTTTATGAGGAATGCAAGCCATGGCATGGAAATTGTAACTTGCTCAAACCTGAATGGAGTTTAGTGGGACAAGCCATGCAAAAGATCTCACAGGAACTGTTGCAATAAATAGACCCTCACTTTGCCCAGTGCTACTCATTGACAAAGGATCGTTTTATGTGGGTAACAGATACCTGAAAGTTTCCAAGTTACAGTGCTTAGGATTTTTAAAAGCAATTTTGTTCAAACATATATTTATTTATTCTAACAGTCGTAGGTATTTTTCCTTGTTTGAAATTGTGACCGTGTCTGGTGAGTGCCACATTCAGAATGTAATGATGATAAAAACAGGGCAAACACACCCTAAAGTGGTGGTTATTCTAACATTGGAGTTCCTCAAGTAAATAACAAAAGTGAGCTGTATAACCACACTGGTTTACAAAAAAACATAGGGACAGCCATACTGCGTCAGACTAAAGGGCCATCCAGCCCAGTATCTGTCTTCCGACAGGGGCCAATGCCAGGTGCCCCAGAGGGAATGAAGAGAACAGGGAATCTTCAAGTGATCCCTCCCCTGTCATCCATTTCCAGACAAACATAGGCTAGGGATACCATTCCTACCCATCCTGGCTAATAAGTACCCTCCATGAATGTATCTAGTTCTTTTTTGAACCCTGTTAAAGTCCTTGTCTTCACAACATCCTCTGGCAAGGAGTTCCACAGGTTAACTGTGTGCTGCATGAAGAAATACTTCCTTTTGTTGTTTTAAACCTGCTACCTATTAATTTCATTTGGTGACCCCTAGTTCTTAAGTTATGGGAACAAGTAAATAACTTTTCCTTTTTCCACACCAGTCATGATTTTATAGACCTCTAGCATATCCCCCCTTAGTCTCCCCTTTTCTAAGCTGAAAAGTCCCAGTCTTTTTAATCTCTTCATATGGGTCCTGTTCCAAACCCCTAATTATTTTTGTTGCCCTTTTTGGAACCTTTTTCCAAAGCCAATATATCTCTTTTTGAGATGAGGTGACTAATCTGTATTAGGGATGTTAGATGTCGGGTAATTGAGTACCTCATGAATTCTTAGTGGTTACTCGACGATTCTGTAGTCCTTGGGGCAGCAAGAGTATTCTGGTCCCATTCCTGGGGAGCCCCCGTCACCGTGTGCTGCTGCCACTCTATCAGCATGAGTTGCCAGGCAGGAGCTGGTCTGCGAGCAGAGCCAGTTTAAAAACCAGCTTCCCACACAGGCCAGCTGCCTGCTGCCCCGCATTGCTGCCTCTGAGACAGAAGCAGCTGTGTGAGGTTGGCAGGGGTTTTGAGCTCCCCGCGGACAGAGGCTGCTCCATCTTCCACGGGCTGCTGCTGGGAGCCAGTCTCTATTTAAGGCGAGCCTGGGCCCATTGTGGGCAGGGGATGCTTTGCAGCAGCCTCCCCTGCCCTCCCGCTGTTGCCTCTGATGGCAGTGTGGTGGGGGAGGTGGCACCATGGAACTGGCTCCTGCTCTCCACCCTTGCTGCCTCTGATACAACTCCGTGCTCCCAAAAGGGGTGGGGCTGGGAGCTAGCCTCCCTCTGGCAGCTCTTCAGTGCAGTCTGAAGCTGCTCTTTGGGGCTCTGGCAGTGATTTAAAGGGTCCGGGGTTTTTGCAGCCTCATTAACAGTGGCCAGGTGCTGGGCCCTGGGGCAGTTGCCCGCTTTGCCTCCCCATAGCGGCAGACCTGGCCACGTATACATTATAAACTTTGGTTGATGCAAGTTACATTGGCATAAAGCCACTGCAGCTAGTGTGTTGCTTGTGCGTGTGCACGCTTGGCTCCTTGTGTCAATGCTGCGTGTGCTTACAAGGAGTGCTTTTGTGTCCATGCCCCATGGATGGGTATTCCAGTGTTAAACCTGCCACAGTCCGGCATACTGTCTTTTGGGAAGTTTTGGCAATTCATGGTGGGGCAGAAACGAGTCGTGCAGGGATGATTAGGACCAGCCAGTCAGTGTCCAGGTGTAGAACTCTCTCCATCCCATAATGTCCTCACTAAACCACCATTTTTGCACATTTTTAAAAAACTTGTGCAAAACCTGGTTCGCTGTGCTCACTGTTTGCCATCTCTGCCAGAGGCATGGAGCCTGCACAGCTCTGCACTATTGTCATAACGAGTGGAGCAAGCACAGGATGCGTAACTGAACCAGCAGGGAACATGAGGATCTCTCAGGATAGATGGCTACGGGACAGAGTGAGAACCAGTTGAAGACGGTTGTTGGCATTCATGGAGCAGCTGCAGATAGTGGAGCACCACTTCCGTGCCTGAGAAATGAGCACTGCCTAGTGGGATTGCTTCATAATGTAGGTTTGGAATGATGAGCTGCGGCCACAGATTAAGCTCATCACAGCCCCCCAAACCCAGGGATATCGGAATCAGAGCTGCATTGGTGTTGGAGAAGCAAGTGGTGAATGACTGGAATCTTGCAATGCTGAATTGCTGCTGGACAGTAGAAAATAATTTTGGAGCTGCTGTGGGGGCCATTGTCATGCATATGTTCAGGGCAGCTAGTTGTCTCTTGCTGTGTGGGACTGTGACTTTCAGCAAATGTGCAGGATATAGTGAATTGATTTGCAGCAGTGGGGTTACTGAGTGGCAGTGGGGCAATCGGGAGTCTGCATGGAGACCATTTTGGCCCTGTCCGTCTTGTTGCAGAATATGTCAACACAAAGGGCTACTTTGCTGTGGTTAGGCAAGTTTCTGGGCTCATTGGGTAATCTTCACTGACATCAGTGTTTGGCCGATCAGGGAAGGTGCATGTTTTTCACTCTTTAAGAACACAAGACTGTTTAGAAAGCTACAAGCAGGGATTTTCTTGATTGGTGAGTTACCAGTAGGGATATAAAATCCCATTTAATTAGTTAACTGGTTAAACATAAAGTTTAACCAGTTAACCAATTAAGCAGAGGCGTGCCCCCCCCCTCCCCCACCATAGGCAGGCGCTGCTCCAGCCAAGATAGTGTCCCTGCTCACAGCATTCCTAGGCTGGGCCCACAGAGGACAGGGACTGCTCCTGTGGGGCTGGAGTGACCCCTCCCTTCCCCCACCCATGGTGGGTCCCATGGGGCCGGCACAGCCCCCTGCCTGCAGTTAAGCATTAACCATTCACATCTGTAGCCCACACCAGTTAACCATTGCCATCTGTAGCTACCAGTGGCATTGTTGAAATGCTGGTAGTGATGCTGAAGAGACCTATGTTGTTACTTGCTCCTTTGACTTATGAAGCTATACACTGGCCGCCTTGGTAGCACAAGGAGGGGTTCTGCAGATGCTGAATGACATTTGAAATAGCTTTTGGTAGACAGATGCTGGCATTGCTTACTCAAAAGATTGGATGTCACTGGTTATAACTGCCAGTGGTTATAACTGCCTGCTGTGTCCTGCATAATATTTGTAGAACAAAGGAGGAAACATGGAAGTTGAGCAGAGAACTGGGGTGGAGTTTGAACAGCCAGACAAAAGGGCCATTAGAAGAGCTCAATGCAGAATTATATGGCTCAGGGAGGCTAAGGTAATGTGATGTGATATACTGTGCTCTGCCTGATCCTGCTGTTTAGGAATTGTATGGTGCTGTGTGTACATCTGTGAATAAAACAGCGCATCTATTTTTGTGGTACTTGTTGAACATTTATGATTAAATGTTTGTCACTGATGACATTATTTAAGCACCATCAATGACTGTTGCTTGGAGCATCTAGTCATGGAACCCACAAAGGGAGAGGCAGTTCTTGATGTAGTCAGAATTGTAGCACAGGATCTAGTCCAAGAGAAGAATGTGGCTGAAATGCTTGATAATAGTGACCATAACATATGGGGGAGGAGGGAATACCTAGGGAGCCCACCACAGTCTCATTTAATTTCAGCAAGGGAAACTACACATACATGAGGAAATTGTACAGAAATTAAGGAGTGTAGTAACAGGAGTGAAATGTCTGGAAGCCGCATGGAAACCTCTCAAAACACCATAATAGAGGCTCAAATTAAAAATATTTTGAGAGACTAAAAGAATACCACCATGGTTATGCATGTGATAAGTAGAAGAAACTGCCAGAGACAAAAAGGCATTTAAAAAAAATTGGAAGTAAAATCCTATGGAGGAAAATAGAAGCATTAACTCTGGCAAATCAAATGTAAAAGTATATATACTTGGGGGGGGGGGAAGAAACCCCCAAAAAACAAATAACTCAAACTAAGCAATGTTTTAAAAGTACATCAGAAGTAGGAAGCCTTCTAAACCATCAGTGGGGTCACTGGATGATGCTAAAGGAGATCTCAAGAAATAAAATACTGTTGTAGAGTAGCTAAATGAAATCTTTGCATCAGTCTTCACTGCAGAGGATGAGAAGGAGGTTCTATATCAGAGTCATTCATTTTAGGTGACAAATCTGAGGAACTGTCCCAGGTTAAGGTGTCCCTAAGATGTGGTTTTGGTCTAAAATGATAAATAGTTCATAGGTCACCAGGACCACATGGTAGTTACCCAAGAGCTCTGATGAAGGCATGCAAATATGGAACTGCAGAACTACTAACTGTGGCATGTAACTTATTACTTAAATCAACTTCTGTAGCAAATCCCTGGAGGATAACTGATGTGAAACCAATTGTAAAGTGCTTCAGACATGATCCTGTCAATTTTAGGCCAGTAAACCTAACATCAGTATCAAGAGTTGTTGGAGACAACATCCCTTTTGTAAAGGGAAATCATATACAGGCAGTCCCCCGGTTACGTACAAGATAGGGACTGTAGGTTTGTTCTTCAGTTGAATCTGTATGTAAGTCGGAACTGGCGTCAGCCGCTGCTGAAACTGATCAGTTTCAACCGCGGCTGAATCTGGAGGCCAGTTCTGACTTACATACAGATTCAACTTAAGAAACCCAGGCGTCCCCAAGTCAGCTGCTGCTGAAACTGATCAGTGGCTGATTCCAGGAAGGCTGGGGCAGAGCAACTCTGCCTCGGGCTTCCTGTAGCCAGCCGGTGGTCAGTTTCAGCTGCGGCTGACTTGGGGATGCCTGGGGCAGAGCAGCTGGGGTGCTGCTGGGTTGCTCCAGTAGCGCGGCTCCTCCCCGTCTGGTCTGCAGGGAGACGGGGAGCAAAGCCTTGGAGCACGCCCGCAGCGGGACAGCCTGGGCGCACCCGGTCTGTCCCGCTGTGGGCGTGTTCCGCGGCTTTGCTCCTGTCCCCCTGATCTGCTGGGGGGGTCCAGCAAAGCCGCTGGACCCCCCCCCAGCAGACCAGGGACACCAGAGCAAAGCCGCCGCCTGGGCGGCTTTGCTCCTGTCCCCCTGATCTGCTGGGGGGGTCCAGCAAAGCCGCTGGACCCCCCCCCAGCAGACCAGGGACACCAGAGCAAAGCCGCCGCCTGGGCGGCTTTGCTCCTGTCCCCGTGGTCTGCTGGGGGGGTCCAGCAAAGCCGCTGGACCCCCCCAGCAGACCAGGGAGACCGGGAGAAGCTTTTCTCGCCCCGGAGGACACGGGTGGCGACCCGCCGCCCGTGAGCTCCGGGGCGAGAAAAGCTCCGTTCGTAAGTGCGGATCCGACATAAGTCGGATCCGCGTAAGTCGGGGACTGCCTGTACGACCAATCTACTAGAATCCCTTTAAAAGTGTCAACAAATATGGAAAAGAGTGATAGAGGGGATATAGTATATTGAGATTGCACAAAGCCTTTGACAAGGTCCCTTCTGCTAAGGAAAATAAACAGTCATGGGATAAGAGGGAAGGCCATCTCAAGGACCAGTAAATGGTTAAATGTAGGAAACAAAAAAAAGGCATAAATGGCGAGGTTTTTAGAATGGAGAGAGTTGACCCCAGGGGTCTGTACTGGGACTTGTGCTGTTCAACATATTCACGTACTAGATGGTTTACCCAGTATTGCTCGGGTCCTTGTGGAGGGCTCAGGGCAGAGGGACGGAGATGCAGGAGTCAGAGCTGGGGGCTGGGAGATATGTGGTAGCTCAGCGGGGCAGCCTGCGTTGGCAAAGGTGGCACTGCTCCAGAGACAGTGGCTCCCTGGGCCATGCTGCCTGCCTGGCGGCGGCTCCTAGGGGAAAGTAGGGGGGAGGCCGGAGCTGTGCTTTCTGGCCCTGACTGGCGACAACTCTGGGGGTGGGCAGAGGTTGTACTGTCTGGCTCCCACTGATGGCTGTTCCTCAGGGACATGCTTCCTGGCCTGTGACTCTTCCAAGGGCAGGGATGCATGACTGGCTCCTAGGGTCCACAGCTCCTCCGAGAGGAGAGCTAGAGCCATGCTGCCCGGCCCCTGGCTCCTCTGGTTGCAGAGCACAGCTGCAGTTCTGGCTTCTTTGGGTTGTGTCTCTTCTGGAGGGGGGCAGAGGGGTCTGTTCTGTGGTGCCCAGTTCCTCCAGCCTCTCTCTCCTCTGGGGGAGGATAGGGCAAAGCTTTTATGACCAGCCCTGGAGGTTCTCCTGGGGAATTCTACAGCCAAGGGCTGGGGGAGGGATTGGGAGGTAGGGGCCAACTTTCTGATGGCTGGCAATATGGAGAACTCTGGACCCAGCTGGCCACTCTCTTCCTGGTGCAGCTGCCCCCCTGTGGTCACTTGCAGTGTAATTGTCTCTGCTCATCCCATTTTCTTGGCACAGCCATACCTTGACCTTGCTTTAAGTTATGATAAGAGGAAGCTGCGTACCAAATTTGGTGGTCCTTGCTCTGACTGTTTTGGAGTAATTCTTGAACAGACTTGTGGCCAGATGGACAAAACTGCAAAGAGTCATAAAGGGATCACACAAAAGTGGGTGATGGAGTAATAACATGGCAGATGAAATTCAGTGGTGAATAAATGCAATATAATGCACAATCCCATCTTACCTTAGACTTCAGTCCATCTGAAGCTTTTTAGCACCTTGGGGTACCCACATTCTCCATGTTCTGTCCCATCTGTGGATACAAAATGATGGGGGTCTAAATTAGCTGTTACCAGGCAAGAAGGAGATCTCAGAGTCATTGTGAATAGTTCTCTGAAAACATCCACTGAACCTGCAGCAGCAGTTAAAAAAGCTTAACAGCGTTAGAAACCCTTAGATACTGCTGTATAAATATATTAAATACTATCAGCTGTTCTGGTCATTCCATTTAAAAAAAGATTAGGATCAAGAAAGGTGCAGAGGAGGGCAACCAAAAATGCACAAGGGTATATGAGGAGAGAGTCCCAAGTCTGAGACCTTTCAGCTTGGAAAATGGTGGGGAATACAATCAAGATCTATAAAATCATGTTTGGTGAGGAGAAAGTGAAGAAGCAAATGTTACTTCTTCACATAATGCATAAAGTATGTTTTAGAACCAAAAAAAGGCAATGCTTATTCACAGAGTACTGTCGACCTGTGGAATTCAATGCCGGGGATGTGAAGGCCAAAAATATAGCTGGCCTCAAAAAAGAATTAGATAAAGCTCCAGGGCTACATCTACACTGGCCCCTTCTTCAGAAGGGGCATGCTAATTTTGAAAGTGGGAATAGGGAAATCCGCGGGGGTTTTAAATATCCCCCGCGGGATTTAAATAAACATGTCCGCCGCTTTTTTTCCAGCTTGGGGAAAAGCCGGAAAAAAGCGTCCTTTGAAGTAGGAATAAGAGATCCTCCGGAATAGGGCTTTATTCCGGAGGATCGGGCCAGTCTAGACGCTTTTTTCCGGCTTTTCCCCAAGCTGGGAAAAAAGCGGCAGACATGTTTATTTAAATCCCGTGGGGGATATTTAAAAACCCTGCGGATTTCCCTATTCCCACTTTCAAAATTAGCATGCCCCTTCTGAAGAAGGGGCCAGTGTAGACGTAGCCCAGGAGGATAGGGCCATCAGTGGCTACTAGCTACGATGGGAAGAGATGCAGCCTTTTCTGGGTGTTTCTAGCCTGTGACTGCCAGAAGCTGGAAGTGGACAACTAGGGATGGATCATTTGATAATTGTCCTGTTCATTCCCTCTGAAGTATCTGCCATTGTTAATTGTTAGAAGACAGGAGGCAGGGCTAGAAAGACCATTGATCTGATCCAGTAAGACCATTCTGGTGTGTGTGTGATATATTGACACATACAAAAAGATTTTTAGATTGACGGGGGAAAAATCCAGGAACAAAATACAGGATTTGATCTTTCTCAGAAGTTGTCAGATCTATTATAAGGGGCAGCAAAATGTAATTAACCTTCTAAAGTAACCTTTACGATATTTTTGAGACTGATAAATTAAATGAGCTGTTGAGAACTTAATGAGAGGTTTTAATTTTGTACCTTAAGTAACACCCTATTAAAACCCTCTGCATTTTGTATTGTGATGGAATCCACTGAGATTTATATTTTCAAAATGACCTCATGCTTCAGGAATGTCCTTAATATACTTAGTATATATGAGGGTGAGGTCTAGGTTAATGGCAGCCTTTTTTCTTTAAAGTGCCTGAAGCAACAAAGCTTCCATTGAAGATATAATATTCAGGCCTCATTATTTTAACATGATCACATGATGTAGAAAATGTTACTTTCCGTGAACTCCAGTTTTAGAGCTTATAATGTGATCATAAAAATAAGTTTTTGGGTGCAATTTGGAATTTAAGCAATATGCCTGGAATCAATTTTATTTCAATCAATTTAGGACACTTTATGCATAGCTTTCAGTGTTCTAAAGCTAGCAAAAATTATGACCAAATGAATATGCCATGACATCTCTTTTGGTCATTTTTGCACAACAGAGTAGAATACCAAAGGTGTTTAAAAAAAAAAAACCCACAACAAAAACCAACAATCCTGATTGCACATGCACACAACTTTTCAATTTGCTTTTTTCTATGGCTTTCCCTCCCGGAGTACTGGATTGGTAAGGTCATATTTTAATTTGCTATAACCAATCAGTCTATTTCCTCAATTCCTCGTTCAGCTTTTAATTTGAAGTTAAATAATAAGGGCACTCGTTCCCATAATTTAAATTTCTTTCTCCCTGAAATCTTGAGAGAAATCTTTTCTTCTGCTACCCAAAGGAAATAAAATCATTTTGGGGGGAGTCTGCATAAAATTAATAGTCAGGCTGTTGTCCTATTAAAATCCATAGGTAATCACAACAAATAGTGGGCAAGTCCTCTTAACCGTGTCTGTAGTATAAATGTTTTATAGACAGATGAACTGAATCATAGATTGAGAGATTTATTCAAGTTTACATAGCTAGAAATAAAAATAAGTAAATGAAAGCTTCGTTTTTCACTGTTCCTACCATCCAATGATGCCAGTGCCAGCCCTGGGCAGCTGGTGATGGCTGCCTGACTTCTCCTGGGGCCGGCAGCGGCTACTGATGTACAGAGAATTCTTTTAGATTGGATTGCATCAGTCTCCCAAGTCTACTGGAGAATTATCTCTGCTTGCTTCTACTGTGCAAGTTCTCAGAAGTTGACAATAACTTGACCACAGATCACTGTCAGTAGAAAGCCATTTAACTGAAAGACAAGATAAACTGACAAATGTAGGGGTGCAAAGCATTTAGCAATAGTAGGCTCACTACTTAGTCTAACAGTAGCACAGTGTTTCCATCTTTTAAAATAAACCTTTACAATAGAGCTGCTTTGGGTTAAATGCCATAGTAGCTAACAATTGTATATTTGTAAAAATAGACCCTCTCTCGATATGAGATGTACAGTATATTGAAAATGGACTAGTAATAATGCCACCAAACAATATGCTGTCTTGTAAAGCTTTCAGGGTAAAAGGTACAAGTGGCAAAATGTTACTATTGCCTAATGGTCTCCGGGGGACAGCATGGAAATATAGGTAATATATGATTGTGGAGATCAATTAAAGATGACTCTAAAATGTGTGAATTATGAACTAATATTTTAAAATTAATTGTTTGCAAGAAAAATGCTTGGATAGTCAGTAGGGAGTGGAAGTCATTTAAAACAGCTGTTAATAAAGACTTGGTAAGGAATACTTAAAAATGTGAATACCAAATTAATGCATCAGGGCAGTGATTATTTGGTAATATTAATGCTCATAATAATAAAGCAACTTTATGGTGCCACTGAAAATTATTATTGAAAAGCCAAGAGAAACTGGAAGGCATTAAAAGATTCCATTGTTTTTCTATAGTCTCTGCCATGAAGTGCAATCCTTATAATTATTACCTTGTTTTGTTCATTACAGTAGTGCCTAAGGATCAACCAACAATGAGACTCCATTGTGGTGAGTGTTGTACAAACAGAAAGTTGCAGGCTGTCCCTGGCCTGAAAAGCTTGCAGTCTCAATAGACAAAACAGAAACAAAACAATGTGATGGTAGCAAATCTCATATTAGTTCTAAAACACTTTTGGGGAGTGGATCTAGTTGGGATGGGATAAGCTAACTGGAAAGAGTAGTGAAGGGAGAGGTGACAGATTGGGGAAGTTAGGGGGGAAGGTCAGAGCCAAGGAGAATAAGAGACAGATGTGAAGTGATGTTGAGGAGAAGTCTGTGAGGGAAGGAGAAGACTGGCGTTAACAGCCAATCCGCACAGGCCAGAGAGAGCCCAGTTATACCTGAAGAAAGTTCTCTGGGTGGCCAAAAGTCCCTGCTTTGGTTGCTTTTGCAGCTGCTCTGACTGGCTGGAGTTTCAGGCTGGTTCCTCCCTGTGGCTATTTCACAAGGCAGCATGGATGGATGCACCACCGGGCTACCTCTACACTGGCACGTTCTCACGCAAAAGCTCTTTGAAGAGGTCTTCTGCAAAAACTCTTTCAGAAGAGAGCATCTACACTGGCATGTGCTTTTGCGCAAGAGCATCCATGCCAGTGTAGATGCTCTCTTGCGCAAGAAAGCTCTGATGACCATTTTAACCATAGGGCTTTCCTGCGCAAGAAATTCATGTTGCCTGTCTACCCTGGCCTCTTGTGCAAGAACAGTTGGGCAAAAGGGCTTATTCCTGAGCGGGAGCGTCAGAGTTCTGGTGCAAGAAGCCCTGATTTCATACAGTAGAACGTCAGTTTACTTGCGCAACAACACGTGGCCAGTGTAGACAGGCAGCAAGTGTTTGCGCAAGAGCAGCCCCCATCTGTGCTGGTGCCCCCATCTGTGTGAGATTTCCATTGTACTGTTTGAGGTTCAGAGGGATTTGCTGGGGGAAGAATGGCTCTAGTTAAGTCCTGTTGTCCTGAACCCTCAGTGTATCATTCCCCGCATTGGCTGCTTCTGCAGTTGTCCCTTTTGGCTGGAATCTCTGGCTGGTTCTTCCATTCATTTTTTCCCCAAGCCACCTGAGTCCTAATGCTTCTAGATATGGGTTGCCGGGTGTCCGGGACTCAAAGAATCAAAGGAGCCGTAACTGCATTTTGGCCCTAGTCCTTTTTTTTTCTTTGCTCAACAACTTTTCCAGTGGCCTTTTTTTTCCTCAAGAGAATTTTTTCCTGGCTTTTTTTTTTTATGGGTTCGGTATTTTCTCTTTAAGCAAAATTAGTTCTATACGTATGTTCTTGATCTGCAAATCCTTGAAACCAATGGGATTACTCAAATCAGGGTTGCAGGGTTGGATTAAGATTCCTGAGTCTGATGTTTGACAAGTCATTTAGGGTCCCTTTATCTAGATAACCCAACAGTTTAAAAAACTGATAATTATTTACGTGACAAAGGAGTGTTGGGTATATATCAGATTTGAAAAATGCTTCAAAGCTATGTTATTTAAGAAGTTTATTAGTAGTATTAAATTAACATTGTCTCAAAGACATGTTTTATTAGAGAAAAATGGGCTGCAAAACATTCAGAGAAATTTTGACAAAATAATAAACAAAACTAGCCAACTATCAGAATGTAAATAAAATAAAAGAGAAACCGAATTTGTAGTATGTCAAATCCTGGGAGATAGTTTATTGCTATAGTTGAATTAGCAGAAGCACAATATGAAAATAATTAAATATTGTCTATCTAGCAACTTACAGAAACAAAAACATAATAAATATTTCTATTGTACATGACATCCATATTTTTAAACAAAAAACTGACCAGCATCTGCTGTGATCCTGTCTAGAAAATGACTTTTCGGAATGAATGAATATTTGCTGATTCATTCTCCACTCAAAATTAAAAAAAGAAAAAACATAAAAAATACTTTGTTGAGCTAACAAATTTATTTGAAACATAGCGCATAAATGGCAGTTGATAAAATATTAGACAGAAACTGGGAGCTTTCTTATGGCTGATATTAGTCCCTCTGTAAAATTCAGGTAACGTCTACAAGCTTTATAACTGATCTAAATGTGGAACTGCTTTGACTTCACTCCAAGAAAGCACTTTAATAAATTGAATTTACTATTGCTGCCCTGTTTTTGAATCTTAAAAATTATTAGGAAAATAGTTGCATTAAAAAGTCAACACAATTTCACTTAAACAAAAGATATTGAAACCCCAAGGGGCTACGCTTATCAAGGTTATTGTCTTAGCAGATCTGGCATCACCTTTTCCTGGTGATAGTTGAACATAGATTTAAATCCTTGAACAAGGAGTGTATATAAGCAATAAATAAAGTTAAATGGTGATGTAATGGGATGGACTAGATAAATGGTACTCAACCTTTTTGGGCTCAATACCCCTTTTAAACCTTCCATAGGTTGTCATGATGGATACCCCCTGAAGTATCCCCAAAACGAACTCCCACCCTCCAAGAGGCCTACCTAGGTGGTGGGGTGACTTGGAGCTAAGATTCCAGAAGATCCAGTTAGGTATGAACGGATGGAGAACGGCCTTACCAACTGGGAAGGATGGGTGGTGAGCCAAAACATAGCCTCCAAACCACAGTCCTTCCACACAGCCCATGGAAGCCAGGAGGCTAGTGGAATTTTGGAGGAGTTGGATGTGAAGTTGGGATATCAGTAGAGTTCTGTGTGGATACAAAATTTGTATCTGTATCTACATCCATAGCTGCGAAAATGAGCTGTGGATATCTGCATCCGCATCCACGGATGTGGATGCCTGCTGATATAAAGTGGATATTTGCAAATGTGTAGGATTCTATATATAAAATTGTGTGTCCGCATCTGCAAAAATTAGTAGAGCCCTACTCTATGGGATGTAAAATTCCATTTAATTAGGAGCCTGCTCGTAAGAGGCAGCAGCACGGGGGTGGGAAAGGAACAGGCAGTATCCTGGAGCAGCCTCTGTGAGGAGCTCTGGTGCCCAGCAGACAGAGGCTGCTCTGTGGCATGCTGGAGCAGCCTGTCTGCAGTGGGCCTGGGCTTGCTGTGGACAGAGGTTGCTCCGTAGGATGCGGTGGACAAGGGCAGGTAGGAGCCATACTATGTGGGGAGCTTGTTTTTGGACCGGCTCCCGCTGTGGACCGGCTCCACCAGCCAACCTGTGCTGCTGCCTCTGATACAGAGTCGGCAGCGCAGGGTGGCCTGGGCTCCCTGGGAGTGGAGCCAGGAGTGCACTGGCTGCTGTCCCTGTAGGGAGCATTTTAGTAACAGTGTAACCACTAAAAATTATTGTGGCTACACGATTACTAAAATAAACGATATCTAACATCGCTAGTATGGTATGAGAATGGATGTAGGTAAAATACACTATATTAAAGCAGTTACAAACAGTAGAAAAACTGGCCAAAAATCATGATAAAAACTAAGTGAACTTTTTGAAATATTTAATAGCAGACTTTGTATTTTAATGGACATTCTTCTTATGTGATGAATTAAAACTCTACAAGATTAGTTACCATGGAATACATTGTTATAGTTGGGGAGCATAGCAGAACGATGAATTTTTATTTGAGAGGTGACAACAAAATATATCTTGTCATGTCACGGCATGAACTGGATCATTATATGTAGAACTGTCAAGCAGGGTGAGATTTAATGCTGCTTATCATAGAATCAAAGAATTAGAAGGGATCGCAAGGGTCATCTTGTCTAATTCCCTGCTAAGGTGCAGGATTTTTTGTGTTAGGTTTACATCAGATCTGTTAATTATCAAATATAAGGAAAATGTTCCAGATAGAACAAGAAAATCTTGGAAAAAGTGAATTGTCACAGCTTTTAACTTATTATAATAATATTATTATAATAAAGGTTATTACACATGAAGTAATGACATAACTCCAGCTCTCTCCCTATCTAACATTTAGGTAACAGGTGAAAGTCCTCTTGATGTAAAAATGATTTATTTATATGAAATTATATTGAATAAAGAGATGTTAACCAAAGTAAATGAAATACTGATTAGATTGAGCAGTTGTTTGAAAGTCAGTTTTTTCATTTTGAAAAGGTTAGTTAACACGTCATCCTCATTTTAAAAGGCCTCGTTCTGCAAGTGCAGAGCATCCTAAATAGGATAATTCTTGTTATAGTGTCTAGCAGAAGACTTTGGCTCTAATCTAATAATTATCAGCAGACCTAATATTTAATCTCAACATACAGTTTTAAACCACCTAAATCTTGCACTAAATGCTAAATTCTGTCCTAGCAGCTGTATTTATAACCATATTCACGAGGAGAGGAGACCTGAGCATTATCTCTCATATTATAAAACACATCTTTATATCAGCTACTTGTTTGTCAGCAAAATGGAACTCTACAGGAGTGCAGTCTGAATTCACTTTCCTGAAGGCAGACAACTACATTTCAGCAAGTTTCCTAGCATAAAGCACTCGAGTTGATCAGTATTCCTGTGCTCGCTTGTGTTGATTTTGCTATGGATTGTATAGCCTGAAAAGAAAATGTTACCACTAGCAATCAGCTTACTCTTTCTCAGCACAGTCTTAAAAGATAAGAAAGGAAATCTGTAGAAGTCATTTCAAAGACTGTCTTCATTATTTTCTGAAAGAATGGAGTATATCTATTGAGGGCACCAGTATTAAGTGGTATATGCTTGGATCAGATAGAAATGGGAAAATAAGTCAAACAAGTTACTTAAGAAATATACATTTTTTTGAGGACCATGTCTTGTTTTTGTTCTCTGAGTGCGTGTGTGCATGTGTGTACACCACCCAGAAAGGTATATAGCTGGTAATATAATTACAAAATGATGTAAAATTGAAGCAATCAAGGCATCCAGAATTATGCACGTGAAGATCAGGATGTCTTTATTCTGCTCAGACTAGACAGACCTTTGGGCCATGTGTTTTGTAGAACTTTATGCAGAGCCTGATTGAGTTCAGTGGGGTTCCATATAGCAGCAGGGAGCTGCCCATGCAGATCTGATTGCATGATTGGGGCCTAATAATTTAACAATTTAAAATCTCAAATGAAAGGCTATATGAATTATTTTAAAATTAGCAATTGAAACTATTTTTTCTCACAGAGCATGTAGGCCAACATTTATCTCAATCAACTGATTGTGGTTCAGAAATGGCTCTTTACACATACCGCTATGTTAAAGGTTGAAAATGTGTTCCTGCTAATCTAAACAAAATTAAACTTCTGTGGTTGGGAGTAGTAGTGTCTGACTTGTAAAAATGGTTCCTTTTGCTAATAAATTAATAATTTGTGTTAATAACTGAGGAATGTTAAGAGTGACACTAAAATAAAATATTGACATGTTTAAAAGTACTGTTCTGCAATTGGAATTGTAGTTACAGTAAATTGGAAACTTTAGAAAGTCAATGTTAAAAAAACCCCCAGAAAGTATTTCACTTCGCTTTTGTCTGGAAGATTTGGGATGTTCATATTAAGGCCAAAGCAGCATGTACTTGTAGCATCATCTGCAGTTTTTTGCTTTGCTTTTTAGTGCTAAGACATTAAAAAAATTAGTATTCTGCAAACTGAAAAAGAGCCTATTATCTAATTGGCTTTTGGTTAGGAGGATGCTGATTTCTAGGTCAATGTAAAACAAATGAGCATTTAAATTGAAGAGGAGCAGCTGTTCCAGAGCCCCTTTCCACAGTGCCTGGTTTTGTTAAAGATAATTATATCTAATTTAAAATTATGATAGCTTTGAGTATTGAGCTTTGCCTTGTTACATTCACCAGCTTCCTCTCCATCAGTAAGACAGAATAGTCTGTCATGGAGGCAGAAATAGCCATCCAGATTTCTAGTTTGATTTTTTTCCCAGACCTTTTGAATCCTAAAAAGAAATTTAGTTTTAGAAAAGACACTTTCAGTACAGACATTTATTTATGATCTTCTACTTTGAGTTTTCCAAATCCCAAAACACACTGAGCTAGGCTACAGATAGCTATAGTTAAAAAAAATTAACATCATTTTTGTTGATATTTTCAGCTTTAAAACAGAAATGTCAGTGCTTAACACTGCTGGAAAATTCAAGAAACTCCTCATCAGCCCTGTGAAAAGAAACATGTATTGTGCCTCACACACTGTTTATTTCTGTTAACACTTTGATATTCTCAGCTAGTCTTTGAGACAAAAGCCCAGGTGACAGTTCAAATGCCTGAACATTATATTTTAATTTCTTTCAAAGTAGGCTTAGATTATTTAAAATGAAATTTAAAAAAAGGATTTGGGTCTGCTAAAACTCAGTGTTTGATTAGTAAGTAACTCCAATACCTGAACATTTAAACAGAATTTATATTGTATTTACCTTACGGCTGACAGGAAATATACCTCATACCTTTTATAAAACTTTGATAGCCAGAGAGATTAAAATTTTGGTGCTTCTGCATAAGATTATATACATTGAGTAGTTTCTATAACCTTTTACTAGCAGAAAGATTCTGTTGGAACAAATCCACCAGCACAGTTAAGAACAGAATAAATACTGCCTTCAGTAAAATAGAAAAGTAAAATACAGTTATACAAATATTTGAATTGCGTGTTGTACATGTGAAATTCAACGCCTATGTGTGTTTTTGGCTGCTATTATGTCAAGATGTCTGTGGATGTGCCTTTTAAAAAGACGACTCTTATCTGATTGTTTTCTTGAAGCGTTCTTTACTTTAATAGCTAAAGTCAGGTTCTCTCTTGTCTGAAAAAAAGAAAACCGCTTGCTTATTTAAGAGTTTTGTTACATTTTTATTTGTTTCCGTTTACGCATTAGAATCTGATAGGATAACGACATCAGGGTTTTTTTCTTCATGAGAACTCCTGAAAGATGGTTGTCATAGCATATGAGAGTAGACCTTCAACTTTAAGTGAATACACTTGTGGAACTAGTCCTGCACTGCTTCAGTGTTCTTCCTGTCGAAGAAACTTAGCAACATCACTAATTGTACCAGGAGATCAATACATCAATGTCTGGTCACATGGATGGGAAGAACAGAGTTCTCTTCTCAGAAGCAAAATATGGAAACTATCTCAGGAAAATTTCCTGAATGTCATTGAATATTTTTGTGTAAGGATAAGAGAGAAGGAAATTGAGGTATGTGCATGTTTGTCTGTGTGTGAGAGAGACGAGAGATTTCTACATGAAGATTTCTGCAAAGCTAATGATGAGTGAGAGGCATTCACAGCAGAGGGACCTGGAATGTGAGAACCTGATAATTCCAAGAACTTTTGAAGTCAAGTATAGTATGTTTTTTGGGGGTGGGTATTACAAGGGCTGGATAAGAAGAGGCTGCAGTGATCAGAATGGGAGAAGAGGACTTGCACAGTGTTGTCTGAGCAGGAAGGAAAGGAGAGATCTTAAAACGTTTTCAGAGTTGGGAAAGATTTGGACACTGCATGGGCATGCAGGGCCAGTGAAAACAGAGGGGGGTCAGACATGATCCCCATGTGCAGCCCTAAAGGATGGAGGAAAAGATGTGGTGGTGATGTCATCGGTGACAGAAGAAGAGTAATGTGTGAGCGTGTGGGGAATTCATTTATAGCTTTGTTAAGCTTAACTGGACTGCATGGCACTCAGAAGGTTGTGTCCAAGAGAGACTAAAATACAGGGTGGCTCAGAAGCTGAGAGGTGGATATGTAAGTCATTGGTTTAAAGATGGTTGCTAAGTCAGGAGAGCTAAGTGAAAACACAGACTTTAATGGGAGAAGAGAATGGGGCCATTGACTGAACTATGAGGTCCCTGCAGGAGAGCAGAGAAAGAGCCACTGAAAGACACCTGCGGGGGTGGGATGGTAGGGAGGGAGGAAGGAATTTAGAGAGGATGAGACTAGAAAAGCAAGGTCTGACAGGCTTTCAGGAAGTGCACAATGAAATACCAGAAGCTATAGAGAGGGCAAGGGGGCTGAGGCTGAGATTCAAGGAGAGGGGGCGGATCAGAGGTGAAAGTAATCTGGTGCACCACTCAAGAAAGAAGCTGAAGCTACACCCAGCTGGGCTCTTGGTGCTCACCTGAAGGCTACCATGCTAAGCAGCAGGCAGCCACACAGGTGAAATGGGCTGGCTGCACCCTCCTTGGTCTGGGGCTGCCCTGCCCCTAGCCCCCCCAAGGAGACCTTTGGGGAGGGGTGGGGATTATAGCCTCACATAACTGGGACTGCTGCTCTACTTCCCCTTGCCCTGGTGATCAGGGAGCGAGGGGACAGTGCACAGCCTGTGTGTCTTCCTCTCGCTCCCTGATTAGGGGAAAGGGAAGAAGAGCAGCAGCACCCCGGTACATACGGTTGCAGCCCCCCCCCCCTTTGAAATGGAGCCCAGGCCCCCACTAGCTCCGAGCCTTTTGCTCTCAGCTCCCTGCCCTGACTCGGTACACCTCACAGCCCCCTGCTCTGAGCTCCTTCTCGCCCCACCCCCCTACCTCAGGGCTGGGCTGGATCTGGCGCTCCTAACACTTTGATCTGGCCCGCAGGCTGCAGCTAGCCACTTTCTGTTTATAGCCTGCTGCCTCTGCCACTGAATTTCCAGGCAGTGGCTCTGGCAGCAGGGCCCTCTTTAAATGGCTTTTGGCTTGCAGCGCTACTCTGGCAGCGGCTGGAGCCGTGAGCCTTTTAAATCGCCGCAGCAATGGCGAGTGGCAAAGTGGTAGTGAAGGGGCTGGAAGCCACGAGCCCTTTGCTGTGTTTTTACTTCAAGCCTCCAGCCCTAGACAACTCTGGGGGGAGGCTAGTCCCAAGCCCTACCCCTTCCACCCTAGACCTCGCCCCTTCCAGGGGTGGAGCTGGCCTGTGGCAATGTACCAAAATTCATTGTCCCCCCCCCCCCCCCCCCCGAGAAAATTATTGCCCATCTTTGCTCTACCCTGAGCCCTTCTCACCCCCAGCCCTAACTCCTGCACCCCCCTCATCTCAGGCCCCTGCCCTTAGCCTCTCCTTAGCACCTGCTCTGACTCCTGCACCTCCATACCTGAGCCCCTACTAAGCCCCAACCTTGACTCCCGCACCCCTCTATCCCTAGACTGAGTCCCTTTCCACACTCTAATCCACTTCCTCACGTCCCCCACACTCCATCCCACACTTAAACGTTTCACGGGTACTGTTGTATTGCACCCCTCCTGCCCCCTGCCCTGAGGGCCCTCCACAAGGGGGTGCAATGTGTCTATATCTGTAAGAAACTTGCGTGACTTCACACCTGACGGGGATAGAAACTTTGAGAGCATTGAAGTCCGTATGGAGGCAGGGGACCCAGTGTACAGTCGGGGCAAAGAATTTGAGACAACTATTGTCAGCTGTGGCATTGAATTGAGAAATGAGGGAAGGAAGATGTAGAAAAGGTAGTGGTAAGATGGACAGGAGAGAGCAGGAGTGCCTTTCTGAAGATGCTGATTGGGGCATGCTTTTATTTCGAAGGGACCTGGTCAGAAGAAAATGAAAGATTCAGGGGTAGGGGTGAGAGTGTGCAAATAAGAGTCTGTGGTGGAGAGAAGATGAAATAATTATTGGTATTGGAAGGGGAACGTGTAAGAGTGGAGTGTGGTTTTAGGATCTCATTGATTCCGCCCCCTCCCCCCCTGCCCAATCCGCCTTAGCGGTGGGAAGAGAGAGAGTTCGAGGAGTGTGGTAGGGTAGCAAATACAAGCATCTTGGAATAAGAACGTGGGAGTGAACGAGGCAGGGGGACTACTCCTGTCTAGCAAGTCATATGGCAGAACTGAAAGTAGAGAACGAAATTGTTGATGTAGTCATAGAGGTGTTGAGTGGCACTGGAGCAGGAATGGAGGAAGTATGGGTTTTGGATTGGATTGGAGAGTGATAAAAGTACAGAGAAAGGGGCTACGTCTGAAGTTTATTTTCTGTTGCGCATACTCCGTTTCCTCCCGCCAGGCCGCCGTGTGGGAGCAAGCGGCCCAAACGTCTGTTTGGGCTCCATGGTCCCCCGAGTGAGAGGGGGGGGGGGGGGAGGAGAAGAGGGTGGGGGAGGCAGCAGGAGGAGAAGAGAGAGACGGAGTGTGAGACCAGAGGCTCAGGAGAGAAGACCGATGTGGAGGAGAGAACTGAAAATCCCGTCTTGTGAGGGGCTAATTGGCTAGTATGATATATAAGCTCCATCTATGTTTTGTGGTTCTTACAGAGCTATGCCCAGTGGCTAATCTAAATAATCACAATGTCCTTGCTGTGGAATTGGTAAACCTAGAAGCATTGCTTTATGTGTGCTATATTGTAGCAAGTGAAGCCATTTTATTAGGGAAACAATAAACAGATGGATATCTGGATCTTAAATTTTGTTTGTGTTGCTGTTCTGTTTACGTAACTTCACCACTGAGGTTTAAGTGAAAAGTTTAAATGCCTCTAAAATATGTTGGCTATAGTCTAATTAAAAGAGCAGAATTATAATTTTAGTAATGCCATCTGAACATTTACCAGGTGGGAAATGTTTTTCACAATGTTAAATCTGAAGCATATGGGGAAAAAAAATGCTAAAATTGGCATCTTTGAGCCTATCAGGCCATTTTATTTGAAAAGTGAGATGGTAGTTGGAACACGGCATCAGAGATGAAACTAGTTTCTATTCTGTTTTAATGCTGGTTGAATATCTGAAGAGGAATGTTTATATAATGAAGTCCAGTGTCCTGTGTAAATATTAAACATAAACTCAAGATTTTTTTCTTAAGACGATAGGTTTCTGAGGGCTGTAAGTCAAGGAACTTGTTTCTGACTGGAAGCTTGTCTCTTTTTGACTATGCCTTATATGGTGCAGTACAAACACTATTGGTCTTTAAATGAATGAACTCCTCCCTCACCCTCAGTTTTCATTTGTATGGAAGACAAGTGGGTGTGCCCGCTTTAGACGTGCATTAGGTGAGCAGGGAGGGAAACTTGTTCAGAATTCTTGAGTAACAGAAACTTGATTATGAAAGCTTGGTTATTGTGAGATGGCTTTGTGGATTTTTTTTAACAAATGTTTTCTTTGGGTCTCAGGAAAAATAATTCAGTCTCTTAAGTTTGAATTTTACGGCCTTGGAATGCTGTTACTTGCTACTACAGTTCATTGTTAATGTACTGCTTTATCCTGAGGCCTGGTTTCTGAGTCGGAAGCTTAGTAAATAGGGGAGGCAGGAAATCCAGAGGAGATTCAGACAAGCTGTCAGGCAAGTTTCTGTAGGTTCACTGCCAAGCATTTTAACAAGGCAAGTTACTTCATCCCCCTTGTTTTTATGTCTTTGTACAAATTTACTTCTAAAGGGCACACATCAGTCTCCAGCAAAGTAAACATTAATCAAATAAAACTAAAAAAAACTGTAGTAGGAGATGGAAAGTGAAATGAAGAAAAGTTTAGCTCCCTTTATTTTTATGTAATTACTATAGGAGATTTAATGACAAAGTGTTTCTGAAAATAACATCAGTCGCAATCACGTCACCTGGATTCTTGGTTGGTAGGCTTTCTGAAAGGGAAATGTTTGCCAACAGGTATAACATTTAAATAAAAAACAACAAATAGTCTAGTAGCACCTTAAAGACTACATGTTTTGTTAGATGGTATCATGAGCTTTTGTGGGCACAGCCTACTTCAGATGACCAGAATGTTGGAAGTCCAGATCCAAGAATAAATAAGGGAAAGGAGGGGTGGGGAGAGGAGAGAGAGAAAAAAAATGGAGAGGAGGAAGAAGAGAGAGACAGTGAGTAGATAAGCTTCAGAGGGATAGCTGAGTTAGTCTGTAAGGAGGAAGACTTAAAAAACAACAAATAGTCTAGTAGCACCTTAAAGACTAAATAGTTACAAGAGGATGATAAGAACCATTAGTTTGCACTTGGAAAGGAAGATGACCAACACCAGATTCTACAGAGACATCAGGAACCATTAGCACCTTCGTTGTTTGGTTGGTTGATACTGTGCGAGCCATCGAATATCACAGTTCATAACATTAGTATGAGAGTTTGTGAATGAAGTTAAAAGTTTGAATCCTTCTCTGTGTATTTAGCTTTTGGAATTGGGCTGAAACAAAACAGCGACTTGGAGATATACCATATACCGAACACACCACATGATCCATAGTCTACAGCCAAGCACTAAGGTACAACCGCATTTGCTCCAACCACTCAGACAGAGACATACACCTACAAGATCTTCACGAGCATTCCTGAAACTACAATACCCACCTGAGGAAGTGAGGAAACAGATTGACAGAGCCAGATGTGTACCCAGAAGCCTCCTGCTACAAGACAGACCCAGCAAAGAAAATAACAGAACACCACTGGCCATCACCTATGGTCTCCAACGCATCATCAGTGATCTACAACCCATCCTGGACAATGATCCCTCTCTCTCACACACCTTGGGAGCTAGGCAAGTCCTCGCCCACAGACAACCCTCCAACCTCAAGCAAAGTCTCACCAGCAACTATACACCACACTACAATAACTGTAACTCAGGAACCAATTCCTGCAACAAACCTCGGTGCCAACTCTGACCACATATCTATACCAGTGACACCATCACAGGACCTAGCCACACCATCACGGGTTCATTCACCTGCACATCTACCAATGTAATATATGCCATCATGTGCCAGCAATGCCCCTGTGCCATATACATCGGCCAAACTAGACAGTCTCTACGTAAAAGAATAAACGGACACAAATCTGATATCAGGAATGGTAATATACAAAAACCTGTAGGAGAACACTTCAGTCTCTCTGGACACACAGTAGCAGATTTAAAAGTAGCCATCCTGCAACAAAAAAACTTCAAGAACAGACTTCAAAGAAAAACTGCAGAGCTACAGTTCATCTGCAAATTTGACACTATCAGTTTAGGATTAAACAAAGAATGTGAATGGCTAGCCAACTACAAAAACAGTTTCTCCTCCCTTGGTGTTCACACTTCCACATCGGCTGCTAGAAGGGGGCCTTCTCCTCCCTGGCTGAATTGACCTCGTTATCTCTAACCTTTCTTTGATTGGAACTCTTTTCTTATGCCTATATATTTATACCTGCCTCTGGAATTTCCATTACATGCATCTGACGAAGTGGGTCTTTGCCCACGTAAGCTTATGCTCCAATAAAACGTTTATTCTATAAAGTGCCACAGGACTTCTTGTTTTTTTTAGAAAAACTTGATATACCATGTCTGTGAGTGTTACACCCTAACATGTAGTCCTTTCAGTTTTAAGTTATCAAAAGAAAAGATTTCTCTAAGACCTTGCAAAGTGTAATTTTGAATTGCAGAACACTAAATTATTTTAAGTTAGGACACAATTGGTTTTGCAGTTCTTTGCTAATATTGGCATGCAATAGAAAGCTTTTGCTGGCTATGTGAAATGAATTCTGTTGCCTTAGACTAAAGGACAGGTGTTCACATAATAAAAACACTACAGCAAACTCAACTGTGTAAAATAGGGATTTAAAATCCCATGTAATTGGCTAACTGGTTAACCAGTTAAAGGGAGCTGCTCCAGCCCGTTAAGGGTGATTCTTGCTAAGAGTTTTTAAATATTTTTTAATGCTTTCACAGTATAAAATACAAATAAAATAAAGATGATTTGGTGTGAAGTAAGCCAGCATTGCTTCAGTAGTGTACATAGGTGTGCCAGGCTGTGAATTTACCAACCTAGACTGCCACTAACTTAACTTCAAAATTGTTGCGTTCTATACAGCTCTATGTGTGTGACGTAAGATGAAATGCTACATCAGGCTGTAAGGTAAGGCTGTAAGTATGCTTTTATGCAGCATATTTGGATTTGCTCTAGGTGGTGGTGGTACAGAGCACATTTTATGGCAGGCTCCTGTGACAGACAGAGGGGATCCTATTAAATAATTCGATTAATTTGTTCTTTTTCATAAACATTTTAGCTCTTTCTTAACTAAGGAGTGAAATTAAAATTAAATTTTTCCTGTAATATTGGGAGCCTGATTTCTGAAATACATAAACAGGTCTGGTACATTTGAAAGTATCTGCATTGTGCCTTGCAATCAGTACAGTGTGTAACATGTAGGAGGTAAGATCATCTTAAAAACTGTTCCTTGGGACCTCCCATCAGTATCTTTCAATTCTCTGAATATTTTCTAACAATCCTGTCCCTTCCTCTCTCTTATTGAATAGGACATCTTCCCTGGTGAATGTGGGACCTAAAGCATCAATTTCTGCAGGCATATTTTTTTGTTGAAAAATCTGTTAGTTTGCCAAGGCGGTGTAGACTGTAAAGATACGTTCCAAATGTGAAGATCCAAGACCGCTTTAGTGCCTCTTGTTGTGCTCATAGCTTTTCTGAGAGTGAAATTAGCAAGACTGGTCACTTTGACTATTGCTATTGACTAGTCAGGAGAATAAAGATCTGTACTATTCTACTACGGTTTTTGTGAGGGGAAATTAGAAGCAGTAGCAACACCAGGAGAGACAGGCATCAAATCTATTCACTGGGGAGGAGGAACTAAAAATTGAGGCTGGAAGGGAAGTTAGAATAGTAGGCAGAGCTTGGCAGATGTATGGGGGGGAGGGACAGGGAAAGTAATTGAGGCTATATCCTGGGAAGAATGTTCTACTGTAAGACTCAGGGATTTGGTTTGGGTCAAGAGAGAAAATTCCTTCCTATCAACAGGCAGGAGGATGGAGTGAAGATTCAGATGTATTAGGGGAGTACTAGTTGCTAACTGATATAGAGTGATAGGACTGGATGAGACCTTGAGATAGATATAGGTATATATGTATATATATGTATATAGTCCAGTCCCGTATATATAGTCCAGTCCCGTGCACATATGAAAGATGGAGGCCCTGAACAGAAACTTGAGGCAACGTCGGGTAGCAAGGTCATCAGAATTCCTCCTCTTAACAAGTGCTGGCGTAAGTAATCTAGGTAATTTGCTATGTTGTGGTCCTGGGGCTTCATTGATTGGTGCTCCACCATGTATTTTTCACATTGACTTCTGGTGAGGAGGGCAGTCCTGCTAGCAAACATTTGGTAAAATACAAAGCATAATTGCTTAGTTGCAATTAATTATGGTGGTCAGGTTTCTGTTGATTAAAAAAACACCTGGTTCATCTTTGCCTGAATGCAGCTTTTACTCTTCTCCCCTTCTTTTCATTACCTCCCCCTTCTTTAGTTCTGTTTTTATAGTGCATCTCTTCTCTATTTTTAACATTGTGCCTCTTCCTCTTTCGTCCTCTTTCATTCCCTTTGTTATTCTTTCCTTACTTTTCATCCCTCCCAACAATTTTTCTCTTGTCTTTTCCTTCCTTCCCCAGTCATACTCTCCAAATCCATTCTCTTTTTTCATAATTCAGATTATGCTTCCCATATAGTCCTAGGCAGTAGAGCCGACTTCTTGTTCTCTTCCAACGAGAGGCTTAAAGAGCTCTGTCTGTTTAGTTTGGGGAAAAAAAAGAGGAGTATCTTGATTAATATATAAGTATGTTTATGGGTAAAACATAGTGGGTAGTAAAGGGCGCTCTCTCTGAGGAAGATGTATGACTAGAAAATGAAGCCAAATAAATTCAATTAAGAAATAGGCATAATTTTTAATAGTGAAGGTATGGTGCATGTGGGCAATACTTGCTTTATTTTTGATGAATATAACGCCTGCCTGTGTAATTACAAACAGATGCATCAAAAGACATTATTAAGAAGAGCAAGTAGGAATTGGAAAAAGCGGCTTAAGTACATGTTCAGAAAGTATGAGCTTACCAGAAACTGAGGTTTGCCCCAGGATCCAGTTTTTTAAACTTGTATCTGCACCTCAGGGTATTTTCCAAGAGTGTAATCATAGTAGCAGCTCTATGCCAGCAGAAGTTTCAGGATTTATTGTACCATGGCTAACAACACTTGGCAAACGTGTGACCTAGACGGTGTTTGTGGTCCAGTGCTGACCATGGTGAACTGACTGTGCCAGAAATTAGTTCATCTTTGAGCACTGTTTGACTCCTTAAGAGTAATATTCCTTATCTGACTATTCTCCAAATACTCAAGTCTTGTGTAGCACTGGTGTCCTCTGTCACAATCTGGAAACTGCTGGCGTGAGACTGTATTCAGCTCCTACAATCTGTAACTAACTTCCAGTCTCAAGATCAAGATGTCCCAAGATCACCTCATCTGAAGAAGTGCATTTTTCCTATCTAACATCCCAAGTCTCCCCTTCACTGCCATTCGTGCCCAAAAAGAACTATACCAATCTTGAAGGCTTCATTTATATTGTCATATTGAGGAAAGTAATTGACCTGGATACTGCTTTGAAACTCTGGTTATCTGACACACACAGTGCCCGTATGACTATCTTACTGCTTGTTAGAAAGAAGCAAGCAAGCCAGCCTCACCAGAATCAGGACCATGTGTTATAGGAAATCTGAGGTCAAATGTGGTGAACAATATATCTTGGCTGTTGAGTTCACATTCTGTATCTTGTAGCTAAATGCCCAAAGCTTGGTACAATAGGCAATGATAATAGTTTGCAAAAATGTTGCAAGTTACCCAGTTACGATTCTCTGCAAGTTCTCAGTCACAGAAATATTTCAGGACACTTTGCCCCCTGCCATGAATGTCTTCAATACTGACTAAGTTACTTGCCCCAAAACAACAACAAAACAGATTGAAGAAAAGTTTTTAAGTGAGTCTCTAACCCATTTATGTAGCTGTGGGAACAACAGTTGACGAGAGATCTTTTCTCATTTTCACTTGGTTACTTTTAACCTTAAGTCTTGCCTGTGGCTAGCCAGAGATAGTGAACCCAGCTGATTCCTTCCCTATTAGCTGGAAGAAGAATCTAGACAGAAGCATCAATTACTGCACAGGTGAAGAACTTGACTTTTTTTTCTTCAGTGACTTGAGGCATCCATTACAAAACAATAAGACATCTTGGAACATCTGCAAGACAGACCAGACTGGTTAACTGTAGAAATAATAGAAAAGTAGGATTGGAAGGGACCTTGGTAGGTCATGCAGTCCAGTACCCTGTATTGAGGCTGGACTAAATATTGTCTAGACACTCAAACAGTTGTTGGCTAATATGTTTTTAAAAACCTTCAATGATGGAGATTCCACAGCTTCGATAGGTAATTTGTTTCAGTGCTTAATTAATCTTACCATTGGGGAATTTTTCTAAAATTTAACCTATACCTTCTTTGTTTGTTTAATCCCATTGCTTCTTGTCCTGTTCTTAGTGGAGATAGAGAAAAGTTTGTCATTTGCTTTTTTTTTATAACCTTTTACATACTTGAAGATTACTCTCCTGTCCCCCTTCAGTCATCTTTTTTTCCAGATGAAATAAACCCAGTCTTTCATCATCATGTTGGTCTAGACTGTTAATTATTCTTGTTGCTGTCTTCTGGATTTTCACCAATTTGTCCGCATCTTTCCTGAAGTGTGGTCCCAGCTGAGGCCTTTTTAGGGTTGAGTAGAGTGGAAGAATTACTTTTCATATTTCACTGACAACACTCCTGCTAATGAAAATGTAGGCTGTAGATACTGAGCTATTAGTGAAAGCTAAGAGGAGGAAGCAGTATTTTAATTCCAGGTTGAGGAAAACCTGGTCTACATATAAAAATGAGATTGACCGTAAGTTAGCTTCATGGATCAGGTTTGTGGAAAAAAATGTTGTGTGCTGAGCACTGTAGTTAAGTCAAACTAATCCCTGGGGTAGATGTAGCTAGATTGATGGAAAAATTCTTGAGTGGTAGGTTAATGACATCAATAGAAAAACCCTTTCTGTTGCTTTAGGAAATTTCTGCATAGTAGTGCTACAGTGACACAGCTGCAGCAATGTCCTTGTGTGGCTGTAGAGTAAATACAGCCTACGGTAATAAATTACAAGAATTAAAAATATTAAGTATGGACATAAGTAATTCAGCAAAACATTTCATGGAATAAATGGTCAATTTTCAACACAGCAAAAAGTCATCAGTGAAGTGGCCCCATGATTCTTTAATAGGACTGGTCACATTTTAGTGATATAGGCACATTTGGTAGTACTATTTATTAAAGTTGCCCAGCACATCCCATAATAAACTGTTTTCAGTTGGTTATAACTTTGTCAGACTTTGACAATTTGGGTTATTTCCATATGAAGTGTGTGCATCAATCTGAATCATTTTGCAAAATTTCAACCAACCGGGTCAGCCATTTCTGGCACTGAAGCGAGCGAGTATTATGTAGTTTTACCCCCTTTTTTTTAATCTGCCAATTTTTTCTTTGAGAAACTGTATCATGCACTTATTGTGGAGCAGGGACTTGCTACTTGGCATGGAAAGGACTTTGTATCAGGGATGTGCCTTTTGCTGTTCCAGTTAATATCTGCTTAAGTTTGGTCAAGCCTTTGAAAAATCACTATTCAGACATGCTCAGTAGAGACTTGTTCTGGAGCTTAGTAACTACATTCCCTGAAGTTTCTGTACATATAGGATGTTCTCCAACCCAGGACTGAACAGGATTTTTCATGCAGTTGTTATAGGTAACTGCAGCTGTGTTCTCTAGACAGACTCCCTTCCAGAGCCTGTAACGGCACCTACGGTTTCATCCGGCACCACCATGGCTGGATTAAGGTCATGAGGGGCCTATGTCTAATAGGAGGGAAGGACCTAAGAACGAAGTACATATTGCGGGGGGGAAAATTATGCCGTTGTTGTATGTACGTAAACTTAACACATTAATTCTTCTCCTTCAAACAAGCAATTTTGTTTTCTAAGTTTTAGCTGTTGCAAAGTCATGAATTGTCATTGTAATTCAAAGACTTAACAATTGCATTTTCTGTGCTCAAGAGGGACAAAGCACTGAGGTGTTCTTGAGTCATGGTAGATTGAAGGACATTTTTAACCTTTGTTATAAGAGAGAAGGAACATTCTCCACTACAATTAGTGATTAGTGAAAAATATGGCTGTAATGCAGTTTCAACATTTGGGAAAACTTATTTCACGTTGGATTCAGTGATAACTTGGTACATGCAAATAGATAAGCTTTCGTCATCTTTTCTATATAAATGAGTGATATGAATTCAACAAATTGTAGAAATTCTTTAGTAAAATCTACTGGGAGATCATCTGGGTGCCTCTGACATGTTCGCTAATAGCATTGTCTTTGCCAGCAGTGCAATGAATTATTACCAATAGTCTTTGAGAGAGATGATGTCTGGTCTCTTCTGCAATTTGCATGTTCACTGATGTGCTGAGCTAAGGAAAGGGTCAAACTTTGCAATTAGCTCTAGAACACAAGGTACTTGCCACAATGTTTTGATCCAACAGTTTCATCTGAACCATGAAATGGCAGACCATGCTCAGTAAGAAAAACTACGATTTCAGCTATGTGTCTGAGAACGTTCTTCCAATATGCATGAGCTGCCAAAAACTGGTTTTCAGTTTGGGTATCAATTCTGCCACTAACTTTTTTTGGGGCACTGTAGCTGCTAACTGACAATGTATGCTGCTCACTCATCTTGAAGTATTTTTGCAGGAAACTTGGTTGTGTGTTGAGGTGTGCAGCGAGTACATTTTCTCATTTCTGAAATCCATCATATCACATGTATTATTTAGGATGAAACATATGACTTGTATTTTTATTGTAGGGTTTTGTCTGTTCATATTTTACTGTTGCTTCTCGTGTCTATTCAATTTAAAATGGAGAAATCTTTCTCTGTTATCATGTATATTGAGGAAGAGGGTACTGTTCCTTTAAAATCAGGTGGCTGAGTTTTTACTAGTGCACTGCTTTTACACTGTACAGTATACACTATGCAAATTAGCTCCTGCTCAGCCTGTGTGTGGTTGGTTGCCTGTCGGGTAGCTCACAAAGACTCTGCAGACCTAATTCCAAATTCAGTTACTTAAAACGGCAGATGGAAGGAGGTGTTGGCGAGATGAGGGTTTATTAGCACCTCACAATAAAAGACCACACTGTTTCTGCAGAGGATTTGAAGAACTATGGTGAATGAAATTGAGTTGTATCTGCTTTTGGTTCACTTTGTGGTTAGCTCATACAACTCAGTCACTTAGCATGAAGACCGACCAAAGATTTCCATGTAAATATACATTCTTTTAAGCACCATCAACCTGTGTGCTTTTATTGAGACTTTTTTGGTTTCACGCTGTTGTAATTGTGGGGACAGAGCTTTTCAGCTAGCAATGGGAGGCGCTCTGCAGTCTGAGTTCTTACTAATGCCTGCATATGCAGGCTTTAGGATATATAACAGAGTGATTAAAAGTTCCTCACACACAGCTCTTTATGGAATCTGAAATTTTCTTTTAAATACCTAGAAGAATTCCTCAGAGGGTGAACTTGCTTTTTTTGGAGGGGGAGGGGGAGAGAAATATTTATATTAGAAAGTTGTAGGTTCTTTACTGTGCTGTCATCAGGGGGCAGGATCTGTTGCCTTTACCCTGTGCTACAAATTCATGGGCTGTTTTTAATTGTTTCTCATGTTTTTCATATGTTTGATTTTTTTTTAAAAAAAAGGCAAAATATAGGAAAAGCATTGTTTAAGAGTTTTGATATATTCAACCCATTATCTTTTAGTTTTAGATTTTTCATTAAAGCCGTGTTCATAGTAAGCTCATTTTCGCTGTTCGTTCTTGAATACACTCTAATTTCTCGAATTCAAATATGATTTTGATACTGCATATGGAAGGAAGGAAGCATTTTTTGCCTTGCTGAATTTATATGCATGAAAGTAACGGTGGAAAAAAGAAAGTACAAAGCAGGCTGAAAAAGCCTCAGCTGAACCGTGGCTTCTGTCTAATCTACCACTTATACATGGATGACGAAAAGGGAAGGGCTTCTTATGACAGCTCTGTCAGTGATGAATAGATGAATGAATGAATTCTTACATGTTCAGAACTCACAACACGTGTTCCAGACCCTTCAATGCATAAAGGAGTAGTGAAATCTCAGTATTGAACTAAGACAGTAAAGAAAGACAGCGTCGTGCCTGCCACATTTGAGGAGAAAGAGACCAGCATACTTCAGAGATAGCAGAAACAAAAGAATGTGCTACAGTGTCTGAAGAATCTGACATTTGCTTTGTCTGTCGAAAGGAATAAAGAAATTTTGCGTGTTTGGCAAAATAAATTCCCTAGTCTTTATAATCAATTAGAAGAATAGTGAATTTTAGTAAAGTCGGAGGGTGTATTTTTGAAAAACAAATGTGGCCTGGATTTTGTGAGCTTATTGTAAACACTAGATAAAGGCAAGCTGTTGTAGTTTACTGAGCCTTTTTAACAGATCAGGTAAAATGAAATTGAACCAAGACCCAGGGGAAAAAAATCTGAATTAATTAATTTTTTTTGACGTTTTGTTAGGACTTGGATTTTTACGTGTACACAAATGTGTGTTGGGGAAAACACATTCAAACTTGAAACAGATTTTTCAGATCTTTGCAGCTTTTTAATGTGATTTTACAGTGCCTGAGAGGAGACAGAAGTACGAACATCTGATCAGAGACACTGGCTGCAGTTCTTCATGACTGAGGCAAATTTAGGACCAAGACTTATTTTTAGAGATTGGGAGAAAAAGATTGAAAATAATGGGCTGCTTTGCCAGTCTGTGACAGAGTATCACTAGCCAGAAGCAAGTGAGAGTGAGAAGGAATTGTTAGCTCTGGCAATAGCTGAGAGTTTAAAATATGGATGATTCAAGTATTCTGAGGAGGAGGGGGTTACAGGTAAGTGAAATTGAATCTTATGAATTTTTCTCTTGCTATGGGGAACAGTGCTCTACAAATTAAAATAAAGTAATGAAACAAATTCTGTATTAGCAGAAATGTAAAATTGAAGCTAGAATTAGAACTGTTTTTATCAGTTATGTATACTCTTACAAATGGGACTTTGTGATAAAATTGATTTTCTAGTTTATATTAGTTAAATAATTAAATAAATTACCTTTTACTCAAATTTATTTTCCATAGAACAAAAGTCAGCATTAAATTATTATTTTGAAATGTACACTGTCAGATATTAATTAATATTTATAAAAACTGTACTGTAATTCTTCTTGGCTTGCTTTAAACCAGTCATTTAAATTTTGTCTTATTTAGAGATTAAATTTGTCAAAGCTGAATGAGAATTTTAACATGATTTTAAAAGGGTGTGCTTACTTTTTACTTTGAATGTTGAATAATCTACTTATAGGTTGCAAATCTAGAGTGTAAAGTGTGTTATGAGGTAAAGATTACAGAAACAATGGCTGTGATGTTTTAGGTCTCTTCCATTTGCACATTAGTGAGTGGGGCTGTTTTTTTGGCAGAAGTTTGTTTAATATGTAAGTGAAGCATATTTCATAGTCTGATCAAGTATAATTGAGAGAAACTTCTAGAGCGGGGTAGGGAACCTTTTTTGGGTCAGGGGCCACTCACAGAAAAATCAGCCGGAGGCCCCCCACAAATTAAAAGGACCCCCCCAACACACAATCAAAAAAATACCCCTCACTCACTGAAGTGGCCCCTGACTAAGAAGGAGAAAGACGCTCCTTATGTTCCCCTCAAATACCAGAGCTTGAGGGGGCCCAGCCTAGTGTGTACCACACCTGTAATAGGGCAGTGGGGGGGCTGGAGTGCCAGTGTAGGCTCCCCAATGTTGTGTGTGTGTGGGGGGGGTCCTAACCCTCAGGGGGGGGGGGAAGGTCCAAACAAGTCCACCTCTTTTCTAAAGTATAAGAATAGACACTAGAATGTAGCTTAGTACCTTTGTCCATGTTAATAGAGGATGGAGGCTGAACGGGTTCTCACAAACTAAAAACCAATTTAAAATTACTGAGCCCCAGGCATGTTTGTGTACTGTGGATATAAAAGGGCTTCTCTGCTTGTTTATTATCACTTTTTTTGGGTATTGCAATTCTTAAACTGTTACAATGTGATACAACTTTTGAATTAAGAACAAATATTTATTTAGGGAAGCTATTGTTGGTGAATGTTAGTTAAGAAACAAAAGAGGGAAAATAGTGGGCATAACTTTTTAGCTGTGTAGTAAATTATTGTAACAAAGTTAACATATATACATCTCTAGCTATCTCACTGACTTTATTTAAAATGAGTTTTTTTCTGTTAGCCATCTTTCACCTTGTTTTGTCTTTTTAGTAGATGTATATTTTGTTTTCTTTGTATGCCAACATATTGATACATTTCTAAATTTCTTGACTGATTTGAGATGGAGTATTCTATTTGGTTTGGGGGGAATTCTTTGAAAATGCTCTTATAAATGTGTAGGTGTGTACATGCCGCCTTCTGCAAATGATGATGTATTTTACTTAGGGCACACCATAGTTTAACAAAATATAACACTAAGATTGAGAGCTTGTTTTCCAATAAATTTGTAACCGATTTCCAGTAATGTTCATCAGTTGAAACCTGGTGGTCAGTGCCAAATGCATGTGAACTTGCAAAACCAGTTCCTGACAGCAAATTCATCAACAATATTTGATTCTTGGATACTGATTGTTTAGAGCTTTCTCAAACCAGTTACTTTCTGTGATGTACTAGCTTCTTGGCTTATAATGTTCAAGTTAAGTTTAAAATATAAAAGTCCATGTTTTTTCATTTAGCTAGTATTGTACTATAATTTTAACATAGCTGAAAATACTAGTGCATCAGTAGGTATCTTGTATACATAAAGCATCAAGGAATAGAAACTTTTCTCTTGCTTTCGTAAAATTATTGGTTTATTCTCAAATATTTTGTATGTGTGTTCTACAAATTGAACAGGAATAGCTCTCATGTGGTGAAAATATTTGTCCAAACTCAAGATGAGTCAACTAATTATAATAAGGAAAACTATTACATTGATTAAGGTTTGACTCAAATGTCAGTATTAGAGCTGGTCTGGAAAGGGCATGTGAAAATTGAGCGGAAGAATAAGATACCTGCTAAATACTTCCACTAACCAGGTTAAAGGATGTTCAGCACAGTAATATGTAGGTTTGTAACTTTTAAAAAATCTTTATAGATTCTGAGAAGTCTTTTAGTTGGATGTATGCTTACTATCAATGCCTCAGAATTCATCAGATGGTGTTTTGTGTAGCCTCTGACTTTCACTTGAATTTTTTTTCCATTCATGAGTTAAAATTTTTACATCCAGTAATAAAGGTACATTTGAAAATGGCATACTATTTTTACAGCTTCCCCCATGCCCATCTTATAGGACTAGATCTCTGATGGGTCAGCTCGGTATGCCTGTGGAATTATTCAGTATCAGTTGTCTGTCCCAGGATGATGCCCTTTGAGACGTCAGCAATGAACCTGGAATCGACTTGTAGACCTTTCATGATCTGTAAAGAATTTACATGCATGCACACACAGACTCTGTGTCAAATATCAAGCAGAATCTGCTTTTTGTAGCCATTCAGGATGCTGTTCTGTATTTGGCTTGCTTTTTTTTATTTCTTTTGCAGGTCTCTATTAAGGCTGACACTTCATTGTTAGCTCACCCTGTTGTGTCTACTCTTGACATATTGCAGCATGTATGTTTACCATCCATGAAAAGTCCTGTAATATTTAGGAGCAGTGTAGTTAATATTTTTTGGTTTTGTTCCAAGAAGTGGTTAATTTAAGTTGTACAGGAGGTATTAGACTGTATACCAACTGTTTGACACTGCAATATAATATTAGAGGATTATTTCTTTGTTTAAATGTAATGTGCTTTGGATGAAATATTAAATCAAGATCATGCCCTAGTAGTGGATTACTTAGGAAGCTTGTGAAATTCGTGTCAGTGGACATTTTAAAGAACAGGTTAGACAAACATCTGTCAGGGATGGTGTAGCGATACTTATTCCTTCCACAAAGTTAGGGAATAAATTAGAAGAACTAACATTCCTCTTTGAGAATTTGACAAGAACTGAAAAAGGCAAGAACCTGAGATCCTCTTGGAGTCGCTGCAACTTCTGGTGTTAGTAGTGTTTCGAAAGACGTTTTACTTGCTGCCTGTGTTGGAAATGTATGAGGAGACGCGAGACTTTAAGTCGAAAGAAGATGATGATCAATAGTCTGTCTACTAGAAATGTGTTTTAAAGTACATTAGGCTGCACTGAAACCACACTAGTAACTGCAGATGGAGAAAAGTATCTTCTTCGTTATAGAGAGAACAATATCAGTAAGAGACTTAATTTTTTATTTTTAGTACTAAGACCAAAAAAAGCGAACTAACAGCTTGCAACCACAACTGCTTCACAAAGAGGCTTCTCCACAAACAATGAGTCCTAATTCAAAGATCTCATAAATGAGAAGTAGTTAAAAATACTTTCACAAGTAATGCAAATTAACTCCTCCTCCACCTAATTTTTTAAAAATTTATTTCAGAAGACTTCAATGAGGCAAAGCATGTTCAGTCTCGAACATGGCTAACTTATGGAGAGAAAAGAAAAAAAATCATTTATTTAAAAAAAAGGGAAAAAGCGGGGGGGCAAAAGACTGCAGGGGACAGTTGAGGAGATGATATTCTTTTTCACTGGGAGCTCCGTGGTGCCACATTTGTTTACCAGATGGAGAGGCCCTGGAGTCTGGCATCAGGAGGGAAACTGTGGGTGGGGTGTATTTCCCTGATGTCACTTATAACATGTGGCATTGTGGGAATATTAACCATTATGTACTTTTCAGGGATTTATCATAAATGTATATGGGCTCAGTATTTACATGTTTATATTTGTGCCATTTAAAAATATTTTAAATGCATCAGTGCCTCATAAAACTCAAGTAGATATGTATACTCAGGAGCAATCTAGTGGCGCATCTTTTCCACATGTTGGAGTCTGTTGTTTTTTAGAGCTAGGAAATACATTTAGAAACATGTAAGAGTGACCGTTTTGTTTATAATTTGTAATGACAATCCTCAGAAAAAAATAAAATTCTGCTGCCTGATAATAAAATTGCTAAGATCACAAATTTAAATCCATATACTCAAATTTACTGAGAGCAATACGTTGGTAATGGTAGATTAGTCTTGATGAGCATACATTTCTATATTAATTCAGACTTGATCTGCGTGATTCTATGAAAATACCTGTAATGTGAAAAATACAATCAGATTGTACAGTAGGAGATAGAACAAAACTATGTGAAGGTCTCTCTTGTCAACTTTGATCATATATGCTTCTCACCCTACTGATATTTGCTGACATGGAAAAGTTTGTGACCTTCGTTTTAATAATATTCATTTGGCTTGTTCAAGGATTCATTTTTATCTTGCCCCATCAGATAAACAGTAGGGCAAACCTGGTCTTTTGTCCCAATGGCATTTTCTGGCTTTGCTATACCACCTGGCTTCCATGACACAGTTGATGTTTAAATTCCAGTACAGTTTCTCTGACCAGTTTACTGCAATGAATAAATCAGAAACTCATTCAAATTTCTGGTTTTTTTTTTCCTTAACTCGATCAGAGGGCTTCTATCCCACCCTCATATTTCTTAACCTCTTTTGAATTTTGATCATAAGCGCCTTCTAGAAATCTTTTCCTAACTTAATTTTCACAAGACATGCATTCTCCTATATTCTTATATGTTGCTGATTGTTCGTTCAACATCTTGAGTGGATTGTTCTTTTTTCTGTTTTGGTGGTGTTCCTACAGAGCTTAGTCCTTGGATACCTCCTCTTGCCTGCCTGCATTTTATTTCTAGATTTTCTGATCCATTCATGATAGCTTTTGACATTTTTTTGCTGATGACTCACAGATTTGTCTCTCACCTTCTGTATCTCATCTTCTTTGACAGCTCTTCTAGCCATAGAGTTAAACTTAAAGAATTCAGCTTGTCCCGTGTTGTTTTCCCTCTCCCTCTCTTCTGTCACCAAGAGACAGCACTATCCTCAAGTCTGTAACCTACACTGGTCCTCTCCCTAGTACCATATCAAAATCTTGCCCTTCGTGCCAGTTTCAGATCCATCGTTTCTCTGTTCATACCACTAAAACTCACATTCAGACTAGGGATGCTAGAGTGTAGTCATACACATGATTAACTGATAAGCTTGGTTAATCATAACGACTTCAACCCCCTCTCCAGGGGCGGGGGAGGCGGGAGTCAGTGACTATGTGGGGAGCTGGCCCACCTCCCGTCCCCACTTCTGATAGAGAAGCAACAGTGGAGAGTGGGAGGTGGTACAGGCAGGAAGCCGGCTTTCAAGGAAGCTCCCCGCTCATACCAGCTTTTGCCGAGCCACCCCTCCTAGGCTTATTGGGAAGTCGAGTCACTACTCAACTACTTGTCTCCCCCTCCCCCCCCTTGCTATTTTTGTATCAGCTCGACTACCCGATAAGCCTGGGGGGAAAGCAGGAGCTGGTGCTCAGGGAAGCTGGCTAAAAGTAGGTCCCCTCCTCCCCAGCACCATCTCTGTGATGTGGTGGGGAGGGACTCGGGAGGCAGAGGCACAGCGGGAGCCAGGACTGCTCAGTCCCAGCTCGCTGTGCTTCTGCATTTTAGAAATAGTAATAGCCACCCTGCTCTTACTACATTTAAACTGCAGAGCTGCAGCAGAGCCCCTTTGCTGGCTAATTGTGTAGTCAGTACGAATTGTATTGACTCCATGATTAGTCATTTACCTGCTTCTTAGCATCCTTAGGTTGCTCTGTCTGGGCTGGAGTGCTCTTGCTTTGGCACACTGGACTGGGCCAGCTGCGTGCAGGCGTTGCTGTGAGCTGGCAGGACTGCACCTGCCTGTGGCATGCTGTGCTAGGCCCACTACATGCGGGGGCGGGGATGACTCCTCTGACTGGGCTGAAGTGTACAATGGCGGATGGGGTGTGTGGCTCCGGCCCTCATTGGTTAACTGTGTCCAGCAACTGTATCCTTAGCAGGTGATGCTTACTGGTTAACTATTCACATCCCTAATAAACCTGATGCCTATTAAAAACAAACTGAAGAGGTACTTCATGCAGTGCACAGTCAACTTACGGAACTTACCAGTGGATGTTGTAGAGGCCAGAAGTCTTACTCCTTTAAAGAAGACTTAGATAAGTTCATGGAGGAGTGGGCTGTCAGCTGTTCACCAAAATGCTCACAGATGCAACCCCATGCTCTTGGGATTGGTAGCCTTTGACTGCCAGATCCTGGGACTGAGCAGTGGGAAGGATCACTTAATAATTGCTCTATTGTGTTCATTCCTTTTGAAGCATCTGGCACTGACCCCTTTTGGAAAACAGAATATTGGGCTAGATGGCCATTTGTCTGAACTGGTATGGCCCTTCGTATGTTCAGTAATGAGTTATCTGCTCTAAGGCAGTTCGTACTTGCTGATTTCCCTCCCTCCTCCCCACCAAAAAAAAAAAAAAAAGAGTATTGGGCAGAAATAATCTGAAGAGCCAATTAATTTAGTATGTAAAATGTCTAGTACTGTCCAGCAGTAGCATTCTGTATCTGGCTATCTTGGGGTGGCATTATCTCATTCGGATAATGCCTCCGATATCATTGGCTTTGATGGAGTGATACTGTAACAGCACCAACAGTGTATTAGGTGCTGTTCTCTCACATAAGAAGGCCCCAAAGATTTTTACAACTAGTCATTTTGTTCATCCTGTGTCTATTATACTTTTGAAGATGCATGTTTTATGGCTACAGTCTTATGAAGTGCTGAGGGTATCTTGCAAGGTGTTGATCAATTTCAATTTAACCTCAAGGCATTTGACTGTATTGGGCTGTCCTTACAGTATTGTTGGTCCAAGTGCCACCGGTTACATGGTTCTGTCATGTTTTGATTTAATTATTTTGTTCACTTTTTTCTCCTTCACACATTGAAGTATTTGCTGAAAGCCTACATCTTCGATAGGAGAAAACAGTGAAACATGGAGAACTACACTCTCAACGTTATTTAGTGAGGGGTTTTTTTTTTGCATTTTTAAAATCAACTAATTTAGTTTCAAAAGACTGAATGATGAATTTTGTTGGGGTTGGAGACGCTGATTTAGGAGAACTGTTACTGGCCATATCACGTGAAGATGCTGGGTTAAACTTGGGGCTATTAAGAGACTGGTTTTCTCAGGTTGGGCGTACTGTTGGTCGTTTGCAGCATTGTAATTCTGGTTTTGCCCACCTGTTTCGTCTTTCTCTTGGAGTCCAGATTCTCCTGTAAGCACATGGTGGACTATGCTATGAAATTTTGGATTTTGTGGGTGTTTTTTAAAAATAATATTATATAGAAACACTGTAGTCAGAAGGTAGTGAACACAGGGTAAAGTACCATTGGACATTTCTTTTATTTATTATGTGAAGTCCAGTAATGGTTACTGGTTCCTTCACTACTAGAATGACCTATTCAATAGGGATGTAAAATCCCATTTATTCAGTTAACTGGTGGTTAAATGCTTAAATATGGGGTTGGGTGGGGGGATCACGCCAGTTGGGCCCAAGCACCCCCACAACTGCATCATGGTGGGCTGCTGTGGCCAGGCTGGGCCCGCCACGTGTGGGAGTTGCTCTGCTAGTTAACGGTAGTCAGTTAACCATTCACATTCCTACTGTTAAGTGTAGCAGAACCTGAATGTATGCTTATGGTTGACAGGACATGAGGGCAAATATATTTCTCCCTGCTGAAGTCCTGCTAATTCTAGAATTGTTCCCCATATAAACAAAATTCACCAAGTTTACTGCAAAGATTTCCCCACCCCCTTCTCTGCTCTTCCTTTCTCTCTCCTCACTCTCCCCCCCCCCCCCCCCAGGTTAGGCACTCAGCTAAGTGCAGCACTAGACAGGATTCCTTGAGCTAAATGTAGGCATTTCACCACTTAAGGGTGGAATTCACTGAGCTCATTGTCCAGCTTTCCCATCTAAAGGCTTGGTAGAGCCTGTTCAGCCGGTGAAGGTTGTTTCCCATCCAGAGTCTGAATTTACATTGCTGCAGCTGAGAGAGTGGCTCACTCCCAAGCAGGCTGGATTCATGGAAGAGCTTGTCAGCTTCCATTTCTTCTACACACGTCTTGAAAGGCGGACGTTGATTCCTGGTATAGAAGCATTTATAAAATGAAAAATTCCACTTGAATTTAGTGCTTGCAGTATTTTCTTGCCTCCTGGGCCCATTCTTGCTGTGCATAATGGCTGGCATTCTCTTCCTGCACCTGGCATTGTGAAATTATAACCTCAGGCCAATCAGAGAGAAAAGCAAGCCTACCGAATGTGGTAATATTAGGTTTGTTAGAGTGTAGTTGTATACAAGATTAAACAATAAGGCTGGACTCATCAGTTAATCATTATCAGGCAGCTGCAGGGAGGTGAGGGGGATGGACGGGTGCCAGTATATGTGTGGGAAGCCTGTTTCTCGTGTATACCAGCTTCTGCCTGCCACCCCACCTCCCACACTGCTGCCTCTCTATTAGAGGCAGCAGCAAAGGGACAGGGGGGAGTACCTTCTCCCTTCCCTCATGCTGCTGCCTTCGTGAGAGGCAGCGGGTGAGGGGTGGCTCCACAGAAAAAGCCAGCTTCCTGCGCATATCGACTCCCGCCAAGCCACCTGCTTCCCCCATGCTGCTGCTTCCCATAGAGGCAGCAGTGCAGAGGTTTAGTGGGACTGGTGGAACCGGTACACGCGGGAAGCCAGCTTTCAATCTGGCTCCCTGTGCATACTGGCTCCGGCCATGCTGACTTGTATTGGAGAGGCAGGGAGGGCAGTCAGGAGCCAATACATGTAGGGAACCAGCTTCTAAACAGTTTCCTTGTGCGTGCTGGCTTCCACAGAGCTGCCCCCCCCCCCCCCCACCTTTCCATGCCATTGCCTCTGAATCAGCCAGCAGATGTGGGGTGGGGAGGCAGATAGAAGCCGGTAAACCTGGAGAGGTGGCTTCTCGTGCATACCAACTCCTACCCAGCCAACTCCCCCCCAGTCCCGCCTCTGATACAGAGGCAACGGGTGGAGGGGACGGGAGCCAGTTCTTATGGAGAAGTGGCTTTAAAGCTTGCAGGGAGCCCCCGCCCCCAGGATGTAAATGTGTATCTGCTGAACATTTCAGCAGATACATGTTTGCACAGATAAATGCATTTTAACATCCCGAGGTAATATGAGCATACATATTCAAGTTTACTGTGCTTGCTACTTTGTTCTCTTGAAGAACCTTTCATGAACTTTGGAAAGTATCTACATTTGATAGATCAGGGCTACTCAACTTTGGAAGCCCCGGGGGCCACGATACTCACAGCAAACTTAAGTGTGGTTGCATATACATGGAAATATATGCAAATAGCTTCTTTCACTGACAGACAGGAATACAAAGATTAAACCTTAAACCGCAGCGCCGGGCCCAAATGTGGCCAGTGGAAGCCAGTCAGCACCTCTCAGGCGCTCTGTCCACAAGGCTAAGCAGCCAGCACTTGCCACAGTGCTTTGGCACTCCTAGCACCTCCTCCCTGGGGGCTAGAAACGCTGACATCCCATACCCGTCTGTTCGAGCCAACCTGTCCGCTTGCATCTTTCAGTGCTCACCCCACCTGCAACACCTCACTGTTGTGGAGTGTTTTTCCAGTGAAAGCCATGTTCAAAGGATCCCACCAGCGGACTATGTGTTGAGCCCCGGGTAAACCCAAACTGCACTGCGGGCCATAAACAAACAGGCCGTAGGCCGTGTATTGAATAGCTCTAGGATAGACGGTTTTTAAAACAAGGGTTCTATGTTCTGTTTTCCCTGCAAGCTGCAGTACATATGAGTTGCTATCAAAGCTACTGCCATGTAATTCCCAAGAGAAATCCAGTTTTGGTTCATTTGTAAGAACTTTATTTTTTACGTTTCTTAAAATCTAGAACATAAGTTTCCCCCCCTAGTTTTATACTGAGCTATACAACATGTGTGTCAATCTTTGAAGTGTTACTTGGCTTCTGTGGTAGAAAACTACAGATCCTGGTTTGGTCTAGGGGAAATGTTCTGCTTTGGTATGGAGATTCAGGTTGGATCCCTGATTCCATGTTTTCCTATGCTTGTTAGGCCTTAAAGAGAAGCAGAGAGAACTTTTTTAGTGCTTGTGGATGGCTATGGGAGATGATACTCTATACAGATTTTAAAACCATGTTGAGTAGCCTCTCAAGGCAATGAATGTGAGGCTCTGCAGAAAATGTCATTTTGTCTTCAGGTTAGAGGACACAGGCTGAAATGTAGTATGTTACATAATGCGCAATATGGGCAAAAAGGGGGAGGGCTGCTTGAGGCACAGCTAGAATGCAGTATGCGCAGATGAAAAGCTACAAAAAAGAGCTCCTTTTCTGATAATTCATCCTTCAAAATATGATGCAACTTGTTATTTTTGTAAACTAAACTGATGAAGCGTACTAAGAATGTTGTAAATTACCTAGTTATATTCTTTAATAGAAGAATTCTGCTGTAGCATATCTTCTGCATCAGTGGTGGTGGTTTCCATGTTGGGGAGCTAGAATTTTCCATTTTTGTTACTGGATCATGTTTTAATGCAAGAGCTAGGTGGTAGTTTCATTGTGAAGATGTTAATTCACAGTTTGTTTTCTTAAAAATGTTTCAGAGAAATTGTGAAGATGCGTCAGTTTCACTGGTTCGAAAGATGTCTTTTATCTTTCTGCTAACAGCTTATGAAATGATGAGTATAATTTAGACAAAATTGCAGTTTGTGTGGCCCGATTGACAGTTAAGAGGAGTGCTGGCTTTGTGGCCACTAGTCTAGTCACACACTTGGTACGACATCTCTGCTCCATTCATGAAAACAGGAGAGTAAGAGGATCATGTAGCATCACACCACCTATATAAACCAGAACAAAGCTGGCAGGTGTAATGTGAGACCCATCAGCCTTGATGCAGTTCTGTTTCAATTAGTTTAGTCAATAGTTGGCTTGCTTTATATTAATGGTACAATTGAAAATAACACCCAAAAAGGAATTGAAATTGAGCGTCAAAAGCATATTTAACACTAGCGGACTCACTTGATCTTGTCTAGGTCTGTCTGTGGTAGGGAATAGGGATGTTAAATTTAGATTAATTAACTAATGAAAGAGTTGATGAGATTTTCATTGACTGTTTGATTAGTCTATAAGGGCGCCTCTGCCTTTGAACTGTAGCAAGAGCCACCTCTCCATTAGTGGTGTGGCTACCCCATTGTTTTTCTGCAGGATAGCTCTGCCCCGTGCTTCCTGCCCCTAGTGGTAACTGTGAGGATTGCACCCCTCTTCCCTCTCCCCCTCCCTTTCCATGTTATGGAAAAGAATCAAATTCAAGACACATCCCATTTTCCTAGTACAACCAAACCCTGGCCTTGCTTTAAGTTATGATAAGAGGAAGCTGCCTACCAAATGTGGTAGTCCTGGCTCTTACTGTTTAGGACAGTGTTTCTTAAACTTTTTAAGACCGAGGAACACCAAACAGTAATTTGATGAGGAACACCAAGGCTTTTTTCTTTGGTGGGTGGGTGGGTGGTGGTGGTGGTGGGGGGAGGGGGAGAAAGGCTAGGGGAAAGTAATTGAGGGGGGAAAAAAAGGGGGGGCAGCCATTTTGAACTCTGTTGTTCTCCATGGCACACCTCCGACTGCCTCGCGGCACCTGGAACACAGTTTAAGAAACACTGGTTTAGGAGGAGTTCTTGAAGAAACGGACTCGCAGGCAGTCACATGGACAGATGCACACATTTCTAAAATATATGTAATAGTAAGTTGAGAAGAATTTGCTTCAAGTTGCCTCAGTGAGAAAAAATTGGTAAATCTGAATATGAATCTGGGAACTATTTGGTCAATGCTGTAACCATTTAGAGTTACTTAACAGGAGGAATTTTATGTTACAACAAACTTGGAAAAAAATACATTTAAAAGAGAAATTTGGACAGTACTCTTAAGTTTCCTTTATTATTTAAGATACTTGTTTTAACAAGTCTCATTTATTTAACAGCTCACTCAAGAGTACCAGAACCTAAACAGAAATCACAAGACCAGTTCCCTTCTGAAACGGCTCCTTTTTTAACGATTTAGAGAAATGCTGAGGACATGACACACTAGGAAGGGGCAATGGTGATGAGGAAGGAGGACAGTGCTGTTAATTAGGCATGCATATGGTTTTTGTTCAGCTCCAGGTACAGCTAAAATAAGTTTTTGTTAAAACACAAATGTCTTATGGGTTTGATTATTTGCTACAGGTGTGTTCAAATCAGTGACGTCAGTTTTTCAACGAAAACCCTATGCTAAGCCAGATATTTGACCTACATTTTTTTCTACTCTTGTGCGAAGAGATTAAAATGCAAGTGACCCACTCTGTTACTTGGGAAAGAGATTTTATCATATTAACAGCTCTGCATAAAATAGTAGAGGTTACTTTAAGTACATGTGTAAAAATGTAGAAACTGATGAAAGGAGTGTTTTTTTGATAAACACTGTCTTTTCTCCTACATTTGAATAGTTAGTGACTACCAGCATGATTGGCTTATTTGTTGCCAGAAGGACATAATTAACAGTCTTCAATGCTCTCAGCAATCTCTTGGATTGCTGTGTAGATAGAATGGCTTACATTCTTCTTAGCCATTGGCGATACCGGATACATCACTTCTATTCATGTCACCTCAGATCAACTTGCTCAGTGCCAGAAATCCCAAGTCTACAACAGAAGCTATTTTAATAGCATAATGTGCTGCCACCATGCTACAAGGATAGCTTTTTAATTTGTTTACCTTTAATGGTGTTCGCCACATAAGCAATCTCACTTGCCACTTTAATGAGGGAAAATGTCCTGCAATAAGGTAGCATATATTTTCTTTAGTAAAACTGATGTCTAAATGTTGAAATTGATTGTTAATTTTTGGTTTTATTATGTCTGCTTATTACACTAGAGCTACTGAAGAAACAATCCTATTAAAAGATAGCTGAAAGGTAACGATTGTTCTAATAGGTGATTAATTAAAACCTGCCAAGTGAAAACTTATCAATATTGACCTGGAGCAAATATTGGCTGCACATTTTATACTTGAAATAATATTTTAGAGTTATAGGAATGAAACAAGTTTGTTAGATTTTTTTGAAGGTTGTTAATTCTAGATTTTTATAGAAGATTGACTTTATAATATGTAGTATTATGGTAGCTGACATGTCTGAAAAATCGGAGGACAGCTACGTAAAAGTTGGAAATGGTGTATTTCTTTCTATTTGTCCAAAGTGCATCATGTTACATTTTTAAATTGAGCCAACAGATGCTTATTTTGAAGATGCAGTTGTATCTCATAGAAATCATATTTTCAAATCTACGTCTCTCCATTATATAGTCAGAGTGCCCTTGCCTATAGTAGTTGCATATTACCCAAAGATCATATTCTCTTGCCAGCAGACAATGAGGAAAGGTTGCTCTTGATTGTACTGCTCAGATTGCTTTACCTGGATTCTTAACTTGCAAGTTGCAAGTCCTGTTTGAATGGGTACTTATTGAGTTACTAATGTGGCTTCTGGTTGGAAAAAATACTGTTCTTTGAGCATTTGCTTATGTCCACTCCAAGTTAGGTGTGTATACACCATGTGCATCATTGCTGGATATTTTCCCCCAAGTGTGTCCGTGGGGCTGACTCAAATGCTCTCTGATGCCGCACGCTTGTGTGCCAGTATAAAGGGCACTGCTAGCCCGAAACCATCTCAGTTCTTTCTTACTACTTATGACAGTTGCTGGTGTAACCCACACCCGTAGTGTGGTTCCCTGCCCCGTGCAGTGGCACCGCCACCACAGCGACAGATAAGACCAAGAGACCTCTACAGCATGGGCTGAGAGCCAGTTGGCTTTATAACTCAAGCTGTAGAGGCTTCTTTACTAAGTTTCAGAGGTCCCAGGTTCAAATCTGCCTCATGGTGGTTACACTGGAACAACTCCTCTTTTTTCAGTGAGCACTTTTTCAGCTTAGTTTGTTAGTCTTAGTAGTAGTGTAAGTAGCATTAGTGTAGATAGTTAGACCCCCCCTTACTTAGCGTAGAGGGTTTCCCCTCACCTATTGTGCTAGATATGCCCCAGATGTCAAATTCTGTGCCTCCTGCAGCATGCCCATGTAGATGAGCTGTCTACACTCCAGTTGTCTGGAGAAGCTCATGTATAAAAGCATTGTCAAATTCATTAGGACTTCAAGCCTCATACGGAGAAAGACAAAGACTAGACTAAGGGTGGTGAAATGAAGTTGGTCGGATTCATCACTAACCACTTCTGCTTCAGTGTGAGGAGCCCCTCTGGCATCACATGGTTCTTGGCACAGTTCTCCATCATCAGTGCTGAGAAAGAAATACAAGAAGCAACAGTTTGGGAGGGAATACTCCCCAGTACCAAGAGAGCACAAATAAAGGGAGTGCAGTGGTGACCAACTCGTGTAGGATGACTCCACCCCCAGTACAGTAGCAGTATTGGCAACTCACTCCACTGAGACTAGCATAGTACCACCTGCTGATGCCAGGAGTGACCATGGTGCCAGTGGAATCATGGTGCCTTCTACCTTGGGGGCTTTTGCAGCAGCCAGGAACCTCGTGCCTCTCCAGGTACCACCAATTCTGATGGGACAAGCACTATTTCCAATAAGTGTGATGAGCGGAAGGGAGTGTGGGACTTGGAGCTCTTACCCAGCACTGAGGGCCTCATTACCAACCAGAAACAAACTGGCTGTTGTAGTGGTGTTAGCAAGGTGTTCCTACATCTGGCATTGATCGCCACAGCCTTGGCATCAACTGGCTGAAGCATGGGATACAGCTTCTCCACGGCCATCTCAGGAAGATTGTCTTCAAGGTTGGAGGTTGAGCAAGCAACCAGCCAAATAGCCACTGCTGCTACCCATAGTGTATCTGACCAGATTCTGGTGTAGGTCTGCCTGTTGGCACCTGACCTGGAGGACTGCAACTGATGCAGGTTCAATGGCTGTTCCAGAAACCATGGAGCTTTCCCCTCATACTGGGACCACAACCCAGTCATTCTTAATTGACGGTGTCAAAGAGGAGATATTTTCACTACACCATTTGGCACTCAGTCTGGACTCTGACACCAAGCACAGTAAGACATGCAAGATGTGAGCTGGAAGGACATAATAGGGGCCAGAAAAAGTGGAGGAAGACCTCTCCCCCAGTTCAAATAGCTACATCCTGGGAGGAAGAGATCTTGGGATTGAGAGACTTGGTGTCAAAAGCTGATCTTATACCCTATAAAGAGCTCCTAAAAAGGGTGGTCTGCTAACCTGTGCCTGGAGGTGGAAGTACTCAAGGAGTCAACAGATAGCCTCGATGACATTTTGGCTGCATCAGCGCCATCCAAGGTTGCCCTATGCATTAGCAAGAGGTGTGGTCAGGTTGCTGTTGCAGACTTTTTTTTCTCCTTCCCACTTCAAAGATAGCAGAGAAGAAATACAAAATGTCAACGGGAATGAATATTTGTATTCTCAGCATCCTCCTGAGTTCCTGGTGCTCATAGCGGCCAGAGAGAGGGTCTGGCAAGGCCAGGCAGGCCATACATGCAAGCATAAGGACCTGGAGAAACTAGGTAGAAAAATGTCTTTGTTGGATGAGTTACAGCTTTGTGTTGCCAACCAACAAGCCCTTCTTGCGAGGTCAGATTACAATACGTGGTGCTCGAGTGACAAGTTTAAGGACTCACTGCCTCAGGACTCCGGACAAGAGTTTTCCACCCTCTCAGAGGAGGAAAGCCTCACTCTAAGTGGCTCTTAATGCAGTCAATGTGGCAGCCAGAATGATGGCTTCCAAAGCAGTCATGAGGCAGTATACTTGCTTCAATCCTCAGGACTATCACTGGAGGTCCAACTGTCGATCAAGAACCTTCCATTCAAAGGTTCTTCTCTCTTCTCCGATCGAAAGCTTCATGATTGCAAAAACTCTGGGGCCACACTCAGACCCTTCCCATGAATGACTTCTAGCCAGAGGGCTGTCAAGGAGATGCCTCAGAACTTGAGAGACCAGGGGGTTTAATCCTACTATTTCCTAATCTCAAAGGCCAAAGGGGTCTTTGACCATCCTGGACCTGCATCACCTCAGTAGTTACCTCAAGAAAAAGAGGTTCCAGATATTTCCTAGGCCTCCATCATTCCCTCCCTGGATCCAAGGAACCGGTATACTTCCCTCAACTTGAAAGATGCGTTTTTCTGTCTTCTGAGGCCACAGACAGTTCCTCGGGTTAATCATAAATCAGACATAAGAACATAAAAACAGTAATAGTGGGTCAGACCAAAGGTTCGTCTAGCCCAGTATTCTGTCTTCTGACAGTGGCCAATGCCAGGTGCTTCAGAGGGAGTGAACAAACGAGGTAATCATCAAGTGATCCCTCCTCTGTTGGCCATTCTCAGCTTCTGGCAAACAAAGCTAGGAACATCTCAGACCACAGTTTTGCATCCTTATCCACCCTGGCTAATAAACATAAATGGACCTGATCTCCAGGAACTTACCTGGTTCTTTTTTGAATCCTGTCACAGTCTTGATCTTTACAAAATCCTCTGGCAAGGAGTTCCACAGGTTAACTGTGCATTGTGCGAAATAATATTTCTGCTTGTTTGTTTTAAACCTGCTACTTATTCATTTAATTGGATGACCCCTAATTCTTTTATTATGATTTTATAGACCTCTATCACATTCTCCCTTGCTCATCTCTTTTCCAAGATGAAAACTCGCAGTCATACCTCGCCTCATATGGAACCTATTCCATTCCCCTAGTTATTTGTTTTGCCCTTTTTTGAACCTTTTCCAATTCCAGTATTTATTTTTTTGAGGTGAGGTGACCAGTTCTTCAGGCAGATCCATTACTAGTTCACTGTCCTCTACTTTGGTCTGCCTAAACTTTTGGGACACCTGGCTGTGTGCCGTACATGATATGGCATGCACCTTAGATTCTTGCAGACTTGGTTACTCTTGGTGTACTCACTGAACGAACACCACTTGGACTTACTGTTCACAGTTCTTGCCCTGGTCCTCACTTCCCTCAACTGCTGAAAAGACCCCTCTTGGGTAGCTGAACATTCCCTTTGTTACCCCACACCTCCAATTTCAGTGTCTTTAATTTTAGAATAGTGATAGAAATGTAGCCGTGTTAGTCTGGGGTAGTTGAAGCAAAATGCAGGACAATGTCATTTTGCTTTAATTTTAGATGCATCTCATCTAGGTTGGGGAGCTCATCTCAGGACTCCGTACACAGAAACATCAGAGAGCTCAGAGTGGTCCACTTAGCTTATACGGTATTGCATCCTTGAATCATGGGCAAAGGAGTACAAGTGCTTACAGACAACACAGCAGCCATGTTCTACATCAACGCACAGGGAGGAGGAGCGTGATCTTCCACCCTGTGCCAGGACTCCACCCATCTGTGGAATTTGTGTGAAGCCTTCCATTCACCTTAAGGCTTCCTGTCTTCCAGTTACACATCTTTCTGTTACTGTTGCTCTTTGAAATGTTCATGTCCTTTCTACGACCCACTGTCCTGCCTTTCTGTTGGAGATAGACAGCAGGGCCGGCAATTTCCCTTGTACCAGCACATCAGTGTGCAGCACCAGACCACTCCAGAGATGGCCCAACAGGTACCATTGAGGGAAAAATTTCTGGCGACGGTGCACTCAGCAAGGGAACACCAAATGTGGAATGGAGATGAGCAATGCATCTCAAAGGAAAACAGTTATAGAAGGGGAAGTAACCGTTTTGTATGCCTGGTACAGCTGAAATAAGATTGAGCAAAATGAGAGTTACTTTGAAAGCTAATAAAGCAGGAAAGTCCAAATGGTTGTGCAACTGATTCTCTTGGACTACTGTAATGCAGACTGACGCACTTTAGAAAACTCTACTTTAGCTTTCCTCGTGTCTTTCAAAACAATATATTTATAGTGTAAAACATTTTTATTGCCTGAAGCGGTCTTCCTTCTGCTAGTTTAGTTTATGAGCTGTGAAATCACCATCCATTTGGAAACTTTATTACAAAGCATTTTATTTCAAGGCCAACGCTACCATCAGCTCTGATGGAAACTGACAGTGCACAAAGCATCAGAGGATCCCCGTATCATGGGAGAATCATTCTCATTTCAGTGTGTGGTGGGTGTTGGTACATCCTCTGTCATTGAAGTAGGTGGAAAATTGTAGCTAGAAAGTAATTTCATAATTTTATTGACCTTTGTGTAAAAAAACAAAGATGATTTATACAACAGGCAATAAAACATTTTTATTCATGTTTAGTTATTAGCTTCTATGTGATTAACATTTTAAGTTTGTTGAACAGAAGCCAGATTAAATCTCAGCAAAACTACACAAAGTAAATTATAAGGCAGTGGCTCAAACTTCCATATTAAAAAGTTGATGATATACTTTGGAATTATACAAATTGGTTTTAAATTAACATAATTGATATTCCTGAATGAGTTTTTTATCCTCAGCCTTTCCTACAGTTGTACTCTGCTGTTGTCTGCAGTGCCGTTATGCTCTTTTGGTTGATAGGTGTTTTACTGAAGTGTCCAAAAATCTAGAAACCTTTCTTTACCAAAAAGAGTTAGTGAGCAACCAAAGTGCAAAAGAAATTCAGTATTGGTAAATGCAAAGTGTAATGCAGCTTTGAAAATTTAGTCCCAGCTATATGTACAACAGATAGGATCTAAGTTAGCTGTTGTGAGATATTGGCATTGCTAAGAATAGTAGGGATGTGAACGGGTAAATGATTAACTGGATACCCAGTAAGCATCACCTTTCACCAGCAGTCCAGTGCGAGGTCGGAAGCAGCCGGACTAGGGCAGCTTCTGCCAGCAGCACAGGGGTTGCTCCAGCCTGCCGCCATTGAATCAGTTAACCAGTCAAACGTAACGTTTAACCGGTTAATTAATTTGGATTTTACATGTCCAACAAATAGTTCTCTGAAAACATCTGTTCCATGTGCAGCAGTAGGCAAAAAAGCTAACAGTGTTAGGAACCCCTAAGAGAGGGATTCATAATGCCTCTATATGAATCCATAGTAACCCCACACCTTGAATACTTTGTGCCATTCTGGCTACCCAGCCTCAAAAAACACAGTTGAGAATGAAAATAGAGAAGTATAACAAAACCGATTGGAGGCAGGGATCACCTTGCCATATGAAAATAGCTTAAAGAAGACCAGGACTGCTCTATCTGGAAAAGAGACAAATAAGTGGGAACACGATAGCGGTCAATAAAATCATGACTTGTGAATCAGGAAGAACCAGAACAACATAACACAAGAGCCAGGGGTCACCCAGTCAGCAGGTGTAAAACAAGCATAAGGAAGAACTTTTTCACGTAGTGCATAAATAGGCTGTGGGACTTGTTGCCAGACGCTGGAAAGGCCAAAAGTACAAGTTGGCTCAAAAATGAATTAGGTTCATGGAGGGTAGGTCCATCAATGATTCTTAGGGTACGTCTAGACTACAGGCTTCTGTCGACAGAAGTTTTGTCGACAGATACTGTCGACAAAACTTCTGTCGACAAAGAGCGTCTAGACTACATTGAGTTCTGTCGACAAAGCAAGCTGCTTTGTCGACTTGGTAGTGTAGACGCAAAGGACAGTTTACATTCAATAACACCTTCTGTCGACAGAAACTCTGTCGACAGAAGGTGTTATGCCTCGTAAAATGAGGTTTACCAGCGTCGACAAAACTGCTGAGTTCTGTCGATGTTATGTCGACAGAACTCAGCGGTAGTGTAGACGCAGGTATAGTTTTGTCGACAAAAGTCCACTTTTGTTGACAAAACTCTGTAGTCTAGACACACCCTCAGCTTAGGTGGTCAGGAACGCAACCCATGGTCTGGATGTCCCATAGCCTCTGACTGCTAGTAGCTGGGACAAGATGACAAAGGATGAGTCACTTGATCATTGCCATTTTCTGTTTGTCTCCTGTGAAGTATCTGGCACGGACACTTTCAGAAGACGGATATATTGGGTTTGGAGGACTATTGATCTGGTCTAGTACGTCCATTCTGATATTCCTGCTGTAGTAAGATGAAGGCCTAAAACGTAAGCCCATGTAGCACAGGCCTGGTCTGAGGTCTAAGGCCTAGCTAACAATAGACAAATAGCTAATATAAAGGGTCTAAAATGAGAGCATAATGGATAGAGACGACCTAATCAAGCCATAGGTACAGGGTGATGGGTGGTATCTTAAGAAGCGTCAGAAGGTGGTAACCTGACACATCAGCAGTGATGTGTAACCTGTTGTACCTGTATATAAAGTGGTGTCTTGGGGAGACGGTCCTTGTCCAGCCGCGGGGCAATGGAAGTTTCCCACTGGTTGTGCTAAAGCTATTGTAATGATTGTGTGTGTAGTGATTCGGTAGAGTCTACTGACAGCTATGACTGTACTTGGCTTAACAACAAACCTGGCCGGGCCCCTTCGATCCTTACTTGATTTGTGGTCTTTGGGGGCATTCTCGGGGTCTGTGGTGGTCATTGGGCCCATATCATTAAGCACACATGCAAGCAGCCTTCTGGTTATCATCATCGACAGAGTCAGAGACCTGTCCAGCCATCACAGCAGTAAATCCTCCTAACTGTACTTTTAAATGCATTAAAAGGCAGCGCTGACCCTGCTGCGGCTCCCTGCTTAGCGACTAATTGACTAGTCGATTAAATTTAACATCACTACCTAGATACGCTATTTATGTCCCAGTCATTGTCTTTTATTCATTTCATCCTGGCATGTTGGAATCTCGTACAAAGTACTGAGTATTCTCAATGAAATAATTTAATGGAAAAGTTATATCCTAGTTTTACGCTTCATTCTGTGCTGTTTTCAGTAATTTTAATTGCTTCCATGTGTATTTTTTGTTATTTGATGAACACACTGAAAGTTAGTGACTGGTTTTGGAGAAGTGTAGATAAGTAACACGGCCATGAATGTAAACAAATAACTATCTGAAATGAAATGATTTCTAGCTTTGTTTTTTCTCTTGTTGGCCAAGTCTCCTAAAGACTCATTGTGCTGACGGCAGTCCTACTTTGGAATCAAATTACCTCGGTACAACAGATGCTGCTTTGGCAGATGAGCACTTCCTGAAACGTACGTAGATATTGCTGTTGTAAAAACATGGTTGGAATGAGAAGGAATGTGCTGCATATTGTGCAACAAAAATTATTTTAACCTTCTATAACGGAAATTAAAAAGAGAGGAAAACGTCTTGTTTTTAAAATGCCATTTATCACCTGTATAAACTAATGAATGAATCCTCCCTAGCTGCAGGCACAAAATTAAATGATCTTCTGATGACGTTGCATATGAGAAGGGACCTACCAAATTCACGGCCATGAAGAAGGTGTCATAGACCAGGAAATCTGGTCTTTTGTATGCTTTTACGCTTTATACAGATTTCACAAGGGAGGCCAGCATTTCTCAAGTTGGGGGCACAGACTCAGAGGGGGTCATACAGTTACTTCAGAGAGGTAACAGTATCGGCACCTTTGCTTCTGTGCTGCCTTCAGAATTGGACAGCTGGGGAGGGTGGCTTGTCTGAGGCGCCCATCTCTGAAGGAGGACTCTGCCAGCAGCAGTGCAGAAGGTAAAGGAGGCAATACCAGACCATGCCACCCTTACTTCTGCACTGCTGCCTTCAGAACTGGGTCATAAAACCCCAGGGCTGGCAGAGACCCCAGGAGTCATCAAGTCCAGTCCCCTGCCCAAAGCAGGACCAACCCCAACTCCATCATTCCAGCCACGGCTTTGTCAAGCCGAGACTTAACCTAGAGGGATGGAGATTCCATCCCCTGCCTAGGGAACCCATTCCAGTACCATTCCTCCTAGTGAAATAGTTTTGCCTAATATCCCACTTAGACCTCTCCCACTGCAACTTGACCATTGCCCCTTGTTTTGTCATCTGTCACTAGTGAGGACAGCCTCTCTCCATTCTCTTTGGAACCCCCCTTCAGATAGTTGAAGGCTGCTATCAAATCCCCCCTCATTCTTCTCTTCTGTAGACTAAACAAGCCCAAATCCCTCCGCTTCTCCTCGTAAGCCATGTGTTACAGACCCTAAATTATTTCCATTGCCCTTCCCTGGACTCTCTCCAGTACGTCCACATCCTTTATGTAACGGGGCATTCAGAATTGGATGCAGGACGGCCCAGCTCTGCAGGAAGCAGCACTGAAATAAGGGTGGCAATGTTCCAGCGTGCCAGCCTTACTTCTGCACTGTCTGTAGTGGCAGATCTGTCTTCAGAGACGGGATCTCAGCCACAGCTGCTGCTCTCTGGCCACCCAGCTCTGATGGCAGTGCAGAAATAAGGATGTCTGTATCCTAAAATAAACGTGCAACTCTTCACCCCGCAACTCCCTTTTAGGTCAGGACCCCTACAATTACAGCATTGTGACATTTCATATTTAAATAGCTGATACCAGGAAATGTATGATTTTAAAAATCCAGTAGCTGAGAAATTGACCTAAATGGATGGTGTACTTTGTAGGGCCCTATGTATGAGGATGGCTGTTGAATCCCATGAACGATAGATAATCCTATCCGCTTTAATTGTCTTATAAAGGGGAGCTAGCAATCTGCAAATTCTGACATGCAGATTAAAGCCAAACTCAAACCCATGGTCCACTCCTAGCTTGCAGCTGTGTAGCTAGTTGTGTGCCTCCCACACTGACCTGCACAGTGTGTTTGCTGCAATGGCCTGCTTTAAATGTGGGGGACTCGTTGCCTGCTAAAATACATTGATTAGAACACTGCTCCCCCCCTAATTTAAATGAGCACAATATTGATCATAGGAGCACTCCTTGCTCAAATGGAGAAATGTGTGCTGAGCAAAAGGCGCATAACTATGTGGGAAGTGGATGGATACCTACTGGGAAGGGGAAGAATTTGCTTCAACATGAGTGGATATTTTAACTTTCAAGGAAGCCATAAGACAGAGAGCTGCCCCTCTCCCCCAAATAGAGACGGGGAGAGAGTGATGGATAAACGAATGAGGAGAAGGGACTGGCAAAGTGAGAGAGACCAACATTATACAAAAATAAATACAAAAACAATGCTGAAATGAGGATAAGAGGGTGGTTTATGTTAAGCAGAGATTAATATGTAAAACGCAGTTGTTCTGGACAATCTTTGTCTGTTCTTTCCCCCTCTGCCACCTGTCTCTGCTTTTTGGTTTCCTGATTCCTGTTTCCACTTGCTTTTTTTTCAGTGATGAATGAGATATAGTTCCACATTCTGTGCCTGTCACACATTTTGGCAAGGCTTCATTTAAAACATGGTGGGCCAAAGTAATCTCTGGTGTAGCTTCTTTGAATTTGAGGTGTGAGAGCATATTTATTCATGAAGAGTAATCCCTAAATCTTGGCAGATTGAGATGGGTAAATATTAAAAGGACACTTAATTTCTTCTTCCAGCTGTTTGACAGGGAATCACTTCACTTTGTGTTGGTAACTACTCAGTTGTAAATTTTAATAAATTGATGGCTTAGCCGCTATTTTTCTTCCAAAGTGGCTGCTATAAAGCATGTCCCTTGGGGATATGAGAATAGTGCATAGTTTCAGAAAGCAATGTTGTGCTTGATTAAGTTTAGACGGATGATGGAGTGATGTAGTAAAATCACTTTTGTTAAGGTGTGATATAACATGGAATGTAATATAGTATTGGTGGGGCTGAGAAAAAAATGAAATGTTAAATGGGAAAACTAGGCCCTACATATGTTTCAGAAGCAGACAAAATTAGCTGTGCAGTACTGAAAACAAATATTGATTTACCATGAATCTTGAGAAATGTGTCTTGCCATCTTCTAAATTAAATACTACAGTTGTGGTGTTTGCCTGTATTTCAAGAATTCCAGCAGTCTTGATTCAATAGGGTAAGTAAAAATGACCCATGTAAAAGAATTGCTTTCTTTTGAAAGAGGTGTTGAGTGTAATTGTTGCCAGATTAAAAATCCGCTTATTACCCTAACACTACTGAGGTAATCCCATGGCTACTTTTGGGAACCTTCTGTGGTCCAATATAATGGTCTATGAACTTACCATAATTCCAGTAAAGCTTGTTCAATTGCTGCGAAGTGATTGATGTTTATTTTTCTTCTGTTGCTACTGAGAAATGATCATTCTGAGGTTCTTAATTGGGCTGGTTATTTGATTATTAGAAAAAGCCTAATCTAAAAATAGAAAAGACAAAGTGGGTGGGGGTTATATTGTATTGGACCAACTTCTCTTGATGAGAGAGACAAATTTTTGAGCTACATAGACCATCAGTTAAATAAAAACAGCAATTTGATAAATCCATGTTCAAGTTGCAGAAAAATCAAACTTCTTAATTGTTTGAAATGTTACACCAAAAAGAGGCTCAGGATTATCTCAGGAGTTGGGGGCAAAAGTAGGATCAAGCTTTTACAGTCCCTTTTCCTCCATTTTTCCCCTCCCTCAATCTTGGGCCTGGTTGGTCCATGAAATGAATTACAACTGATTTTTTTCCCCAGCAGCATCTGAAGTATCTTAAAGTAAGAGTAATCGATTATTTTTGTCAAGATCCCAATTTCTTGGTCAAGGTATAGTTGGTCAAAGTTCAGACTCCAGAGAAAATAATACATTAATAATAATAATGATGATAAGTAAATAAAAAGATTTTTCAGCCTGTTCAAAAGCAGCTGATAGTCTGGATTTGGCCCCAAGTCCCGAGTTTTGGTTTGCTGATTAGGGAACTAGTGGTTTTTTGGCACTAGACCTATCATGCAAATGAAACTTGATTGAGATGAGATTATCTCTGTTATTAATCTTTATGATTTTATCTCTTTAACTCAGATATTTAGAGGCTTTTTCATTGATGAATTAGTGCCCCATTTCCTAAATCAAGTCCTAAAGAAAGTGTCTAATTCTTATCTTTGAGTCTTCCAAGAAAGTATGTCAACCTGTACAAAAATTCATAAAACAAGTCTGTGTTTCTAGTATTTTAAAGGTAAAAAGCAAGCTGTCCCCTGCTGTTGACATTACAAATAGTAATGCCGCTTTATACCTCAAACACCTTTGAAGGTCATATTAAAGGCAAGATGAGCAGTTAGGCCCCATCTAACTGTATGGGAAAGCTTCGAAGAAAATAAACAATTTTAGCAGCACTCTACCTCTTCTTGAGAATGTTGTTCAGTGGAACATTTTCAATACTGTTAGTTATGTTGTGGTAGTATCCAGAGACCCCAGTCAGGTGCAAGGCCATATTATGCTTGGTGCTGTCTAGAACATCCCCAGAACTTGGTGCTTACCCTTTGTAGAGCTGGTGGCTCTCAGGGTCCCTCACGCCACGCTTTTGGTTTGTGGGATAAATTTCAGGCTTTAGAAGAGGAAAGAAAAGCAAAATTCTTCCACTCTATATCAAATACTGACAATTGATATTATAGTTCAGAATTATTTTTAAATAAAATAGTTTGGAACTGTTGAATAAACTCCTCTCAAAATTATTACTCAACTTTACTAAAATTCTCTGCCCTCTGTCTTTTTACTCTGCAGCCAGGTATAGTTGGATTTTATTTATATAGGACCTCCATTGTTAGCCAATCTGAATTAAAAATGTACTGTCAAAATGAATATGGTTCCTGCTGATATGGTGTTTTCCCTCCTCTTCATGTTTCCTTCGGTAGGGATGTGAAATCCTGTTGAATTGGTTAACCCGATATACATTGTTTAGACAATTAACCAATGAAAGGGGGCGTGGGCCTGTCAAGGCCAGGCTGGAGTGATCTCCCCCACCACAGGCAGCCGTGTTGAAGCAGCCCCTGCTTGCAAGGCTGCCTGGACTCCTGATTCCAGAGCAGCCCCTGTCCATGCTAGGCGGGGAGGTGCTCCAGCTCCCACTGGTTAAGGGTTAACTTGATGGGTGATGATGCTTACTGGTTAACCAAGCGTTTCTCAAACTGTGGGTCCCGACCCCCTGGGGGGTCGCGAGCAACTGAGAGGGTGGTTGCAGCAATGGAGAGGGGGGTTGCGAGCAACTGAGATGGGGGTCGTGATATCACAAGTTTGAGAACCCCTGGGTTAACCTTTCCCATCCCTATTCTTCAGTATTGCATATTAATATACATTTGCATAGCACTAATCATACTTCATGCTGCACAACAGCCAGCTAATTATAAACATAAAATGACAAAAAGTATAATAATAATAATAAGCATAAAAATAAGTGTTCGGCTGTATTTTAAAACTAACCAAAGGGTGTGCTGCATTGATTGGGGCAGTGTTCCAGGCAGGAAGAAAACACGCAAAGGCTTGTTCTTGGATAATGGAAATGAGGAACAAAGGAAGTTTAAAGAATGCAGATCATGGCAGAGTGTATAAGATGGAGCTAAACATACAGATAATTGAAACAGGATATTGGTTTTTAAAGGTTAAGATATAAAATCATATTCTCAACCTATTTAATTACACCAGTAAGATGAGTGCTAAAAGCTCAAACCTGCAGTAGGTTAAAAATACTCTAATTTAGTAAAGCATAAAAAGAACCACAAGTCTCCCCACCTGAAAAACATTACAGTAAGTCACATGGAAAGATATTGAAATGCATTTTAGTTCGAGTTGCATAAACCGTTAAAATGATTTTTAAATAAAAGCAGCCTGGTGTCCTATGATTTATATAAGGAGTGGAATATTCACCGACTGGTGTAAGACTCAGAGATTGCTTTTGACAGACATTGGCATATAAAGCAGGAAGTATTTATTTCAAGAGAACAAAATATCAGCTCAGGTGTCTTTACGCAGGAAAATAGCAAGCAATGCTTCATCATTGGAACATATACATTGTAACACCCCTCCCCCAGCATCTACTTCTCCACATTAGCCAGATGATGTGAGAGGTTTTTCTCAAAATGACAAAAAATTAATGAGCTTGAAGAGCTGCATAAAATTGATCCTGAAATCCATGTGCCTTTATTAAATCCAATAGGCTGGAGATCCAAGAAGGACCACCAAGGTTCAAGACTTGCTTTAGAAGTACTAATTGTTCCAGAACCGCAGATAATCCTCTTACAATGTGGCAGAATTTTATTTCCCATATCAAAATCCATTCTATTTATATTGATTACAATAAAACAGACTTTTTTACACTTTAACTAGACCGTTTCAAATATAAATAATCTATTGTAAGTGCTGGATTCAAATGTAATATTGAGGGAAGAAGACTATCATAAAACTGGTGTATTTGATCACATATAGATATTGTCTTTTTAATGTTTTTGGAGACAAGTCTCATTTTAATGCTCCAATATGTTTGAAGCACAAATTAATCTTACACCTAGATTAGCATTACTGGGATGTGATAATGGATTCAGTACAGATTACTTTTGCTCCCCTTCCCCCCCTTTCAGCCACACTGTTTTTTTGGTTAATGTGGTAATTACTTTAGAATGGAAGACTTTAAACAATATGTTGGTCAATAACTGGTTTGTCAGATCGTGGGGTATATTATCTATGTAGAAACTTTCCAGCAGTATCCTTAGACCGTTTGTACTGGGATGTAACGGCCCCTTTTAAAAATGGTATAAATACTGCTAGAATCTGATTCATCATTCTTAACTGATTTAATAACTAGTAGTAGAGTCTCAGGCAACATTAGTAATAGCATGAAATTCAGTTCATGAAAGCTTTAAATAAAAAATTAGTTGTCAAGTAAACAAGAGCATTTAAAAGAATTAATGTCCATAATATCACAGCAATTAGCTGTAAATTGAGATGATAGAATTCCATTAAAGAGTTGTTAGATTGAGAAGGCAGGAATAGTGGTGAGAAGATCTTGCATTTTAGATCAATGCCAGGACTATCTATATGGTTAACCCTTAAGACTGCTGCTTGATAGCAAATCTGGCCAAAATAGAATGATTGCAGGGGCAATGGAACAGCCAGTTACATAATTCTCAAAATACATGAAACAGGAACAAAACCAGAAGGCAGCTTTCAGTGTCAGCTTTAAAAATAGGAGAAAATGCAGGAAAGTTAACTAAATTGTAAGATACCATAAGGTGAGCAATGATTTACATGCAGAAAACAAAAAGTGATTTAAGGACCTGAGCAGTGGGTGCTAAATCTTATAGTTTTAAACAAAAACAGATATGAAAATGTAACAAATTGGGGTTGGAGGTTTTCAGCCTAACAGGATTTCAGAGACCAAGAATAACCACAGTTTGTTAGAGCAGAGCATTTAGCATAGTCCTCATGAGACAATCAAATCATGGTCAAAAGAAAGAAATCAAGGCAAAAAGTTAGGGAATAATAATGAAAAACGCATTAAACGTAAATTAAGCGTGCCAAAGAGGAAGGTGTAGAACTGGTTTCATTAGTGGGGAAAATTGACAACCAATTATTTCTAACTGCACAAGTTACATAATTTCAGTTCTGTGAGATTACACTTTGAAACATTTAAGAAACTAATAGGAAAAGAATGTTATCTTGTAGAATTTTAAACTTCCCATCTCTTGGACCTTCTTGAATTTACTAGACTCCTAAGTGAGAAAATGGACTTTATTGCGCTGCCTGTATCGAAAGGCGAGAGATACAGTATGGCACTGAGAATAAACTAATAACATTAATAGACTATCTGAACACAGTATTGTCGCAGATTTTAAAATTTGCATATTTAGTTAGGAAGTTAGTTCAGGGAAGATCTAGTGGTGATCTGCCCTCCATTGAAAAGTTGAAGGAGAAAAGCTCTCACTTCACTTTCATGACAGTATCAACAAATGCAATGTTTCCAGAGTCAAGGTCCAAATACTTGCAATGTCTAGATCAGTAAGTGAGTCTAAATGAAAATATTTCATTGATTAACTTAGGTTGCTAGTTTCTTTAAGGACAAAAGTTCATTGTTTGTAGATCCAGAGTCTTGAATTAATCACCATTGAAGGCCTTAAAGGTTCCTGACTCAAGTGACTAAGGAACAAATCCACACCTTCTGTTCCAGGTTAAGAGCCTTTGGATTCTTAGCAGGCGTGCCTCTCTTAATGAAAAACCTCCAAATCTATAATATTTTAGCATTGCGACGTTAGGACCTCAAGCAGCCCTCTTGTAACAGTAAATAAAGCACCATTGATTATTCAGTTCCCTCCATTCTGACTAAGGTTTTTATGGTTTAGCAACATCCTGAACTGGTGCAGCAGGCTGTGGCTTTCCCATGATGAAAATTGTGGGCTCACAGTCTCAGGCTTCCACAAGCAGAAACTGTACCACGGCCAATACTTTAATGAGATGTTCAACAAAAGGGAACTGATTGAAAGGCTGAAAACGCTACTTGCAGCTAAAGAGGACTCACTGAAGATCAACAGCAAAACAATGCCCTTAAAAACTAGGGCAGTGGTGACTGCAGAACCTGATACAAGAGTAAGGGAAAGGTGACAAAAAGGGGAAAAAAAAGTGCTGCTCCCCGGGGAACCAAGTTAAACATGAACCAAAAAGCAAAAAAGGTAAGTACACAGAAACAGACACACAGCAGTAGCCATCTTGCCACTATGAAATCCTCATCCTTGAGCTGATTAGGAAGATTCTTTTCAATCCAAGCTCACACAGCCTGCCTGCTATTTATACTGTGTGTTATCTCTGAGTTCTTCTATTAATTGCCTATCCAGAAAAATGTACAATGGAAACCTGTTATCTTGAAGTTCCTTTTTTCACAGAATCACTTAAGAGGAGATTTATGACAACTAGTACCACAATATGGGTTGTTTTCATTATGCTTTATTATGACGTTTCCTTGTATCCAAATTCAGTAATATAATTTAATTCCATTATATATGCGTGTGTGTGTACACACTATGTATATTATCTCAAGTGCTGTTGTTAGTTATTTAGAAGCACTCTTTCTTTCTCATTCTCTCATTGGTAACGATATAGAATTTTTAATAACATTTAACTTTATAGTATGTGTGTCCAATTATATTAGAGCATATTTAATTCCTGAAATTATTTTTGAAGAATTTATCTTATTATGCACATTATTGTTTACGTGAGATTCTTTATTAGGTAAAGGCATTTGAAACGTAAAGAGAAGTAGAGGAATATAGAAGATAAAGCACATTAGACCTGATCCCAAGACAGTTGAAATAAGTAGAAAGTCTCATTGACTGTAGCATACTTGGATTGTGCTTATTATGTTTTACAGCAATGGTCTTCAGCTTGTCACCTTTAATGCCTCAGATTGTGGACGTGGGGGGGTGATCGTGAGAAGTTAATGTACATTTAATCAAAGCTGAAAATATATTGCCTGAATTGTACTGAGTGAGCCATAGGCAGAAGGATTTGTATCCATCTAGGTGCACTGTAATGATTACTTGGAAGGAACTCTCTGAACAGCAGCTGTGCCTTCCTTAATATGGCCACTAAACAGTTCCTCCACTGCCGGGCTACTATAGCCCAGGGAAGAGAAGAGTTCTGGCTACTCCATTGTCTCTTCACCCTTTGCAATGGCTGTTTCAAGGAGAGTAGAAAAACAACTCAGCTGCCTGTGCTTAGGCCTTGTCCTAGGATGTTTCCCATCTTTTGCAGAGCCTGCAAAGCAGTGGTTCCCAACCTTTTCCAGATGGGGACCTAATTTGACAATTCAGGAGGACCCAATGCAATTAAAAAATGGGGGGAGGGAAATGGGGAGGGGCGCGAGCCACCTGGGGAGACACTTGGTGAACCTTTTGAAAAGTAATGGCGACCCATATTTGGGTCCCGACCCATAGGTTGGGAAACCCTGCTCCAGAGGTTGAGGAGAAGATAAAAGGAGGAAGGAGATGGGAACTCACAACCAGGTAGTGATCCTCGCTGTACGTTTAGTTGAGACCTTCACTGTGTTGGTTATAATAATGCCCAAGTCTCTTTCCAGATTCTAAGCAACCCTATTCAGAGAAATAATGGACAGTTTTTCGATCCATCCCCTTGGGCGTGGATTCTCTCTCTAATTCTTCATATCCACTGTTGCTCCTTAGTTGCCCAAAGACATAGAATCTGGTATGGCAATGCTTATATTCCACACTTCATGCAGACTTGAAACCCTACCAGTGGTTTAAAAGTTGAAATCCAAAGTCCAGCAGGAAGGACAACAGGTTGGATAGTCAGTCCTTCTTTATTGAAAAATGAAGGCAAAGAAATTCCTTGCCTGAAAATAATTATTTCTGCTTAATCTTCATTTTTGTTTTTGTTTTGTTGTTTGACACTGAGGCAAAGACGCAGGGGCTGGTTGTGACCCATTTATTATTATCAGCTATAACTTTTAATTAGTAAATTGTTTTTTTTTCCCTCAGTATTTATGTATTTATGTACCGAGCAAATTAGTTGAAACAATAGTAAAGAATAAAATTCAGACACATAGAAGAACATAATTTGTTGGGCAAAAATCAACATGGTTTCTGTAAAGGGAAATCATGTCTGTCTTATCTATTAGAGTTATTTGAAGGGGTCAACAAACATGTGGACAAGGGGGATCCAGTAGATATAGTATACTTAGATTTCCAGAAAGCCTTTGACAAGGTCGCTTACCAAAGGCTCTTACGTAAATTAAGTTGTCATGGGATAAGCGGGGAAGGTCCTTTCTTGGACTGAGAACTGGTTAAAAGACAGGAAACAAAGGATAGGAATAAATGGTAAATGTTCAGAATGGAGAGGGGTATCTAGTGGTGTTCCCCAAGGGTCGGTCCTAGGACCAATCCTATTCAACCTATTTATAAATGATCTGGAAAAAGAGGTAAACAGTGAGGTGGCAAAGTTTGCAGAAGATACTAAACTGCTCAAGGTAGTTAAGACCAAAGCAGACTGTGAAGAACTTCAAAAAGATCTCACAAAACTAAGTGACTGGTCAATCAAATGGCAAATGAAATGTAATGTGGATAAATGTAAAATAATGCACATTGGGAAAAATAACCCCAACTATACATGTAATATGATAGGGGCTAATTTAGCTACAACTAATCAGGGAAGAAATCTTGGAGTCATCGTGGATAGTTCTCTGAAGACGTCCACGCAGCGTGCAGCGGCAGTCAAAAAAGCAAACAGGATGGTAGGAATCATTAAAAAAAGGATAGAGAATAAGAAGGAGAATATCTTATTGCCCTTATATAAATCCATGGTATGCCCACATCTTGAATACTGCGTACAGATGTGGTCTCATCTCAAAAAAGATATACTGGCATTAGAAAAGGTTCAGAGAAGGGCAACTAAAATGTTTAGGGGTTTGGAACAGGTCCCACATGAGAGAGTAAAGAGACTGGGACTTTTCAGCTTTGAAAAGAGGAGACTATGGGATGATATGATAGAAGAATATAAAATCATGAGTGGTGTGGAGAAAGTGAATAAGGAAAAGTTATTTACTTGTTACCATAATATAAGAACTAGGGGCCACCAAATGAAATTAATGGACAGCAGGTTTAAAACAAATAAAAGGAAGTTCTTCACACACAGCGCATAGTCAATCTGTGGAACTCCTTGCCTGAGGAGGTTGTGAAAGCTAGGACTGTAACAGGGTTTAAAAGATAACTAGATAAATTTATGGAGGTTAAGTCCATAAATGGCTATTAGCCAGTATGGGTAAGGAATGGTGTCCCCAGCCTCTGTTTATCAGAGTGGAGATGGATGGCAGGAGAGAGATGGCTTGATCATTACCTGCTCATTCACTCCCTCTGGGGCACCTGGAATTGGCCACTGTCAGCAGACAGGGTATTGGGCTGGATGGACCTTTGGTCTGACCCAGTATGGCTGTGCTTATATTAATGTAATATTTTGCCCTTCTTTGGTGCTTTTCATCGGATATTCTCTGAGCCCTTGACAGTATGAAGATAAAACTCCCCTTAGTGCTGCAAAATATATAAGATGATCATCCACTAGTAAAATGCAAAAACTTCTAGGATGAAATGCAGCAGCTGATTGCCAGCTCCCAACAACAGTGGTCTAGGATGGAAAGTCAAGAATGCAAAATGCAATTTTAGCTTCAGCTGGACCTTTTAGAGATGCAGGATGTAATTTCCCATGTTGGAATTTGGCCAAGACAACAGTATGAAACCTCTGACTCTATACGATCTTTAGTAACCCCAAGTCTTCAGAACTATGACATGGTTTCTTTTCTGAAAGACAGAATACTGACTCAGCTATGCCACTGTAGTGCCATAGCGTGGATGCTTTCTATAGCGACAAGAGGTTTTTCTGTCTGCGCAGTAACTTTGCTTCACTGAGCAGTGGTTGGTAGGGCAGCAGAAGTAGTCTTCCACTGTGCTGTGTCTACACTGAGATTTTCAACTTAGCAACAGTGCTCAGTGCCCTGAGTGTGCTGTAGCTTTGTCAACCTTTCTTTGAGGTGTAAACAGGCCTCGATAATGAGGAAAGAGGCTGATTACTGAATGACCACCATCTCTTCCTTTACACCTACGTGTTCATTAGAGATTTCCCAACCATGAACAGACTTAATCCAGACTTTTTGTGAACCTCTAGTTTATTAGAGTACAAGTCTGTTAGTTGTGTCTAGAACTATAAACTATAGGTTGAGAATTTCAAATCAACAGAAAAGAATATAACCAGACATCTTCTATGGAAATTTATCAAAACTGTGTGGCTAAGTCCCCTACGTTGTTTTGAAAAATCTCGACTCTAGTGTTTGGTTGGGATTGGTCCAGCATTGGCAGGGGACTGGACTTGATGACCTCCTGAGGTCTCTTCCAGCTCTCTGATTGTGTGATTCTGTGAAACAGCTTATTTACAGTCCTGCAACATATTTGCTGTCTTTCACAATCTGAATAAAATTTAAAAATGCTAACTTATAGGTAATATATGTTTCTTCTTTTGTCATTGCTGAAAATAGGGTTTGATCTCTTAAGAGTTGTGTGCCATTAGTAAGTCTCTTTTGGGGAGGGAAGGTTAAGTTCTGCGTTCCATTATCTATCTTCTAGAGCAATCACATTTCATTCCTTGTGTATCAAATACAGCTATGTTTATTACTCACTGAAGTGAAAGGACATTAGTTTTTATGTTAATTTGTAATGTATTAGGAGGAAATCAATCTAAAGTTATTTATTATTCACGCACTTGGAAAAATCAGTAATGTATTTTTCTTTTCTTTTATGTAGTGGAGGCTGTGAATGCCAAGACTGTAAGAGGCTTAAAAAAAGAACTAGATAAATGTCTTAGAGTATCGGTCCCGCAAAGGCTATTAGCCAGGATGGTCAGTAGAGATGTTGCCCCTAGCCTCTGTTTGCTAGAAGCTGAGAATGGGTGACAAGGAGATGGATCACTTGATTGTTCTGTTCTATTCATTCCCTGTGAGGAACCTGGCATTGGCCACTGTTGGAAGATTGGATACTGGGCTAGTCGAACTTCAGTCTGACCCAGTATATCCATTCCTATATTCACAGTAGGATAGGCTTTTCTTTGTATGTAAATCATACTACTTCTGAAGTTGTGTGAACACTTTCAAGCTGGAGCTAGAACTTCTTGCCCTATATAGAGATACATTTTCACAGTTTTATATAGCATTTTAATCGCTTACCTGCCGTTAAGCCCGTGGATGTCATGAATCTAAAAGCCTTCTCTCTTCTTTGAAACAATATTTTTCTCTCATTTTCCTCATGAAATCTCTGATGATAGCTTTAGAGTCCTGTTACGTTTTTGCGTCTTTTTAATTGTCAGAATGAAGCTCGACAGAGAGGAGTAAATGCTTCTTTAGAAGGACTATTTGACAGACTGGAGCTAATTCTATACTTTGTCATTATCAGGAGTGACAATTCGTTACTGTTTATAAGATAAGTACAGAATCAGTGATTGCAAGAAACTGAACCAGTATAAATAAGGTTTATTTATAACTTCAGTTTCTTCTAATATTTAATATTGAATGAATCTTTGCTTATAGGTTGAACCTCTTTAGTCCGGTACCCTTGTAAGCTGACCGGTGCTGGACCAGAGAATTTGCCAAGCCATGGGTGGTCAATATTGTCCAGCAGCATTACCAACACTTGCACTGCTTACTGGGCTCTTAGAAGACATTTAGGGATAAATTGGAACTAAACAGCATAGAACACTGAGCACCATGATTGGTGGCTGTAAACAAACTTTATGGGACTGTAGGAAATTTGGCTACACCCATCATAAGTGGACATCCATCTCACTAAAATCATGCTGGACCCTGGATGTTGCTGGAACAGAGTGTGCTGGAGAAGAGTTTGAAACTGTACCAAGGTCTAAAATGTCATCTATTGTGTATAAATCTGGAATAAGCTTAGAGACCTCAATGAAATTATTCTGAATTTTCTTTTTTGTAACTGAGATCAGAATATGGCTGGTGTGTGTAATTTCTGTGTTGGCCACTGCTCTTTGTCCTTTATTTAACCAACTATTGAAGTCTGTATGAAAACAAAAACAAAACAAAACGAAACTGAAGTCTAGAAAGCGTCCTATTAAGGTTATTGATTTGTTTTGAATTTAATAGTCCCAGGTATCCTCACAGTATTTAAGTGAGTTTACTATCACATTTTAGGTGCTAAAAAAAAAATGATGCAAAATATTACTCAGCATTCCAAACACTTCTAAATCTGGGTGACAAACAACTCCTTTGTGCATTTTCCTTATATACAAATCAAAGCAAATATAAAGGCCTATGATAACTAAGCTTGTAATTATTTGTCTGAGCAAGGTGAATTAATGAACTACAAATCGAACCTTTTTTCTATATGGAATGAAAGATGTTAGCTTGGATCATCTGATTCTATAAATTCTCTTCTTACTGGTTCAGACTGGTAAGACAGACCTGCTCTTATGAAAAATCTGAGTAGTGCAGCTGACAGCTGCATCTTGTGGTGGCTCTGCTAGGATGAAAACAGAAGTGTCTAAATATGGATTAAGGATTCAGCAATGTGTATGAAGTGCTTATACACACTCTCACAAAAGGCATGGTGGATGGTGAAGACAGCAGGCACATTTTATTTTATGCGGAATAGTGTAAACTCTCTGATCAAAGAGCCAAGTGATAGTAAAGGTAATGCTTGGATCATCTCTGTTTGAGTCTCTAGGAGGAAGTGTTCGATTTCCATCATCAATTGTATTGAACTTTTTGCTTTTTAAATATTGTGTATGATCAGGGCACATTCAAACATCCACACATAATGTTATGGGGGAGGGGGAAATATTTCTCAAGTCTGTGGTGTCCAACCATTTCTGAAGCAAAAGCCACTACAGTGGCCACTGCTATAGCGGACTAGCCACACTCAACCGGCCAGATACCCACATGTCGCTAGTGTATTGGACACCATGGTCTTAAGGTTTTTTTTTTTTTGTTGAGAGTATTATTAATACAACTTGTAGAGCTGAGCGGTTCTAGCACCCCTGATACATGTGCTGCTGTACCAAAAATAGGCCACTGTAAGAAGTGCCACCGGTGGTAATATTCCCTACTTAATGTGTCCTATATTTCAAGATTGGCAGTTACAATCTTAGATATAAGACCTCAAGAGGCAGAAAAGTGCGTTGGTGAAGTAGGGGACTGAAGAGGGTTACAACAATAGCAAACCTATTGTATATGCACATCTTATTTCCTTTTTCTTTTGAGTTGTGTATCTTGCTTTTAGATATTGTTGTGTATTTAGATGTTTATAAATGTAATATATTAACCGTGAATAATAATTATTCTGAAGTTGCACTAAAATATTGCTGTTAACGTGGTGTATACTAAGTATTGCCAGTAAATGTAACTTTCTGTAGTGAATGGGCTTGTCTAGACTACGCCAAAGTTCCGAAAGAGGATATGCAAATTCTGCATACATTTGCATATCTTCTGCTGATCTCACTTTTGAAAGCAGTGCTTTCGAAAGTGAAAGTAGTCGGGACGCGGTTTTTTCGAAAAGTCGTGTAAACCTCATTTTTTGAGGAAGAGCGGCTTTTCGAAAAAGGGGGCGCATATGCCAAAAAAATGTGTCCCAACTACTTTCTAAGCACTGCTTTCAAAAGTGCGATCAGCAGAATATATGCACATTTCTGCAGAATTTGCATATCCTCTTTGGAACTTTGGCGTAGTCTATAAGCTATAAAGGAGAAGCACAGGCTAAAATTCTGGTGTTAGTGTCACTTCTACAATGTATGAAAGACACTCTATAAACAAAAGGCACAATTTTTTGAGGTACTGATTGCCATTCATCCCATTAATGTCAGGAACTAAATACCTTACAAATCTGGGCCTCAACTTTATATTACAGTGAAGAATTAAAAATGAGAAATGTGGTTTCTTACATTACTGATGTATTAACTTCACCAGGAAGCTCTCCTTGGTATTAACTTCATTGGGAGGCTCTCCTCAACTCCCCTCTCCAGTAAGGGACTGCTCCATATGGTCTCTTAATATACATTTTGACTTCAGAATAGCGTGTTTCCCTAAATCTAGAGGATGGGGAAGGTACAGGAGGAGGAAAGACGATGGAATTTGATTCAGCCTTTAGAATGGAGATAGTCCTGATATCTCTGGAAAGATTCTATGGCTGATGAAGTCAGTGGTTGCCCTTATCTGAAGTACTGTAAGAAAAACCAGACTGAAGGTTTGAGAATTTTCTTTGTTTAATTTTGTGTTTAAAATGGTTTCAAGACAGTCTGTCTTTCTCTCTCCTCCCCATCCCTCCAGTGTAATTAAGCACCACAGATGCAAGTCCTAGATAGAACACAGCCTTGTAATAGAATCAACTGATTGTATCAGTCCACTGTGAAACCCACTAATCACTCATTGTAGCTGAAAAGTCATTAAGTGCAGCCTGCAGTTTCTCAGATCTGTACTCCACCAGAATTTGATTCTGGAATAATTTTCCAGAACTCTGAAAATGATTTCTTGACATCAAATATGTAAATCTGAAATAGCCTACAGTATTCAATAGGATAGTTCAGAAACTGCTATTCCTCCTCATACAAAATGTATAAAACTATTGAGGTATGTGATACTTTTTTTTTCATTTAAGAAACCTTTAGTGGTCCAACACCTTAAAATCAGTGTGCATCGCAAAACACATGACGTGTAGATCCAAATGTACCTTTCAGCTGTCTAAAAAATCTGACATGGTACAAGGTGAATCAATGGCTGTGATCCCCAGTTTAGTTGGCTTTTATTTTGAATGACTATTAAAGCAATAAGTGTTGCTCTCCAAAGATAAATTCTGCCTCCTATAAGTCTGAAGATTCTGCTACACACACCAATATAAACCTTTCACCGCACTCACATTGATCTGTAAATTAATCCTACAAGTTTGGCCTAGCACATCTATGCAGCTGACATTTTGTATTTCACCTTCAGAATCTAGTCGTATGTGAAAGTGACAAGATGTTTTATTCCCTTAAGATTAAATTGATTCAAGCTTTTTCATTTTAACACCAGGAAATGGTTCATGGGCTATTATAATTTTCCAGTCTCAGCAGCATTTCAATAATTATGGAAAAAGGATTCAGAGGGGTAGCCGAGTTAGTGTCTACAGGATAAACTTAAAAACAACAAATAGTCTGGTAGCACTTTAAAGACTAACAAAACATGTAGATGGTATCATGAGCTTTTGTGGGCACAGCCCACTTCAGATGACCCACTGAAGAAGTGAGCTGTGCCCACGAAAGCTCATGATACCATGTACATATTTTGTTAGTCTTTAAAGTGCTTCTAGACTATTTGTTGTTTTTTAAGTTTTTTTAATAATTATGGAGAACTTTTAAGTGTCTCAGATGCCAAAGGGAGTTTTTTTTTAGTTCAGTAAAATACCATTCAACAGATAGGTTTGTATGTCTGTGCTTCTCATGGGAGAGAAGTCACAATTCAGTGTAATATTTTTGTTAGTTTAAAAGCATTTAGTATTTTGCAAAACTAACTCTAAAATGAGATTTTCATTGCACTGCAAATTGAGTGTTTTTAACTTCTGCAGTCTAATAATTTAAATACTCTCGGAACTATCTTCCCACTTAAGTGAATAATATGTTTTCAGTTAAAAATATTAACTTATAGGAAGTGTTCAATTTTTCAAAATATTGGTATTTTACTTTTGCTATATACATAATCCAAAAGTGTAAAACTTTCTTAGATCTTCTGTTTTGCTGGTAATATTGACTAAGAATGAAACAACTGGGACTCGTCTTTCAATTTGATATTACTAAGATGCATTCAGAATTTAGTATGACTACAGTTTGAACTCTTAGAAGCATACTTTTTAACACAGACAATTGGAAAAAGGAGGTAACATACCAGTGGCTGTCTGCAGGTATAGGTAAGATATTAATAATCCCTGTTCATTCACCTGTTCAGGTTTTTGTGTGGTGCCCATCATTGCACATTTCCCAAAATTATAGTGAACACTGTTCCCATGCCCCAAGCAGAAGCCAGACTTTGTTTATTTTTCTTTGTTTTCTTGGGTTGGAAATATAATAAAGGCAGGATGGAATAGCTTTAAGATAGCCCATATACTAAGTGAGCGAACAAAGAATACATTTACTATCCTGTAAATTATGCCCATACAGAAGAGATGTAATTAACTGTTGAGCTTAATGGATGCCTTGTGAGATTACAGAAGCCATTATTCATGAACTAGATGAAGACAAGGGAGCTTTATATGATTAGAATTCCTTTTTAGAAGCAATTACTAGGTATCATTTAGAATTGATTACTTATGTTTTCAATTTCTGTAAGTATTTTCCCCATGATCCACAGGGAATAGATTTACAACTGTTTCCATGCAGGAGGAAGAACTCTCCTGAGCTGAAGGTTTTGGATGGGCTTTAGAGATTTCCTTTCCTTGGATCCTCTCATGAGTTTTACCATTAGGCAGTATGATCTGGCCCATGGAAAATAAGGTAGCAAAGTTGCCGTTGTTTTATTACTAACACTGTTCAGCCTACAAGGGAGATGGCAGGAGATTGAGTGACTGTAGATTATAAAAGATTCTTTGTCTCTGGCTGTTTAAAGTAGTATAGGAGTATACATTTTTTAAAATCCGATTCTGTTGATGCTGTAAGAGCATTTACCTTTACATTATCAATGCAAGAGTTGTATGAAATGCTTACATGGTACTGTACAAGAAAAGAAAATTAGTTCAGTTACTTTGCTCTCCTGTCTCTTCCCAAACTCCTTATATTAACTAGTCCTGGTCCAAAAAAGAAATGAATTTGATTTGATAAATAGAACCACTTTTACTGCTAATTGATATGTGATAATCCTATTCTTTCCGTACTGACATTGCAGGTGCTTTGGCCCTGGTAGAATGCAAGAGGAACTAGTACAGCTCACATGTTTCAATGTGATATTCTTTTGTAATCAGAGATTTTAGTACAGTATATGGTATCTATGGTAATGCACAGAATGAAAATTAACTCCTGTGTAGATTTAGTATCCATTTTTCTTCCATAAAATAGCTGTGTGTTAAAAATTTTAAAAGGCATGCAGACTCTCTCTCAAAAAAAATTTGAGGTCACTGCTTACCTAATATGAAGGTTCAAATGTGTTGCACCTTTTTAGCTTTTCAGCCTGATAATTTGGGTATCAGCTACTTGTTGTTATGTCATTGGAAGCAATGAAATGATCAACTTCTTAGGGATGTTCAATACAAAAGACAAATGGCTTAACACTAGATTGATACTACTACCAGTATTTGCTTATTTGTAATCGTCTTGGCATTTTTAGAAGTCACAATTTCCTTTTGACTGTTGCATGTCCAGTCTTGAAGGAAAGAACTTTCTGTACAAGACAAGGCAAAGAATAATTTCAGGAACAGTTTCTAACAGCATTACCACAGCAGCACTGCACTAACCTCTGTGAAGGCACTTTCCTTCTGTACACCCCGTTTTTGGCACTTATAACTTTCCTAAGAGATTTCCTTTTGGCCAGTAGCTTGCTTTAGCTGATATCTGCTAAAATGGTGTAAGAAACCTTTTAATTTGCTCACGTGTCTTTTTTTTTTTTTTTTGCCAGAACTAAGCACATTATTCAAAATATGGAAGTATTGATAATGTATAATAGCAATGTATGACCAGCACTAACTAGTAACCATGCAATTATACATATGATCTAATGCAGCACACTCTGCAAGTGCTCTCTTTTACTTGGAAGAACTAATTGTATGAGTACAGTGAACAGGGTTTGGTGCACATTCAGGCACACTCAACAAATACTCAGATTTGAATGCTGCTGCTATCTGACTGTGGCCCTGACTTTACATGCAGAGAGTTATTCTGCATCTATTTTTTATATTATCTGTTGCTAGCATATGGTAGCAGCTTTATTGCAGTAGATAGAATCTTATATGGTTCCTTTTAAGTCGTTGGTATTGGATCATTGTGGTTTGATTGACATATATCTGGACTTTAGTAAGGCTTTTGACACAGTCCCATATGACGCGCTCATATGCAAGCTAAGAAAATCTGATCTAGATGAAATGATTATCAGAGGGTGCATAACTGGATGAAAGACTGCTCTCAGAGAGTAATTATCAGTATTTCACTGACAGACTGGATGGACATATCAAGTAGGGTCCTATAGGAGTCTGTCCTGGATCCAGTAATCTTTCACTATTTTCATTAATGAGTTGAATGATTGAGTGGAGACTCTCAACTCTGCAGATGATACCACTCTGGGAGGGGTTGCAAACACTATGACAGACAGGATTCAAGAAAGATCTTGATAAACTGGAGAATTGCTCTGAAATCAATATTATGAAATTCAAAAAAGACAAGTTCTCAATACTGTGCAGAAAAAGTAAGTCAAATGCCCAAACATAAATGGTGGAAAAGTGGGTCTGCTCCACGAAAGTTCATCACCTAATAAACTATCTTATTAGTCTTTAAAGTGCTACATATTTTTTCCTTTTGTTTTATGAAAGGTGGTCTAACTGATATGTAGCTGTAGTGTAGAAAGTGATTTAGGGGCTTAATGTGCATCACACATTGAATATGAGGCAACAGTGTGATGCCTTTGTGGAAAAGTCTGATGTCATTCTGGGTTGTATTAACAAGAGCGCCAAGACCTAGATGACCATTTTTGGGCATCATGCTTTAAGGAAGATGTGGACGAATCGAAGAAAATCCAGAGAAGAGCATCAACAGTAGCAGCAGCAACAACAAAAGAGGTTTAGAAAACCTGCCCTACCACATTCACAGTTTATTTTGGTTAATTCCATGGCCTTAGGATTTTAAAAAGGTAAATGTAATGACTTCAGCTATTTAAACCTGAAATTTCAGTGGTGTAATTTCTGGGACCCTGACACAAAACGGAGAACGTATGGGGCGGGGAGAAATGTCGCAAGCTTATTCTGAGGGGAAGGACTGCAGTGCTTCTTCCTTTACTTCTGTACTGCTGATGGTGGCAATGCTGCCTTCAGAGCTCTGCAGCAGTTGACCTAAAGCCCAGCTCTGAAGGCCAAGCTATGGCCAGCCATCAGCACAGAAGTAAGGATGACATGGTATGGAATAGTTACCCTTAATTCTGTGCTGCTGACTGCAGAGCTGGATGCTCAGTCAGCAGACACCCCTCTCTGGCTTCCCAGCTGTGAACGCAGCTCACAAGTAAGGGTGGTAATGCTGCAATCCCCTAAAATAACTTTGTGACCCCCACAACACCCTTTTGTGTTAGGCCCCTAATTGGAGAAAAACTGGTCTCCCCCATGAAATCTGTATAGAGTAGGGTGAAAGCTCCAAAAAGACCAGTGTTCATGGAGCAACACCAGATTACATGGTCCATGACGCGTTTTTCATGGCTGTGATTTTGGTAGGGCCCTACCTATGAGGAAAAGTTAAAAGAATAATGCATGGTGAATCTGGAGGACATAATCATTTTTGGATTTGAAAGGTTATTACAAAAAAGACTGTGATCAATTTGTTCTTCAAAGGTAGTACAAGTAGTAATTGGCTTAGTGGGAAGCAAAGGTGGTTTACATTGGATATTAAGAAAAGCTTTCGAACTGTTGGAGTAGTTAAGAAAGGGAACAGGTTATCTAAGGTGGTATGAAATTCTCATAATTGGATAACTGGTTAGAAAAGCATCTGGCAAAGATGGTTTAGGTATGCTTATTACTGTAAGGTCCCTTTGAGCTCTACTTTTCTATGATTCTGTAAAGATATCTAGGACCAGTCCTACTCCAATTTTTCTGTGCATTTGGCTGTGTCTGGACTGCATCCCTCTGTCAACAGAGGGATGCAAATGAAGTACATTGAAATTGCTAATGAAGCCGGGATTTAAATATCCCATGCTTCATTAGCATAAACATGGCCACCGCTTTTGACACCGAGGTTTGTCGACAAAAAATGGCAGTCTGGACGCGGATCTGTCGACAATAAACCCTTTTTCGACAGATCCTGTATTCCTCAAAAAATGAGGTTTCCAGGATCTCTCAAGAAAGGGTTTATTGTCGACAGATCTGCGTCCAGACTGCTTTTTTTGTCGACAAGACTCAGTGTCAAAAAAAAGTGGCGGCCATGTTTATGCTAATGAAGCACGGGATATTTAAATCCCGGCTTCATTAGCAATTTCAATGTGCTTCATTTGCATCCCTCTGTTGACAGAGGGATGCAGTCTAGACACAGCCTTTGTGTCTATGGTATGTAGGCCACATGTCTACAACTTCTCCTCCTCAAGTGAATTAATATGAATTTTACTCTTAAACATTTGTGTTCCATTACCTATACTGATTTCTTGGGACTATTTCTCTCTCTAAACAAAATCTATTGCATAAAGAAGCTTAGCAGATAACAAACATCTTGTGTCTCAAACGTGGCAGTGCTAGTACTCAAAATGTAACTCTGAATTTTGTTGGTCTTTCTAATTAACTTGACCTGTTTTTGGACATGCTGTGGTCATATTGTTGGGTACAAGTAGGACATTATTGAAATGTATTGCAGCAAAATTTCTTCATTCAGCATTTCACTCAAGTTGATTCCATTTCCTTTCTAGTAAATTAGTTTACGGAGGTCTTTAAAGATTCAGCAGGGTGATATTAAAGTTAAAGGGCACAGTCAAGTTACTTTTTTTATGTTCTTAAATCTGACAGGGAGCCCAGAGAGGAGGTTTATTCATTTTGAAAAACCACCTGTTTAATATTATCAGCTAAATGGGTTTTGAGAGCAACTGTTTAACTGCTGCTTTGAGTATGAAAAGAAGTAGCTTGCTTCTTCTTAGTTCATGTAGGACTCACTAGACTGACTCTTTTCTCTTAATCCTAGAGGAAGAGTCCTGAGAAGTTGACTCGGAGACAATTCCTTCCCTGACCCTTGCTCCCCTGAGGAAGTATAGTAACAGTTGTGTTATCATGGCATCTGGGAATGAGGGGTGTGGGTTAGCCAAATATTCCAGTTCACTAAAATTAACAGGAATAAGCCTGGGAGGTGGTGCAGGCTCTGGGGTAGGGCCAAGGATGAGGGGTTTGAGGTGCAGAAAGGCGCTCTGGGGGCTGGGCTGTGGGAGGAGGTTTTGGGGTAGATCCAGGCATTGGTTGCCTTGGGCGGCTCCCCACAAGTGGACACATGTCTTTGCTGCTACTAGGTAGAGGTGCAGCTAGGCATTTCTTCATGCTGCCTCTGCCAACAGTCACCACCCTGGTAGCTCCCATTGGTCGCAGTTCCTGGCCAGTGGGATCTGTCAAGCTAGTGTCAGGGCACAGCGAGAGGTAGCTCATAGAACCCCCGTGGCTGTTCCTCCACCTACGAGCAGCAATGACATGTTGCCACTTCCTTGGACCTGGGTAGGGAGTCTGCTGAGCTTGTACCCATCGGACCATAAGCCGAGCTTTCCAAGATGATTAGAAATGCTGGTTTATAGAGCTGCGAAAGTGCTAGATGGAAACAGCTTTGACTGTAATCTGTGCCACCCCTTTATCAGCTCAACTTTGTTGGCTGACTCCTGGAAGGAATAGGGCAAAACTCTGCCCACTGTCTCGGAAATGTACTGAGCGTGCAGCCCTGGCTCTCGTTGCTGCATGCAAGCCATGCTGTGAGGAGGTCTGACAGGAAAGGGATAGAAATGTAGCAGTGTTAGTCTGGGGTAGCTGAAGCAAAATGCAGGACAATGTAGCACTTTAAAGACTAACAAAATGGTTTATTAGATGATGAGCTTTCGTGGGCCAGACCCACTTCCTCAGATCAAATAGTGGAAGAAAATAGTCACAACCATATATACCAAAGGATACAATTAAAAAAAATGAACACATATGAAAAGGACAAATCACATTTCAGAACAGGAGGGGGATGGGGGGTGGAAAGGAAGGAAGGTAAGTGTCTGTGAATTGATGATATTAGAGGTTGGGAGAGTGGGATGTCCGTGAGCTAATGGTATTAGAGGTGATAATTGGGGAAGCTATCTTGGTAATGAGTAAGATAGTTTGAGTATTTGTTCTTCATGTACTTACCTTCCTTCCTCCCTTCCCCCCTCCCCCGGCATCCCCCTCCTGTTCTGAAATGTGATTTGTCCTTTTCATATGTGTTCATTTTTTTTAATTGTATCCGTTGGTATATATGGTTGTGACTATTTTCTTCCACTATTTGATCTGAGGAAGTGGGTCTGGCCCACGAAAGCTCATCATCTAATAAACCGTCTTGTTAGTCTTTAAAGTGCTACATTGTCCCACATTTTGTGACAGAAAAGGGAGACTCTGAACTTAGTCCTTCTTAGTATCCTGTGCAGGCACTTGTGTCTGACACAATCTGATCCATAGTATATAGTGTAAGATAGTATTAAGGATGAGACCTGTTCAAGAAAACAAAAATCCATCCCAGGAAAACTTTGTGATTTTTATCTCACTAACTAAAATTTTAAAAATAAGATATTGTTTGGGAGGGCAGGGGGAAAGCTGTATTTAAAAAAATTGAAAAGAGAAATTCCGTTACACCTTCTGAGATGTGCTCTTGAACCATTGGTACTTGGGTTTGACTTGGATACTTAGCTGCACCCTCATTGAGGCAGTTTGCTATAATGTATGACTGACCCTCAGTGTTGGTAAATGCTTGGCTATGGTTGCTGCTCTAGTCGGGTACTCCCCTTTAACACAAAGATGTTTTTCTAGTTTCCACCTAGTTCATTGTGACTGAGCTCTGAAGGGAAACCTGAGAGTTCTGTGTTTTGCTAGCAATGGGTTCTTAAAGCCATTGTGCATTTTTTTTAAAAGGAAGCTGAAAACTTTCATGCTGTATTATATGCTAGCCCTTGACTTGTTTTGAGAATTGACACAGACTTCTTTAGAAGTTCTTTAAAGGAGTGAGGGTACTTGTCCACTAAATATCAAATCTGCTGGCCTTGATGTGCAGGCTTTGTAAGGGGAGGAAAATCCAGGTTTATTGGTAATTCAGCATGTGGTTAGCATCAGGAGTGTGTGAGAGAACACACTGCCAGGTCTCAGGTACCCGTAATTCTAATGATACATTAATGTTATTGCAGGCAAAACATCTCTAATGTGTATGGGCTTGAGGGTATTGCAGCTGACTAAATCTTCTCAATATTGCTGATTTTAGGTGTTGTTGGAAGGTATTAAGGTAGCAATTTTTCTTCCTTTAAAGCATTTTTAATCAAGTATATGACAATATAATCCTTAATTATTCAGCTTTACTATAAAATAGTAAATTGTGGAAATTAACGTCTGCCGTGTATACCACAAATTAACCCAACATTTCGGCTTATAGATATGATGTTAAAATTCCCATGTTAATGCAGTTTGGCAACCAAATTCAAATGATTTTTTCTTTTGTTGAGAGAAGGAAATTTAACAATATTGTTTTTAATATCCATGTATAAAGATTCCGCTAAAAATAAATAGCACATTTTCTTGACTGATACTTGTAGGGAAAGAAAAGCTTTGCTTTTCTTAAACCATAAAGAATTCCTTCTTTTTTCAGTCTAATAGATGGATTATAGTTGATGTCCTTGCAGGTTGTATTTTTCATGAGAACTGGAGATTCTAATCCTTATTATCATTTCTGTAATGCAAGTGGTTTATGTATAGAAACAGATTTAATTAATCCCCTGCTGGTTGATAGTGTACCCTAAAGCAAATATTTATAGTCAGCAAAAGAAAAATTTAAGACATGAGTGCATGGTGTCAGGTCAGTGAGTGTCAGTTCATCTTGCAACATCTGCGAAATAGTATCCTTAATTTATCAAGCAAAATGTGTTTTCCCCCTCTACCTATGAAATGCTTCAAGAGCATCATGTTCGGTAGCTTCATTGGGATGGTGATGAGCTTACCAAATAAGAGTTCCAAGGTCAAAGGCAATCTCAGGAATCCTGCTGCCTGTGCTGGCAGAAACTGGGCACATCCTGAAGGTGATGGTGATTCTCAGTTAATTTGAAAGGGCCAAATTATACTGCATTCAAAGCACATTTTAGCATCCTACTTTGCCTGTGGGTATGTGCCATATGTGCAGCTACACATTCAAGGACGAATTGCAATTTTGAGAGAGGGTGATGATGAAATATATCTCCATGGTGCTTTTATGAAGCGTGATTAAAGGGAGACAGCGTGATGTATAACCTACTCCCAACATGACTAAAACACTGCGCCCTTCTATGATTACTAGGTTAAAAATTATTATTGCTAAAAAAATCCATAAGCTAGTTGTGGTGGTTTTTCAATAAAAGATAATTAGTTTAATGACATTTTCGTGTGTATGTGTAAAGATAAGTCTAATGAATCACAATTTTGAAAATGTAAGTCAATTGAAAGGGCCAATTCCAGAATGGTTCTGTTCTCAGTAATTCAATTCTCAGACAAAACATGGTTGAATAAGACCTTAGTTGTTGGTCATGTTATGCTACTTCATTGGGACTTGACTTAATCCTTTATACTAATTGTTGATAGGTTTTAGCTATGAAAAAAAATTCGAGACATAAAACTAGACAAATTGACAGGCTGTCATTTTTGTAAGGGGATACTGAAAATAAACATGCATTTAGAGGATTATATTCCCGACCTTGAGAGCAGGTGGCACAGAGCTAGGCTGAGGTAATCAGAATAATATATCTATGGACTGACAGTTAAAGTGCTCAGAGACAGATACTTCAGATTGCTCAAGCAATGTGCCAGTTTTGATGGTTCACTCTAAATTGAGGTTAGGTCTTACATGGAAGAAAACATTTTTCATAATTAGTATAGTTACTCAGAGGATTTATTGAGTTCGTGAAACAATGCAAGAATTACTATCCCCAAAGCTAACTACCAGGTCAGATTTGGTGGTCATAGCATGACAGTTATATTAATCATCGTACCATTTAAAATATGAACGGTTTCACAAAGGCATGAATATGTATTGCCAGGTTCTCCTTGTGTGATGTATGACAGGATTAGTGTAGTAAAGTAAGTCTAGTCAACAACACCGCCTTTATAATTAACATAATGGAACTTGCTTCCTTTAGCCTTGCTACGATCCTGATTTATAGGCAATATGTAACTACAGACCTTCATGAAGTAGCCCCAGGTTTTCCTGTTAGGTTTTGTTGATACTTGAAATGTCAGTCAATTTCTGTCCTTTAACTGATTGAAATGTGCCTTAAGTCCACATGTAAGTACTTTGTGTGATTGCCAATGTGGGCATTCCACTTTCCTCAGCCTGTAAAAGCTCCTTAGTTCACCAAATACCACACCACTCTTTTCATATCTCCGCATTCCCTGCCTGTACAGTAATGTCTGTCTCCGCATTCCCTGTAATGTCTGCACTCCTGCTCCTGAAATGCGGGTCTCAAATGGCTGTCCAGGTGTGGATCACCTGCTGAGATGTCAGTCTCCTTTCCCCTCCCCCCAGCTCTGTTCTCCTCTGCACTAGCTGTGTTTCCCACACATGCTAGTCCCCCCTTTACAGCCTGCGTGGAGGTTTGCTCTTTTACTTCAGCCCGTTAAGCAAGGGAGCAATGGTAGGGGACAGGACGAAGGAGTATGCTATTGAGTGGCCACTGAAGAAGGTAGTGTCAGGAGTGAAGGGGCATTTCAGGAGACTAGGGATGTAAAAAAAAGTATAAAAATAGAAGCTGTGTAACCAGTGAAAATTATATCCGCTACGTGGGGATGTAGGAGTAGGGCGGGAAGGGTGCTGGAGGGCTCTTGGCCCTGAGGGGCTCTTTAGCAGATTTCAGCAGTTAACAGGAATCTGTTAACCAGTGAAATGCTTACATCCCTACCGGAGACTAATCTGAGGTGGGATATAGTGTCCCAATGGATAGAAAAGCTGATCGGTGTATCCATGATTAATCTCCCTTTTGTAGTCAAGGCCACAGAGGTGCTGAATTTGCACAATAATATTGCTTATTGATGCTGTAACTGCAGTGTATTCATTTAGGTGCACACAAAGAATGAAAGCGACTACTGTAGGGATAGAGGATAATTAAGTCAACATGGCATATTGGATTGAGTTACATAAAGAGCCCATATGTAATGTACCATATGTTTTTCTAAACTCAAATGTGTTAATTTCCAAATTCAGACAGCGGATAATGATCAAGAAACATGTTTTCATGGAAAATAAAAAGTTACAATCATAGGTACAAATGAGGATTGAAAAAAAACAACGGACCCCTTTAAACATCGGTGCTGACTTCCTCAGTTCCTGGGAGGTGGTGGACTCCACTCCACCACTTCACTCAGGGCACTATCCTTCCCCCTCCTCTTCCTGTCCTTGTTCCTTTCCCTCCCCCATCACTTCCTGCATGCTGCTGTACAGCTGATCAGCCGTGGATGGGAGGTGCTGGGAGGGAGTGGAGCTGATTGGCTGGGCTGCTGGTGGTTGAGAGGTGCTGAGGTGGTAAGGGAAGATCCACAGGGCTGCCAGTGGGAGCTGAGCATGCACAATTTTTTTCCTTTGTTGTTCTTGCCGCAGAGCACCCAGGGAATTGGGTGCCGGGCAGTATAAGAGGCAATGTCATCGCCTCTTACTCGTCTCTCACGAGTCTTAGTTCATCTTTCTCCAAGAAGGAAAATAAAAGGGACCCAAATGTCTGTCTATATCTCTCTCCCCTCTCCCTTAATCTTTCTTTAACAAATCTTATTTTAAATGAATATCATGGATTTTTGAATGATTAAATACAGGCAGTCCCCGAGTTACGCGGATCCGACTTACATCGGATCTGCAGTTACGAACGGGGCTTTTCTCGCCCCGGAGGATGCAAGCGGCGGGACACCCAGATGCGCCGGGGTCCCGCCACCCGCGTCCTCCGGGGCGAGAAAAGCTGCTCCGCGTCACCCTGGTCTGCTGGGCGGGGGAGCCCCCCCAGCAGACCAGGGAGACGCGGAGCAAAGCCGTGGAGCATGCGGGCAGCGGGACAGCCCAGACGCGCCACGGCTGTCCCGCTGCCGGCATCCTCCGAGGCTTTGCTCCCCCCAGCAGACCAGGGAGACGCGGAGCAAAGCCGCGGAGGATGCGGGCGGGACCGCGGCGCGTCTCAGTGGTCCCGCCACCTGCGTCTCCCTGGTCTGGGGGGGGGGGGGCGCAGCTAGTGCGCCCCCCCCCCCCCCCCGGTGCAGACCAGGATTTTCTTGCCGACGACACCTGGGGTAGAGCAGCCGGGGCGCTGCCGGGTTGGTCCCGAGGCACCACTCCTCGGCGCTACTGGACCAACCCGGCAGCACCCCAGCTGCTCTGTCTCAGGCATCCAAATTCAGCCAGTGTTGAAACTGATCAGCGGCTGATTCCAGGAAGCCCAGGGCAGAGCAACTCTGCCTCGGGCTTCCTGTAGTCAGCCGCTGGTCAGTTTCAGCAGCTGCTGAATCTGGACGCCAGTTCCGACTTACATACAAATTCAACTTAAGAACAAACCTACAGTCCCTATCTTGTACGTAACCCGGGGACTGCCTGTATGTCAATATTGGGAAGTGAACTTGTGTACAAATAGTACAAGTTGCTGCCTCCTTACAATGTGTAGGTCCAGTGGATGAAAACTCATTTAAAATAAAATATGTTGCACTTAGATACTACAATTAAAGTATAAATCCACATTCATTAGGACTGCCTATATTCCATTATTTACATTTGTATATGCTAATAGAGTATTAAGACGTGGCCAGAGAGCTTTGTGTCATATATAAAACTCGCAGGTAAAGCTTCTTACCTTATAAAGAAGTAAGAAAGAAGGAAACCCCTTTAGAATGCAGTATACTTGAGCAGTTAGGTGGCAGTGATTTTTTGTTTTGTTTTATGTATGTGAAATGTTTTGATTAGCTTTTGACAATTTGTACAGTGACAAGGATGTATTTCTTCATGCAGTGCATTCTCAGGCATGTGATGGTTGGCACCTGAAATTTACCCAGTACAGTCAGAGCTATGCAACTGTGCAAACAGCAGTGAAATTTCAAGGTGTAGTGTCAATGCGAAATCATGCTTGATTTATATGGATGAAATGATTGAGTTAAACTACTATCTAGAAACTTTTCAGTGACCTTAACATTTTTATGATTAATATGCAATTTATTATTTTTTAAAATGCAACTATCTGTAATTTAAAGTAGCATTTCAAGCATTTAAAGCAAAAATGTAGCTCTTACCTAAAAATCTTGTGAATGTGTTTCCATAGTTATTTTAATGTTCAGAGAAACTTTATGTAAACCTTCTTCTGCAGTGAGATAATAAAGCACAACCATTGTGACATTATATGAAAGTCAGAAAATAAAATTGATCAGCCTAGTTTATCTGTCTATAGTGAGTGAAACACAAAATAAGCAGCTGAGAGGAGTGACTGCTAATACTTGAGCACAAATTTTAGATTGTAAATCCTATTTACCTGCTTTGCTACTTCTGAGCCTCAGTAGCATTGCAAATAGGAAAATATGCTGGTGGTAGGTGTAATCACCGTAAAAAATGGTAGGAAGTAAATTAAAGATTTAAATCAGGGCTGGTTGGAATAAATTTCATTTGATCTTAACACCACTAATTTTTTTAAAATGTGATGTTTATCTTCACATTGTCCTATTCAACCAGAATAGAACTATTTTTTTTAAAACATACTGTAGACACATGTGTGTGACTCTTTTTAACTTTACCACTTGACTTATTCCTATGGTTTTGAAAGGCTTGTTGAAGATGCACTCTGAGTGGGATGATGGTACCATCTAGTGGTGAAATATTTAAAATGCAGCAGAGTAAAATGTTTCTTAAAAAGAGAGATGGGTAAATATGCTAATCAGAGAGGGAAATTAAAAAATATTTATCTCTTCCCATCTCTTTTAATCTTTACAATTAAATAACATTTATATTCAATACATTAACAGATGTACATCATTGTCACTAATAGAGTACTAGATTGTAATTTAATGTGCTAAGTGTTTTAATTAGTTTATGTGAAATTCTTAAGTTCCGTTGGTTTAGTGTTTTACGTGAAATGTACAGATTTTAAGTGCAAGGTGCATTTCTTTCACTCTGACTTCTCAAACATCTAGCAGTATGTAAAAAAAATTATAAAATAATCCACTGCACACATTTATCTCTCAGGGAACAGCATAAGAGAACAAACATAGGACAGATGTTCTCTTATTGCAGTAGGAGTTTGGGTTTTGTAGGGGTCCCGGCTGAGGCGGGAGAGGGGGGTGCAGAAGGACATGAGGTCTCTAGGTGGCACTGTTTTCAGGGAGCTCCCCAGAAGTGGTTACCTCCCTTCTCCCTTGGATCCGAAGTGGCGATCCAGCCAATGGGAGCTGGGGACCTGATGCTTGGGGCACCTGCTGTCCCCTCAAGTTGTTGGAGGGGCATGTCACTGCTTCCCAGAGCTATGTGTAGCAAGGTAGGGAGCCTGCCAGCTCTTTTAATATCCCTCAGCACCAGTGGGGGCCCTGGCTGCATGCAGTAAGCCACCCTCACTACAGCCTCAGTGGGGAGCCAGGCTGTTCCCCGAAGCACCTGTAACAGCCCCAGGCCATCACTGACCACTCACTGGTCAGTATATGCTGTAAGTCAGAGACGGGTCACGGTCTGTGAATTTATATTTCCTGCCTGTGACCTGTCCATGACTTTTACTAAAAATATTCATGACTAAAACCCCTAAACTTAGTGATATTATATGTGGTAACAAACTTGTGCAGCATCTTTGAAAAATCTATATTTTATTTACAAAGTAATAGTACTAGATTAGATAAACAGGAAGTTTAATTTAAGATCTTTCTTCAGTCATTTTCTAATTTTTTGTTTGAATTTTTTTCCAGAAAGAACTCAGTCTCCCTAGAAGAGGAAGCTTGTAAGTATGATTACTTTTTGTCCATGTTGCCATAAGTTTTGATTCAACACAAATATGTACAGATTCTTAACTGTTCAATCTCCACAGAGTTATCAGACACAGATATATTTTATTTTTTCCATTGACATTTTGTATGTGCTTTTAAAATATTTTTGAAAGGTGCCAGGTTGGCCACCTTGGAAAGAGACGTCCTGCCTTCATCTCTGTAGAACAGAGAGTGGTGGGGAACCTCTTTTGGGTTGGGGACCACTGACCCACAAAAAATCCTTGCTGACCTGGCCTCCAAGTGAGAAGGAGAAAACCCCCTCACAGATGTAGCCCCCTCTCCCCAAGATGCAGGGAATAATGCTTACCTCACTCCCCTCGCCTTCCAGTACAATGGGGCAGGAGATCGCTGATTTTTAGGGCTTCCCCCCAAGGCTAGATTAACTTTGCTGGGGGTCCTGGGCTAGTAGATCTTGTGAGGACCCCTTGGCTCTGGGGTGGGCCCAGAAATGAGGGGTTCAGTGTGTGAGAGGGGGCTTCCAGGGAACAGGCTGTCGGTAGAACTGGAGGATGTGAGCAGGAGGTAGGGTGCAGGAGCGGGCTGGGGGTGCGGGATCTGGGCAGTAAATAGGAAGCAGGGTCTGAGCAGGACGGGGCAGGAGATTCTGGTGCAGTTCTGGTGTGGGCGCAGGTGGCTCTGCACCACCTTGCTTTTACAAGCACTTCCCCCTGCCCACTCCCATTGGCTGCAGTTGGGAGCGATGAGGGTGGAGCCTGCAAACAGCGCAGGGACAGAGCTTCCCTGCACCGAGCCACTTTCTCCTCTCCCTCCAGGCAGACTCTGGCCTAAATGCAGCCTGCAGCTTGCTTTGATCTGGCCCACAAGGCTCAGGGCTCCCCACTGCCCCCATAGCGAAGAGCCAACATTCATGCTCTAGCCACGTGGGTGGGTGGTGGGGCAGCGCTTTGTCTTGTGGGCTGTATCAAGGCAAGCCGTGGGACCTACTTTACGAGGTGGAAGACAGCCAAGCCTACTCCTATTGCTTAGCCAATGTGGTTCAATCTTGACATGTAGGAAACTTAGAGGAGTGAGTGGGGAGTTGAGCACTGAAGGGGCCGACAGTGCGTGCCTTTTTTGTTGAGCCTGCCTACAGTGGTCCCTGTTGCTGCCAAACCCAACCTTTGTACTCTGGATAAAATGCCCAATGGGGCTTGTACTGAGATGTAATAAACAAATTCTCCACAAGTCAAGTCACGGATGGGAACAACGCTTGGTCAGTGCTATGTGGGCCATGTAGAGGTGAAAAATCTAGGTTCTCCCTGCCTGTCCCTGCGGGTTTGTATGGTGGTGTACAATCAAGACCAACGAAGTATTGCCACAAAACAGCAAACTAAAAAGTGCATGTCTTAAAATCTAGTACTTTAAAAAGTGAGCCAGTTACTCATTTTAAGATACCTTGTTAGGTGTGCAGAGATTCAGGAGACTGTATTTTACTGATAATCTCTTAGAGAATTTGCTATTGCTAGGCTTAGTTTTTTGTGGTCTGGTACGTAGTAGAATAAAACTGCGAAGTGGCTGGATTATATAAAGAACAAGTGAGCGTGTTGGTTAAACCTACAATAAGCTCAGAGTCATAGCATTCTAACTGTTAACCATGCCCTAGGGTTTGTGTCTCACAGAAGCAGGTTATCTTTTAGAAGTTGTCTTAGATTTCAGGCTTTAGAATGGATGAGTTTAAATTTTTATTCTTTAAAATTTCTCCTTTATATAAAGAACAATGTTTGGAAAGCTCTCTGTGGTCCCGATATGACTAGGTCAAAAGGCTTTTTTTAATGAGCCATGAATTAACCATTTTGTTGAAGTCATATTTTGGAATTAAATGCAGTTATTCAAAACAAAACAGAACACAGAAATCATACATCTGTTATCCATCAGTGTACTAGCTTTGTATTAGATTTTAGGAACATTAGTGCTTATATAATTTGGAACAATCAAGACAGTGATTGGATAAGAGCACTTGGACAAATATTTGGAGACAGTGCAGTTAAAGAAAAATTGGATATTACTTATCCGTAGTCTTTACCTTAATATAACAACTCAGATTTTTTGCACAAAATATTTTTTATTTGGATTTGGGGATGACCCAAAGTGTTTTCCTGTTCCTGATCAGGTATGGAGGTGGATACAATATAAATTAAGAATTAACAAGAGAAACTTATGGTACTGAGTTGAGGGTTTTAGGCACTGACAGTTGGATGGTTTATTTAGTAACTATGAATATTGCTGAATTGTTTGTAAAGTATATTTCTTCAGTTATTTCAATCCTTTTTTTATTACCCTTCTTATCAAGTGGATTTTCCTGCTAAGTCACCACTGTGAAGAGAACTTCAGTAGTCTGTGTCTAGAACGCCAGAACCACAAATTGTAAAGGGCAAGAATAACAGCCCCTGATGTGATTTCCGTTCTTTGTGGAATAGAGATTTTCAGTGTGTTCAGTATGTTTCTTGTCCATATACTCTGACTAAATTATTTTATTGTTTCTTGGATCTATACAAAGTGCAGTAAGTCAGGCCTAGTTATTTTGAATTGATTTACTTTGGTTTTATCAAATTAGTACTATGTTGTGGTTTTCATTTACTTCTGATTGATACCCAAATGTCCTTATAAACCAATTAGAATTGTATGGTTCAATGGAAAGAGCCTTGTGGATCTGCAGAAAAAAACCCCTCTTTTTCTCAGAGTTGTCAATAGCTGTTGGTACCATAGTATCACAGTGCTCCCTGTATACATTAAATCTGCATAGTGAGATCTAAGACAGCCACTGGCCAATTGGGAATCAATCTGGGGTGGGTAAATCTACACTGGGAGCTGCTTCTCTGCAAGTAACCAAAGCAATCAATACCATTCTACTATGGAGGGTTGAGACTCTGGGAGAGGTGGATGCCACAGTAGAGGGCTTTGCTGTGATGGGGTTCCCTAACTGCGGTGGGTCGACAGACGGAACGCACATCCCATCTTGGCACCCGACCACCTTGCCAAGGAGTACATAAACCACAAGGGATATTTCTCCATGGTGCTGCAGGCACTGGTAGATCACAAGGGCCGTTTCACCAACGTCAATAGGGAATGGCCAGGAAAGGTGTATGACATGCATATCTTTAGGAACTTACCCCTTTTCAGAAACTTGTAGGCTGGAGCTTTTCCCCTCAGACGGGAAAATCTGGAGAATTGGAGAGGTGGAAATGTCAATATTGGTGACCCAGCCTACCATTTGTTCCCGTGGCTCATGATGCCATTCATGGGAAGCCTGGACAACAGTAAGGAGCAGTTCGATTACAGGCTGAGCAAGTGCAGAATGGTAGGTGAATGTGCTTTAAAGGGAAGGTTTAGGAGTCTACTGACTAGGTTGGATCTCAGTGAACCCAACATTGTCTTTGTGGTGGCAGCCTGCTATGTGCTCCATAATATCTGACAGAGTAGGGAACCAGAGGCAGAGTGCCTAATCAGAGATTTTGAGCAGCCAGACACCAGGGCGATAAGGAGAGCGTAGGGCATGGCAGTGCAGATCAGAGAGGCTTTGAAGGAGTTTTATGAAAGGCCAATTTTGAGTCATCTGTGTTGCTCTCAATGAGATGCCCCTGCATTCACTGTAATCTCCCATCCCACTCCTGTAATTATAGCAATAAAGAGAGAGTTGTTCAGAAATCGTGTTTTTTTTTTTTTTTTTTTTTTTTTTTTTATTTAGGGAAGGTAGCAGGGACAGAAAAGGAGTACATTGCGGGACCTTGTCGGAGGCAGGAGGGAATCTGGGTGTCTGGCTGATGAGTCTTGCCCACATGCTCAGGGTTTAGCTGATTGCCATATTTGGGGTCGGGAAGGAATTTTCCTCCAAGGTAGATTGGCAGAGGTCCTGGAGGTTTTTCGCCTTCCTCTGTAACATGGGGTACAGATCACAGCTAGAGGATTCTCTGCATCTTGGGGTCTTCATAGTATTTGAAGGCTTCAATATCTGAGATATAGGTGAGAGGATTATTCTAGGAGGGGTGGATGAGATTTTGTGGCCTGCACTGTGCGGGGGGTCAGACTAGATGATCATAATGGTCCCTTCTGACCTTAAAGTCTATGAATCAGAAGTGTGAGGAGGACAGCCTTTTACTTCACAATTTTCCCAGGAGCTTGAGTGTGAGGCTGCACTTGAGTTCCCTCCCCCTGCCATGTCCTAGGGCTGGTGGTTGAGACTACAGACCTGGGTGAGGAGGGAAAGTTGTCCTGCGAGGGGTAGGAGGGATCCTCTCCAGGCATACCGCTGTGCTTTCAATCACAGCCGTCGTGGATGAAAAGACATTCTCCTAGTGCTTCATTCGCAGTTCCCTGCATGCTGTCCTCTCCTCCAAGAACATGTTTCTCTATTCCATTTGCTCCTTACCCATATCTTTCCTTGTCCATTTTCGCCTGTGGATTTATGCGAGCCGGACAGCTGCTTCAGCTGGCAGCAAGCTCCCTGCTGTTCCCGCTGTAACAAAAAGTTACAAGGGCACACATTACAGGAAATACATTACAGAGCCTAAATCCTAATCTGTTATATACAGCAAAGGTCTCCCTTACAGACAGTGGAGATGTGTTCTGTGCAAGGCTAAAGTTATGCTTTAAGGTGGCCACTATACAGCAGATACACAACAGAGTTCTCAAGGGAACATCTAGACTCACGTGGTTTGGAGGCAGGCATGGTTAAAGGCCTGCCAGGGTACAATTTTGCAGGCAGAAGGTGGGACGTAGGAGCAGGGTGATGGTGCACGAATTTTCTTTCCTGTGTCCGCCACACCTCACTTCCCAGAAGCATTCTACTTTCCCATCCTAGAGGAACCTGTGGGTGGGAAGAAGGGACAGGTTGCCAGAGGCTGAAGCCATGCTAGCAACAGAGGCAGCAGCTAATAGCTTCCCTTTCTTCATCCAGGTTGTCATGTGAGATATCAGTTGTCTTTGAAACACACAGAGTGATCGGGAACTGATGCTGATTGAATGTGGCCAGAAACCTGCGCCTTATCCTGCAATGCTTTGTGCTGCAATGATGCCAGAGCACTTCCTGCTGGTTTGGCACGTCAATGTGTACTACCATAGAGGACAGAGTAAGGCTGGCCTCCCCAGAAGGGACCCTTATGAGAAAGATCAAAGAATTCCTATACGAGAGCTTCAAGGAGATGTGCAGGCAAGACTCCTGCTCCATCTCCAGACATGCTAACAAGCTGTTCTGGGCCCTTCTGTGCTGTGTAGCCAAGGAGTGTGCCACACATCACACCCAATTTCCTTGATCCTCTTGTAGCAAGAAGAAAAAAGTGAACTCACCGTAAATGCCCTCCCTGGGATCAGTGCCCAACTGAGAGATGTCCTGGGAGGAGGGCATTGTCTCCAAGGTTATGAAAAGTTCTTGGCTCTTGCTGCTCACCGACTGGCCATTCACCTCCTCCTCCTTCTCTACTACCACATTGTCTTCCATGCCCTAAGTGTCTTGGAGGATTCCATGGTCTGGCTTGGGAAGCAAGTCACCCTTTCCCCCTATCCTCGCCCCCCCAGATGACATGCAGCTGGTCATAGGAGTGGCAAGTTTGTGGTGATGCACCAGACTGTGTGTCTGTCTCCTTTGTCTTGTTGTAGGACTGCCTCCACTCCTTTATTTTTAACATGGCACGGTTGGGTATCCCCGAGGTATCCTTTCTCCACCGTGTACTTTGCGACCATCGCATAGACAGTATTTCTTTTGCTGCTCAGAGATCCAAGAGAACAGATTTCTCGCCTTATGCCTCGAGATCCAAGGTGCTCTTCATTGCCCCTGGGAACTGGAGCTCTTGGCCAGGTGTGCTGCCTGCTTTGAGGTGTGCTTGCAAAGCTGGCCAGGTGGGAAACAAAATTCAAACTTTCCTAGGACTTTTCTTGTTCACCTGGAGAGCAGTAGAGTTGCAAGTTCTGGCTAGAGTGGTCACAGCAGTGCGTTTATGATGCCTCCTGGAGGCTAAGAATGTTTACTTGTACAATGCTGGGTCTATACTACCATAAATTCAGACATGGAAGGTTGAATTTTTGCGTTACTCCTCGTGAAAAGCAGGAGTACTGAAATCAGCTTCTGCAGCCCTTAAAGTCGATGGAATGGACTTGGTAGCGTGGACTCATTGTTTAGAAAATTGGTCTTATGTAGCTAAATTTGACTTATACTCCTAGTTTAGAGCAGACTTAAGCTGGTGTGTATCAGTTACAATAGTTGCCACCCTTATTTTTGGAAGGGATTAATTTTTATTTTTAATGCATTTATGCATGTGCTGTAGATAAATTTTAAAGATTCTTGGCTGTTTTGGTAGTCAGAGGCACTTTTTAATATAACTATTTTGCCCAAACTTTTATTTGGGTCTTTAATAAATGCATCATGGTTTGTGTGGTTGGGATGGTCTGTCCCCCTCTAATGGGTAGTCACTTTATGGGCATGTATAAATCTGCTAAACTCTTTCAAGTATGAAACTTTGGACTTGCACTCAAGCATTAGAGTCTCGTGTTTTCAGGTGCAAAGGCTGAAAGTGCAATCTCTGTGCCACTGATGGATCCTGGGGTGTTGAATAAAATAAGTTTTAGTGATGGTTAGTAAAAATTCTCCCAAATTTCCTCTCAGTGGAACGACACGTAAGTAAATTGTTCCCTTAAACTGTGCTAAACTGAAGCTTAAAACTATACCAGTTTCTGCTTCTAATTTTTCTAAACTTTTATACTTAAAGCTGAGGAAACAGAAACTTTAGAATGATGGAGATAACTAGGAAAATATTTTGACTTGCTGGACTGAAGAGAATAAAAATAAGCATGGGAAGAGAATTTGTACATTCATTCTAGTTTTTTATATAAAGACTTGTTTCTGTACTAATATGGATGTCATGTGGGTGGGAAAACAAAATTTCTTGGTCAATAAATATACTGAGAAAAAGATTAAACCTGAAATGCTTATGGTTATATACAATTAGAGTGAGCCTTGCTAATGTTATCACACTTGTTAATTTTGTGAAAATACAGTGTCACAGCTAAGTGGAGGGAAAATTCCTTAATATTGCAAATATTGAAAGTTTAAAGGCATAAAGTTAAGACATCACCCTTGCTCAAATTAGAAGAGTCTGGTATCTTAGTGGGCAGGCTGTGCATTGCTGTATCGGATTCCTTGGTTTGAATCCTGGTTGGTCTCTTTCCCCTTTCAGGCTCAGAGGTGGTGGAAGTTATGGAGAGGGTGCAGTTATCTCTGGGATAAAATACATGATCTGAGTCAGCTTCAGTCTCTCTTAGCAATAAGGCTGTTCTGGTAGTGAGTCATGTGCAGTTTCCCCTAACTCAGGAGAAAGGCAGCCATGACAGTACAATGCCTCATGCATGGGAATATAAAGTGAAGAAAATAGGTAAAGAATGAGAAGGAAGCGGAGAGTGGCATTATGTTCCCGTCCTGTTCTAGCTTGGGTCTGGACATACAGAATAACAGTCTGGTGGGCTTTTTTTTATAAAGGGATGAGAGAGACTTTATATTCTAACTTTACTCCTCCCTTCAACTCAGAAGAGAAACACTCAAGAATAGTAGATTAAAAATAACAGTGCTCTTAAATTGCCATGAGGAGCTGAGCCAGCAGCTGGAATGTGTAGAGTTGTTCCCACAGATTCACTGTAGATATACTACTGCCATAGCGGCACTGGCAGTAGTATATGTGGCTTGCTGAAGTTAGTTGAAGTATAGTTTTTAAAGGGGAAATTAGTACATGAGAAGGATTTTGGGGTTGATCTGTGTGTTTGAGGAGGTCCTTAGTAACATTTTTAAAAAGGACTGAATGTTGTATGCAGAAGTTTTTTTGGAATAAAACTTGCCACTATTTAATCTACCTAATTTTCATACCATGACTATCATAAAATTATGATTACATAGTGTACATGTAAAGATCTCTCCCTGACTCTCTGCCAGAGAATTGGGATACTGGCTTCTGTGGGGGCTTTGTTTTTTTGCTGGTGCCAATTGTGGGAAAGTGGTTGAATTTCTCATTTTGCTCTTGTGGTGCTGGGGTGTATGGTAGTTCTGCAATCCTCCAGATCTGAGGACCTGTTGCTGAGAAAATCCATTTTCTAGGCATATAGCTCTCACTTTTTAGATTAACAATTCCTTTGTTCCTGTGGAGCATAGGGCTACGTCTACACTAGCCCCTTTTCCGGAAGGGGCATGTAAATTTCATGAGTCGTAGTAGGGAAATGCGCGGGGGATTTAAATATCCCCCGCGGCATTTAAATAAAAATGTCCGCCGCTTTTTTCCGGCTTTTAAAAAAGCCGGAAAAGAGCGTCTACACTGGCCCCGATCCTCCGGAAAAAGTGCCCTTTTCCGGAGGATCTTATTCCTACTTCAAAGGAATAAGATCCTCCGGAAAAGGGCACTTTTTCCGGAGGATCGGGGCCAGTGTAGACGCTCTTTTCCGGCTTTTTTAAAAGCCGGAAAAAAGCGGCGGACATTTTTATTTAAATGCCGCGGGGGATATTTAAATCCCCCGCGCATTTCCCTACTACGACTCATGAAATTTACATGCCCCTTCCGGAAAAGGGGCCAGTGTAGACGAGCCCTAGGTGTTAGCAGAGGTGGTATTCCTGGAGAGAGGCGTTTCTCTGATGATTTTGATCACTCCGGTAGAGGGCTTTGAAGATGAGGACCATAATCTTGAATTTGACCTGCTGTCCAGTGAGGAACCATAAATGGTCATTTTTATAAATATTTGAAACTTTTCAATACTCCTTTAAAAATACATCACAGTCCCTTAGACACTGATTTAATTAAAATCTAGCCAAAATGTTCATGTGGAATGTTAGCTTGAGAAGCTAACTTTCTTCAGATAATGTCTTTTGGAAAAGATGGACAGTAGTTTTTGGCAGCCATGCAAATAGCATGACTTCAACATGAGTTAATGATAGAAATTACTTTTGAAAACTAAAATGCAAGACTGGGAGGTTTAAGGCATGCAAGGGAACCTCTTGAGTCTTCTTACAATTGATTATCATCAAGCTTAGGCTTGTACTTTCCTAGAGTCTTCAATATCCTTTCACAGCTTGCTCTATGGCTAATTTGTCTTTGTCAGTTTTAAGTTCATAAAAATGGAAAGAAGAAATAGCTAGAATATAACCTGATTATATATATTTCAACTTGTTTGGTAAAATTCAGTGTTTAGCAAATTAACACATAGTGAATGTTTTAAGATGGGAGTCCTGCGGATTCTTATGCAGTTTGATTTCCAGAAATGGGATAGTTAGCATGTTTCCTAAAAGACAGCTGTTCTTTGCACTCATCATGACTTTCCCAGGGTCTCTGGTTGGGAGCAGTGACTGTACTCCTATCACAGTATGCATTTTCAAGCTGGTATGTGAGATTCCTGCCAGAGTTTCCTTTAGTATGCCATCTCTCTCTCTGGTTCTGCATTTTTCTTGTAGTTCACTAAGAGTGAACGTGTCACTGCTGTCTGAAGCCCAGAAAAAGTTTGCCGCTGATTTGCTGTGCTCGAAGTGTGAGTGATGTCAGTAGTACATTGCTGTCTGTATGACAGATCAGATTGTTTACTTTGTATCTTTGGCTTCTTAGTACAAGTGCTGCCAATTGGTGGTCTTCATTTCCTGTTTATGGATACTATAAATAGACTTGTGGAAGACTTCTTTAAAAATAATTAGATTTTGACATGAGCTGGCTGATTAATCTGAGCTGTTATTGAATTTATAAAGTCTGTGGTGACACTGGCAGTATATGAAGAATTCTGTATTACATTGATTGTTCTGTGCTCTGCACCGGAGTGATAACAGCGGGTTCTCTTTTTTGGGGTTTAAACCTCTTATTCTGAGAAGAAACAGTGTATAAGAAAGTACAATGATGAAACGGAGGCAACAGAGATTTGGAGCACCATCTCTTCGGATCCAGTAAGGACTGCTGTGGAAAAAAAATGACAGTTTGACTTTGTAGATGAAAACTACTGGGAAAAATACCCAGAACTTTTCATAGCCAACAAATGTCATCTTGATTTGAATTAAAAGAGGATTTATTATTGATGGAGCATTTTATCAGGGTTTTATTTGGCTGTACATAGGAAATATTTTCCAAAACTCTGCGGTGAATGATGCACTAGAAGTAAAAGTGTTGACAGATTAAGGCTCTTTTATAGTTTTAAAAATATTTGTTTTAATCAGCACCTAACATATGCAAAGTATCACACACAGCATTAACTGTTGTAGTAAAACTGAAAACTGATTACTTTGTGATTTTTGTATTCTTTTATTTAAATATATAAGGTTATTTAAACAGACTAAAAGGGCAATATGCCTTAATCTGTCAGAATAAGGGCAGTGACAAAACTAAAAAATAATACATTTCAAATACATTAGGAGTCTGAGATAAGACTCTTTTTTTTTTTGGCTGCATTACCTGAAATGTTCATCTTAATTTGCAACTCTAGGCAATTTAAGTATACAGACCGTATTTTATTTCAATATTTACCTCCTTTATAAAGTGCTTTGAAATCTTCTGATGAGACGCACTATATAAGAGCAAGTCATTATTAGCATTACTCTGAGCTTGAAAACTCAAGACATTTTACATTCAAAGATGCTAAGTGAAACTGTGTTACATTTGGGCCCAAAATAACAATATCCAAAGTCCATCCTAAATTTTCATATTGCCATATTTAATGTTTTGAACAGGACAAATGGAACTCTTTTTTTCATTTTTACCAAAAGAAAAACAGGTTAATATTTATGCCCAGTTAATATAATGTATGCTATTTATTTGTATAATACCACCTTGTAGCACACAGAAATCCAAACCGTGGAGCAAAACCCCATTGTGCAAGGCTCTGCACAAACACAGAACAAAAGACACAGCCATAGCCCCGAAGAAATTACAATTTTAATACAATCTTGCCATCTGGCATAGCACATAACACTCCTGTCTACAGCACGATTCTTGCATTCAAATTAAAATAATTATTGAGCTTTCAGTACATATAAGGATTAAATTGTGGTGATTGGGTACAAAAATTTCGTTTAATGGCATGTAAAATCTTGATTGAGGATTACAGTTTTAATATAAGGGCGGCTTTTATGGTTTATGTTTAAGTATTTAAAATTATTTTATTTTAATTCTGGTATCCTGGGAATGGTAGTGTTAAAAGTACAATAAAACTTACGTGAAATGCAAAATAATCCTATTGTACCTTCAAATGAAGGTGATTTATTTGTTGGTCATGATGAAAATTCTATCCAAATTAGTTTTCAAGAAATATAAGTGGTCAAAACAACAGTTCTAGGTACTAATGTGTAGCTGCTACAGTAATTTGGATGCTGAGTTATTTAAACAGGCCTAGCAGCACTCTGATGTTGGTAGCGAATGCAATATTTTTTCTTCAAAGAATATTTTATTTGGAATATCTTGTGAAAGGTCCCTCCAGCCAGCCAGCACTCGCACTAGATTTTGGCCACAGTTTTGTTGCAGCAGGGAGTGCAGCTGTTTAGAGTGTAATAATTAAAAGAAAACTCATTATGTTGCCGTAGTTATATTCTCTCATGTAAATATACAGAGAGTATTTTCCTCCTGTGCACTATAAATCTGGGCTAAGCAAGACTCTCCTATATTAGAAATTAACACATTTCAATTTATTTATTTATTTATTTATTTATGTATTTATTTTTGTGTAGCAGTACTTACAGGTGATTTTTTACTTTTCCCAACCAAGCTTGTTGTATAGTCCGGTGAAAGAGGTGGGGTTTTTTAATGTTTATGCAGAAGGCAAACCCTGCCACTTTTCAATATATCCACAAACCCAATCTGTGTATATGTCTACGTTGGTTGCTAACTGTGAAGAAACAATACAGTTAAGAGAAATGAGAACACACTTGTGAGTCTTTTCAGTGCTAATCCTCATTCTGCAACTGATCTGCTGAGATTAGTCATTTAATTCCTCTGTGCCTCAATTTCCCCATCAATGAAATGAGAATATATGGTTCACAGTGCAGTTGTCAGGCTAAATTAGTTAATGTTTCTAAAGCACGTAGAAGATGTAAAGCATTATAAGTGCTGAATGTTTTCTTGTTAAGGATATGTGTAATTTGTACTTTTCACAGTGAGTATTTGTAACACTCTTTTATGAATGAGAAACAAGGTGGATGAGGTAATATCTTTTATTTGGCCAACTTCTGTTCTTGAGAGAGAAACAAGCTTTTAAGCGACACACACATTTTCTATTAGGAAATGTACCCCCAGTGTTGCAGCAAAATGCAAGGTATAACAAAGTTGGTCCAACAATAGATATTACCTCACTCACATTGTTTCTCTAATATCCAGGGACTGACACGGCTAGAATTTCTTAGATTTGGCATGGAGGATTTGATCAGTTTAGGCTCATATAACTCCACGGTGGAAAAATAATGTTGAGCTAGTGTTGCATTGGCTACCAGCAACATCTTGGTTATTTATCTTAACAGTCGAATATGTTCAGGTATTGATTAAAAGGCTGATATTTGACCACTTAGCTTATTAAATTAATTTAACAAAGATAATTTTAAAATAAGTTTTGTTTTAAAACTAAAAGCAATAACATTTGACATTGACACTGATTGTTTCTACTGTGGTACCTTGTCAGAATCTCCTCTCCTTTGTACTCCCACTGCCGAGGAAGTGATGTTCACCAGCACATGTTCTCTCCTACATCTGCTCCAGGTCTACAGCACCTTAAAATCCCATTTAGTGCCGATTGTGCTCTCGCTACTTCTCCTTTAGTCTTTAACCTGAACCCACAACCACAGAGCAACCCTTCTAGTCCCTGCAACAGCAATCCGCTACAGTGGAGGTAAGGAAAAATATCAACTAACAGCACTTAACAATTTCCTTCCACTATAAACCACTTCTAAACTTCTCATGAGTTAATAACTTAAGCAAATAGCATCTAAAAAAGATAAACAGATCACATGTGGATTATATTTAATTGTATGGTGTTGAGATCTGTTTTGTATGTTTCTCCAGTTCACCTGCAACTAAAGGTCTAGAATCAGGAAAAAAAGCACTACGTGTACATATATACATACATGCATGCAACACATGTATAAAATGTACGAGTTTACAAACTAACTCTTCATTGGTATTGACTTTGATGGCTTTTGTTTCCTCAAATTTTGTTGAGCTATTGCATAACAAACAAATGCTATGTAAGAATTCTCTTAGTTCTTTGAGTGCCCACTCAAAATGCATTTGTGTGCCATGCGCCTAAGACAGAAAGATTTTTGCTAGCACTGTCTCTTGGTCTACACTTGCCCCTTCTCCACCTTGTGCTTCAAAGAAAGGTCATAAGTGGCAGTATGGACTGACTGCCTCTCTAGTTTTTTCTAATGTCCATGGTCTGATATTGAACCTCTCCAGTGCCTGCAGTGTTCGCTAGCCGCCTTCTTAAAACTTTGTAGTTAGCAGTAAATAATTGTTAAAACTTGGGCATAGACAGTTTAGTAGCTCTCAGAGCTTGGGTGCTCTGGTATACTAAGGAGCCTGAAATTCAAAGTCTCTGTGGCCTTCCACTGGGCTTTTCCCATCAGTGATGACCATATATGCCTCCGCTGCTTTGGGGGTGCTTATACCCCTTCTAAATGCACCATCTGTTGGTTTTTTCCTACCAGAACCCATCAAGCCCATAAGCACAGGGTTAAAAAATTCCTGATGGACTGTGTGTTATAAGGCCCCAGTACAATCCCAGTCCATTCACCCAAGGACAGTGGTCTTCAGCTTTGGGGGAATCTCAGGCACAAGGAGAGTAAGAGCAAACGTTCTCATAAGAAACACGAGACATTTCCCCAAATCATCAGTCAAAAAGAAGTTCTCCTCTTACACTAAATACAGTAAAACTTTGCACCCTGGCACAGGAGTATATAAGGAGCACATAAGGTTTCTTGACACTGACATTCAATAGTACCCTGAGACCAGCCCTATATAAAGGAATGGGATCAAGACTGGCACTGGTGAAGAAAAGAAGACAGCGGATGCCTCCAATGGTACTCTTGTCCATGGGGACTACCCCATTTCCCTCCTGATTCCGCACACTGTCTTTCTTGCGGCATTCCTGGGATACGTGTATGTGACATCCTGAATCTATTGGGTCATAGCCAAAGTCAAGACAAGCTTCCTCACACAGGGAAGAACATCAAACCCTCAGGAATGATCTGAGGAAAATGAGCAACCAGACAGCCTAGGCAGAACAATTGCCTTGGCAAGATTATCATGACTGCTTGCAAACAAGATGATCGCACCTGTCTCACAGTCACCAACTGACAGCTACGGGTAATGCCCACCCACCTGAAGAAGTTTGGCAGACACTCTGCCGATTCCTCTGGAGGAAGTACAGGACCCCCCCCAGAAGCTACCAAACAGTCTCTAGGTTGCTGCTCTTAAAAAGGTGGCACCTCCAGTTCATGACACTATCTTAAAACTGGTCAAGGTGGTTTGATGTACTCCAGCCACTTGTGCTCCCATTCCAGAGAGAACAGAGTGGGAATACTTCGTGTAGTCTAACAAAGCAGAATACTTTTCCATATCCCATTCTGACTCTCAAGCGGTGCAAGTCATCACCCGAATGAACAAGCAAGACCGCTCCAGATTTACATCTTCTGAGAAGGAGGCCAAACATTTAGGCCTCTTCAGAAGAAAGAATTTCACTTTGGTGAGCTATCAAGGTCTACTGAGAGAGTGTGAATTTTTTTTTATTAATTACAATAAGCATATTCGATGAGGACAAAAATAAGGTATTATATTCCCTGAAATACTCACTCAAGGGCATCCATTTGCTCACAGGGTGGCTATAGCTCAGCATCATGGAAAAAATACTCCAGGACCAAACCTCTAACCATTTTATCATCAGAGTGCTTATGAGCTACCTTGGAAATGCCAGTGAGTGCAGCATATTAAGCATAATGTCCTGAGCATTCTCCTTCCAGTACTAGCCACCCACCAAGAAATCCTTTTGACGGGAGTTTTGAGAGTAGCAAAACTGTCCCCCTTGCATGTTTATGTTGTCCAGATTTCTGCACCCCATTTAGTGGCCATTTGTTCTGTGTGTGACACCTCATAACATCAGATAGATGGGTTCTGGAAATAATCAACACTGGTTATACATAGGGCTCCACCAAATTCATGGCCATGAAATCTGATCTCCTGTGAAATCTGGTGTTTTGTGTGCTTTTAACCTATGCTATGCAGATTTCACCAGGTAGACCAGCATTGCCCAAATTGGGGGTCTTGACCCAAAGGGGAGTTACGGGGGGGGGGGGAGGCTTGCTGTATTGCGACCCTTACTTCTCTGCTGATTTCAGAGCTTGGAGCCAGCGAGTGGTAGCTGTTGGCAAGGTGCCCAGCACCCTGAAGGCAGCACCCTGCCAGCAGCAGCGCAGAAGTAAGAGTGGCAGTATGGTATTGCCACTCTTACTTCTGCGCTGCTGTGGGCAGAAGCTCTGCTTTCAGAGCTGAGCTCCCAGCCAGCAGCCACCAAAGGCAGAGATGCCACCAGCAGTAGCATAGAAATAAGGGTAGCCGTACCTCAGTGACCCCCTACAACAACCTTGTGGCCCCCCACAACTCCTTTTTTGGTCAGGATCCCTACCATTACAACATGGAAATTTCAGATTTAAATAGCTAAAATCCATGACATTTACCATGTTTAAAATCCTATCATTAATCAATATACATATAATGAACATCAGAACACAAACTCTGCATGAGCAAATGTAAGAAACGGTAAGAAAGATGAAGACAAAAATCCTCTGAGAACTCAATTAGGGCAGAAACCACCAAGTACACTTGCCTTCTAGACCCCAAAAATCAGACTTACTGTCAGAAATTCCTGATATGAGCCTTTGTGTGTGAGAGATGGCGGAACATCTTTCTATGGTCTAATAAGATCACAGGTGGACACACCATAAAAATTTAGACAGAGGGAGGCTTTGTAGGATAAACACAATGGCCCTTCCAAGTACACACCAGAGGGGAAAAGAGGCTTTGATGCATCTTTCAGTCCCTTTTACAGCTGCAAGTTTATGGTATTGCAAGACTTCAGGAAGCTGAAGTAGCTGTGGGATCAAGCCTCATCCACCATGCACCCACATAACGGAATGCCTAGGAAGATAGTCATCAGCCCTAATGGAGTCCTGCAGCTTCTTGCCTAATGAGCCACGCTGTTGTGAAGAGGAAGTCAAATACAGTGTGCCTGAAACCTGTTGTGTTACAATCAGGCTGTCTCCAAGTAATGGGGTGTGGACTGATCCTTCAGTTGACCTCTGAGAATGAGCATGGAGATGTGGCCAAGCCCAGTTGTTGGTCAGCATCTGTTTTTTGGGGTAGTCAGTCATTGGAGAGAATGGCAAATGGCATTCATTTTGGTAACACACAGAACAGATCGAAGAGTGTGTTTGAAAGGTGACCAGTGAAGTGGTGATAAAGCTTAAATGTTGGTTTTCATCCTATTTCAGTTTTAAAATATATACAGTACCACAGGACAAATGTTGGGTAACTTTCAAGTGTAATCTGTGTGTTTACTGGTGTTAAACACCAGGGTTAGACTGATAAGCAGCAGGCGATGTTATCCAAATTAGACAAGTTTTAAATTAATTTAAATGTATTATTTTTGGCATGGGAATTAATGGCATTTAAAAAAAATCAAACTATAAGACGTTTGTGCAAGAAATAGTGCTTTTCCTGTCAAACTTTGTCAAGAGTCTTAGCCATTAGACATGAACAATTTTCATGATAGGGATAGTCCCTATGAGTGTGTTGAGCTGCATTTCAGCTTTAAAAGGCCTGTTCATGATTATAATAATTTTCACATATGCATTTCTTCCGGCCATCTGCTCTCTGGATACCAAGCAGTTGATGATTCTGGGATGTGTGACTATGTTATAAAAGTTCTATAATAGTAACTTTTTATTTGTGTTCTTCAAAAGTTTTTGCTTTCACCTGTGCAGCTCTTGATCCTATTTTATCTCATCCTTCTTTGTTGTAGTTTTGTTTACTTGGTTACCATACCAGCTCTGGGTATTCTCACTGCTGAGTTAGAGTAAAGGTTCATCCTAGTAAGCTATTTACTGTCGCTGATGTAGTCAGTTAAAAAAACATAGGTCGGTCAGGTTGCAGTGAGTTCCTATAGCTGTGTAGGGAGGATTAGGAATGACATTTTCCAGTAACTAAGCCAGTTTACATTTTCATGTTAACATTTATCACATTTGGCCATCAGTAATCCATTTTCCCCTTCTTTTTCTTCCAACTGTTTCATAATGGTTTTTAGTCTTTTTCTGTGGACAGATGAGCAGCTGTTGGACAGCTGACATCAGTGCTCTGTTACAGCAAGCAATGGGGGCTTTTGGCTTCAGACAGAAGCAGTTTAAATAGAAACAAATATTTTATACCTCTGGTCTAACAGAAAATACAGGTGAGCTTCTTGATGATCACTAAAAGGGGTCAGAGTAGTAACTTAGAGACCTTGACAATGGATAAACTAGGAAGTATTACAGATGTTGTATGTGGTTTTCATGCAAGGAGAGAGAGAGTAAATCGTCTCCAAGTTACTGAATGGACATGTTGGGTATATTTTTGTTGAGTGGGTTTGGCACATGCTTTGCTAGGTATGAGGCAAATCACATTACCAGATGACACTCAGCTATATTTCACAACTGTACCTTAGTATGAGTTGGCTACTCCTTATGAAGCAAAATGTATCCTTATGCCCATGAACCTGGTTTTATTGCACTACTTGACATTAAATTATTTTAAAAGATGTTATGTATTAAATTGTGATTAGATTACATTAATCTTGAGATTATAAAAAAATCTAAAAAATGAACAAACCTCATGTTGTTTGTAACTAATTCTTGCAGCAAGACACATCTGGGCTTCAATTCATTAGGTGGTGTAAATGGGTATTCATGTGGTAAAAGCAGATAGGAGAGTGAAGAGTTTCAGTTTAGGCCTCGCTTGGTATGAGACTGTAGTTTCAGAAGTAGGTAAGATTAAAAGTTAGTGGGAATGAGAGAGGGTTTAATTAAGGGGAGGAAGTTTAAAGGGAGGAATGAGCAGCAGCAGAGTGGCAGCAATATCGGACTGAATAGCCCAATGTGCATTTTTCTCACCCTGCTCTATGATTTTATGAAATAGTATGCGTGTATATGTTTGTATTCTGCAACTTTTTTGTTGTAAAAATGTGTTTTGTCTTTTTTTCCCCCACCTCCCACCCCCACCAGAAATGTTCTGGCTTTTAAAAATGTTTACAAATTATATCTTCATTAATGTTTTGTATTTTTACAAAATAGTCATGAAAATGCATTAGTCATGGTACAAAATCTACTGATCAATCCTTAATATGGTGATGATCAAATACTTATTTAAAGAAAGCAACATAAAAGTGATTTCAAACTAAAATTTGCATCAGGTGGCCAGAAACTATGTGTATAAACTTGAACAAAATAAAACTTGAATTTCATACTTTAAAAAATGTTTATATATAGTGTAGGTAAAATATTTTATTTTAATGTATAAATATGTTTGCAGAATTTTTGAATAAAGGCTGAGGTTAACCACAACAGTGGGAATAGCTTGTTTTCTAAAACCTTTATGGAACTGTGGAAAGGTTGCTTTAAAAAAACTCATATAAATGGATGCTGGTACAGCTGAGAGATCTAAATTTAGACCTGCCAACTGTGTGGTTGTGTGTGTAAGTGCACACTGAGCTATGCCTTTCTCTTAGCAGGTCTGTTAATTGGGCATTCTGGGGAACTGGAGAAGGTGAACTCTTTCTCTATTCTGGGGCAGTGGTATGGGTCTGCATCTTCTCCATGTCACTTACATGGTGTGTTCGGGCTGCTGATTTTATGTTGGTAAGGTATGTTCCAGCCCAGCACTGGTACTGCTACTGTGCCTGGAGGGAAATGCAAAAATCCTTTTCACCAGGTGCTAGATGTGTGAAAGAGCCTCCACAGACTGCAAATTCAGCTCTGCTGCTGTGGAGTCTGTTGTCTTAGTGGTGTTCAGGGGTTTGTATTGGGTGCCTGAACCACAGGAAATTTCATCCTGCAACGAGTAGGATTCAGCACTTTACAGGAGCTGTGGAAAATGAGTAATGGTTACACAACTATTAGCAAACACATCTTAACTAACACAAGTCTAATCAGCCCCTAGTGGTTGACCACAACCGGCTAACATATTTTAAAACATGATTTGCTCAATCTACAGTGGATGCAAAATCTTGTTTACTGTTGTGTAAGTTAAAACTTGTTAACATGCTCACAAAAACTGCTATATTGCTTAGGCTAGATAGGGACTTGAAACAGAATAAAGGATTTTTTTGGTGATGATACGCACATGTACAATCACTAAGAACCTCAGGCTGCTACTCGGGAGGAGGTCCTAGATTTGGGGAATAAATTGACTTCATGAGATCAAGGCAGTGCATCAGTATGGGAGAATTAGATATTTTATGTTTTGGATTTGTTAACCTTGAGAGTGTACTTTAAGGTTTTACTTTTAAATATTTCAGGGCATATTAATAAATGGTGAGAGTATAATCATTTTAACAGTATGTTATCTGCCACTGCTTAAATTCCTTCTGAGTGTCAAGTTACTTGAGCTAGCATTTGAGAGTTTATTTTAGTTGCTATTTCCTATTTGACATGTCAGAGGATTAACGAATAGCTCTGCAACATTGGGAAATTGCTTTGTCTGTCGCAGCAGATGGTACCTTCCAGTTCAAGTTCTTGCTGCACTTCAAATTCTGTGGCCTTAAAATGTGCTGAATAATTGTTTTGTTTTCACAGGCGCCTTAATGCTATTTTCACAAATGTAGGTTGACCTATCCAGGCATATTGTGGCATAGGGCAGCTTTAGTCTCTGCATGTGCTACATTAATACTGAGAAACTTCTGGGTTTTGAGTCAACATTGTTGTTCAAAGATGTGTTCACTCTGCATCTGAGACTATTGGACTTGACCCACCTATGGCGTGAAAGTTTAAAACTAGTGCGCTAGGCTGAGGGGATCTGTCAGGAGACAGGCAGTGTCTACATATGAAGCTTGTTCCTCCCACCTACTATGCCACCCAAAGGGAGTTGTCCAAACTGGAGCCTTGCCTGGAGACTGGGGCTCAGTGGACTGAACACATCTTTGAACAGGGTAGATGTGGCATGAGGAGACAATTCTGCATGGGAATTTGTAATCCCACATGAGAGAGGGAGATATTGGAAAGGACCAGCAGCTAGGCCAGGCTGGTTGGCCTCATAGTACCTGTTGCTATGGGCATGGTTTCATTTAGCTGAGTATCTACCATCCTTTATGCAGAGAACTGTGAAGTACAAATAGGGACCACACATCTCAAAGAACTCCAGGCATGGACGGAAAGTCACCTTTCTAGTCTTAGTGTCTGCACATTAGCTGGTGCTACATAAGGAGCCAGTTTGCTGATCTGAGGTTATTTCCTGTCTTTATTTTCAGTGAGATCTTGATAAAATATTCCTTGAAAGTCAAGATAGTATCCAGTGTCCCACCTACTAGCCCAGGTATGGGCTGTGGTCCAGCCTGTGTCCATTCAGCAAGATGTTGACCTGTTGGTTGCCCTTTGCATTGTACAGATGGATGTAGTTGGTACTAGGTTTAAATATTCATCTTTTGCAATTGGGATATAAGAGTTTAACCAGTTAATTTGTAAGCATTAACGTATCGATTAACCTTATGGTTTAAACTCCTGGCAGTCTCTCACGTCCACAGAAACAGAGGCTAGGGACACCATTCCTACCCATCCTGGCTAATAGCCATTGATGGACCTAACCTCCATGAATCTATCCAGCTCTTTTTTCAACCCTGGTAAAGTTCTAGCCTTCCCTGCATCCTTTGGCAAGGAGTTCCACAGGTTGGCTGTGCACTGAGTGAAGAAAAACGTCCTTTTGTTTGTTTTAAACCTGCTGCCTATTCCATGACCCAGTACTGGACCGTGACCCATGGTTTGAAAACTATTGTTGTAAATCTTGATAATTGTCAACTGAAAGGAGAGGTATTTTCTGGTGAACACTATGTAAATCTCGCTACAGCTACCTAGGAGTATTCAGTGGCACCAAGAGAAATGTTCAGGTCTGGAGTTTTTGGCTAGGAATGAAATGATGGTAGGCATCATGCAACGTTGACATGCAACAGTCTGTTTAAAGATATTTTACATTTGACACTTGTTGCATCATATCTAGGTCCAGTTTGATTAAAAATGATAATCTGCATTTGAGTCACACATACTTAGAACAGGGCCAGGAGAGGGTGCCACTTCAATTAAATGCTCTAAAGAGAACAGCAGGACCTTTCTGTGGCATTGATTTTCAATCAGCACTTTGGTAAGGTTGAAATCATGGTAGACTTACACTATATTAAAGCTGTCAGATAACTTACCAGTATTTCTTGTGAAGAAGAGCATTCTGTCTTCCAGTATTTTAGTACAAATGCGATGTGGCAGTTTTTTCCACTGTAGATTTAAAAAAAAAAAAAAGTGTAGAACATTTCTGGTTTTTTGGCAGTGCCTTTGTTTGTATAGACTCTTGGTTCTCTGTGTATTGTAAAATGTAAAACAGGATGATTTTATGGCGGAGTTTGTTCATGGCTTTCCCATAAGAGGGACAGTATAAGCACAGAAATATGGGGGAAGCTTATATTGCCCCACTACACCATGCTCATTGTTACAAATGCTGTCATTCCCTCTTTTCATTAGCCCCTAAACTAGGGATGTAAAGAGTTAACCGGTTAGCCAGTTTCTCACTAAGCATATCCCTTACTGGGTGATACTTATGGTAACCGGTTGACCAGTGGCCTGGTTAGGCTGGAGCAGCAGCTTGCCCCCACTGTGGTGGGCCTGGGCTGGAATATCTTCCCGCCCACATATGCAGCAGGCCTGGGTTAGAGCAGCTCCCTGCCAGCGGCATGGTGCAGTGGGCCAGAGTAGTCTTCTGTCCGCGGTGCAGTGGGCTCGGTCTGGCCTAGCTGCATTGCTGGCAGGAGACTGCTCCAAGGTTAACGAGCTAAATCTAGCATTTGACTGGTTAACCTGTTAAACAATAATTAACATCCTTACTTTTCAACTGATGTAGTTGAAAAGACGCTAGTTGCACACCTTAGAAGTACATAGCTGGAATCTTGTGACCTGATTTTCAGAGGTTCTGAGCACCAGCAGTTTTTGATTGATTTTAGCAGGAATTGTGTCTTTGTCACTTCTTAGAAACAGGCCATCAATTTGTAGTTTAATATCAAACGCCTGTATCTCTCTCATGCCTTTGAAGGCGTGCAGGAAATTTAAATTTTAATAAAAATGTATGCTGTGCCCCTGCACTAGACTGGTCAAAACTGAAGAATTTGAGTAAGCACTACCAAATGTGAAGACCAAGTGACAGGAAAATCCAGAGAAAATGAGCCTAACATTTTGTTTCCAGGTTTTGTGTCAGTCTGTTTCATCACCAGGCCTTTAGAGAAGGACTATCTGTTCCCAAATTTGTGAAATGTGCTAAGCTCATTGTCCAAAAATTGCCTCACCTTACTCAGACCAAATCTTTCTCAGATTCCTCAATTTGTTTTACAGCTTCCACTTTTTGAAAGGATATGGGAAGATCTGACTCCTCCCCCATACTGAAAAACTGAATTAAACCTCTCTCATATTAATATTGTAATCTTATCCAGTTCATCTTGGTAATAAAAGATTTTGAGATGTTCATTTTCATAACATCAAAAGAGAGTAAGCTTTGTCAGCCCATACAGAATGTTCTGAAAATGCATCACAAAGACCATTTTTACTATTACTTCGCTGGTAATAAAGAGCTGAGATCCCTTGACTTCATTAGGCTGGATCTTAAAAATTCCAGTATAAATTATACATGTGTTCTTTTATTAAATGATGTTATCTGCTGACAAGTTATACTTGTTCGTGGAGCCATTTTCTTTGCTCATCCATTGTGATTCTCTTACTGTACTCTACAAGTCAACAGGAGAAAGGTATTTTTCTTTTCAGAATAAACATATTTGAGATTCTGACTCATCTAGCCCTCAAGGTGATGACTTTGGTAGCTTTGGTAATTCTGCAGCTAATTTTATTTGCAGATAGAAAACAAGTGGCTTCAGAAGGTTTTTCCATTTCATATTGCGCAACACCATCAAGGGCAGTGTATTTTAAACTAGGATCTTGCAAGAAATAGATTTGAATGTGGTTATATAGTTGGTAACAAGCTAAGAGACTCAAAGATCTTCAATGCAATAATTGGGGTTAGGCCCTTAGCAGGTTATTTTTCTACGGGAGTGCATTTATATAGGAAATATAATGGATGATAATCTAGTTGTTGGCTCAGTGGAGATGACAGCTTTGCAAATCATAATTACATTACCTTTAATGTGCCTCATCCACATAGAGAAAAATCTTTTTTGTGGGAAGAATGAACCTCTTGAAACTTCCTGCATTTTTGTAACTCTAGTACAGTTCTTTGAAAGCCAAATAAATCATGAAGCCAATACCCATTTTAACTGACACAGTCTCTAGACGTGGCAGGGATTCATAAAAGCTTTAATTTTTAAACAGAAGTAACCACTGCCTGCTGGTTTCACATTGTTGGAGAAAGTGGTCACTAATAATGGTCGGATTTTGCATACACAGCAACTGCCCTCCCTCACTAAATACCGGTACCAGGGTAGTTTTTCTTCCATTTAATCTGTTTGTTTTTATGTTAACAAAGCATCATTATAAAATTGATCTGCCTGCCTTTTTCTAAAAGTTCTGTGTCATGACCCAACCTTCTGTACAGTGGCACCCGCTGCACGCTTATAAATATAAATGCACAAGTTCACAAGGTGTGAATAACAGCTCTGTGGTAATATGCACCTTGTGAAATCACAGCAGTCACGGTAATTAATCTAAGTTTATGAATTGCAAAATAAAACTTAGTAATTTGTTACTGTGTAATTTTAATGTGTGCCTCAAGCACTCTCACACCATTCTTATTTTTAAAGATCATGATGAAGTAAAAGAACAGTCTGTATACATAGCAAGAGTTACTACCACCATGATTTGAAATTTAGTTTTGAATGTCTAACGGCTCATACACAGTTATTAAATGCAAGGCATAGTTTTGAAGTAAAACTTAGATTCCATGTGTATACAATATAAATTATTTTTTCTGGTGGGCTCCTTCAGACTGGTTTTTATCAATTATCTGTTGCATCAGACTCTCGCTGGACTGTACTTTTCTTGTCCCACATTCTATTCCATTGGGTGGTGTTATAAGACATGAAGATCAAAATCAAGGGATTTTAACCATTTAAAAAATACACAGTCTCCAAGAAATTAATTGCCTGAAGCACCGTATTCTTATTAGGAAAGAATGTCAGTTTACAGTAAAATGAAAATAAGAGTTCCCAGCATTTTTTGTGCTTTAGTGGTATGGATGTGACACACAATTTTAAAAAAAATCTTCATTTTTCATGTCATCTTGAATGCAACGTTGTTACCATGATGCTTACATAATTAGGGAAGGATGGCTTCTCTGCTAAGCTTGCAACTCCCTTCCATTATAAAGCCCATTCTTTACCACCTTGTGACTGATGGTTAATCCACTGACAGCACTGAAATATGTCACACACAATTTGATTACCCACCTAGTGATTGTGTTAGCAGCTAATGAGTTGTAATTGGAGCTGCTGCAGACCTATTGCATTAGTAGGCTAAGCATTAGCTAGCTAGAAGCAGCGGTTCCCAACCTTTTCCAGATGGGGACCCATTTTGACAATTCGGGAAGACTTGGTTACCCAAAGCAATTCAAAAACGGGGAGGAGAGGAGGCAGAGACACCTGGGGAGACAACTGGCAACCCTTTTGAAATGTAATGGCAACCCATGTTTGGGTCCCGACCCATAGGTTGGGAAACCCTGGGCTTAGAGGTAGCTTAAGTACCACTCAACACAAGCTAGAGACTCTGTGGGTGGGTGGAGGGGGGTGTTGGCAGGTAGAGGGGTTGTGGTTCTAGAGCTATAGGATAAGGGGGTAAATCCCCTTGGGGGGAGGGATAGCTCAGTGGCTTGAGCATTGGTCTGCTAAACCCAGGATTGTGAGTTCAATCCTTGTGGAGGCCATTTAGGAATTTGGGGCAAAAATTCATCAGGGGTGGTACTTGGTCCTGCTGTGTAGGCAGGGGACTGGACTTGATGACCTTCAAGGTTCCTTCCAGTTCTAGGAGATAGGCAATCTCCATTAATTTTAATTTTAAAAATCCCAGCTTTGCAGATATTTTCAGTTTCTTATGAAGAGACAGAAGCTGTTCCATAATTATAACGATTTTAATCTCTATTTGTAATGCAGAAAAATAAGATTAAATGTGAGTTGCAACTAAAACATATTCTTAAAAATTTGAATATTTTAAAATGTCACTATTTTTAAAATTTTATAAAGCGCCTAAGGTTTCTTGGTGTTTCCTCCATCTCAGTAAAAACACATTGAATTGTGAAATTCAAACCATAAAGCAGATTACCTTTTACTGTGTTTAGTGCTCAGATACCACGGGTAGGCAATAATTTTAGATAGGGAAGATGTCACTTCACTAATTTTCAAGTGGCCCTGGGCTGCCCCGAAAGTGGCGGGGTCTCTGGTGGAAGGGGCGGGGCCAGGACTCTTCCATGCTTCCCCTTCCACAGACCCTGATTGGCTTGGGGATGGGGGAGTGGCAGGGTGTCCATGGGCCAGGGTGTCCACCCGCTTGGCAGGCTGGATCCAGCCCATGGAGGCCTCTTTGCCCACCCCTGTCATATATAGTACCATAGGGGTATGTGTTTAGTAAAAGCTGATATCTTAGATTAGATTTTGGCATTGATATGTGCAACAGGCACTTTTCAAATGCAGTAATAGTAGTAATAGAAGTTGCTGTTTGAAAAGTACAGGCAGTCCCCGAGTTACGCGGATCCGACTTATGTCGGATCTGCAGTTACAAACAGAATTTGCTGCCCGTCTCCCTGGTCTGCTGGAGACGGGAAGCAAAGCCTCTGAGGACACCAGCAGCGGGACAGCCGTGGCGCGTCTGGGCTGTCCGCTGCCCGCGTGCTCCGCGGCTTTGCTCCACGTCTCCCCAGACCAGGGAGACGGGGAGCAAAGCCGGGGAGCACGTGGACAGCGTACAGCCCAGACGCGCCGCGGCTGTCCCGCTGCCAGCGTGCTCCGCGGCTTTGCTCCCTGTCTCCCTGGTCTGCTGGAGACCAACAGACCAGGGAGACAGGGAGCAAAGCGGAGCGGAGCTGTAAGTCCGAACTGGCATCTAGATTCAGCCGCTGCTGAAACTGACCAGCGGCTGACTACAGGGAGCCCGAGGCAAAGTTGCTGTGCCCCATGCCTCCTGGAATCAGCCGCTGATCAGTTTCAGCAGCAGCTGACTTGGGGATGCCTGGAGTTCTTAAGTTGAATCTGTATGTAAGTCGGAACTGGCGTCCAGATTCAGCCTGTTGAAACTGATCAGAGGCTGATTCCAGGAAGCCTGGGGCAGAGCAACTCTGCCTCGGGCTTCCTGTAGTCAGCCGCTGGTCAGTTTCAGCAGCGGCTGAATCTAGACGCCAGTTCCGACTTACATACAGATTAAACTTAAGAACAAACCTACAGTCCCTATCTTGTACGTAACCCGGGGACTGCCTGTACAGTATTCACAATTGTTGAAGCTACTGTATTCTACAATGACTCCTCTTGCTGATGCAGTGTTTCAACAACCGAAGTGAAGATTTCATTGCCAGTGTAAATCTTCACTGATGGATTCTTCCCACAATAGTTTCAAAGCTAATCATGAATAACAATGGCCATATTGGGTCAGACCAACGGTCTGTGCGGGATGTTTGAATTAATGAACAGAACAGTTACCAAGTGATCCATCCCCTGTTGTCCAGCCCCAGCTTCTAGCATTTGGAGGCTTAAGGAAACCCAGAACATGAGGTTGGGTCTCTGAGCATCTTGACTAGCAGCCATTGATAGACTCACCTTCATGAACTTATTTCTTTTTTTGAACCCAGTTATAATTCTGGCCTTCACAACATCCCCTGGCAATGACTTCTGCAGGCTGTATGCGCACTGTGTGAAGAAGTACTTCCTTGTCTTCGCTTTTTTACAGCTGTTTCTGGTGCTTTTGTGAAAGGGTAATTAACACTTCCCTGTTCACCTTCACACCATTTTATAGATCTCTATCATATCCCCTCTTAACTGACTCCTTTTTTTAAGCTGAACAGTCCCTGTCTTCTTAATTTCTCATCATATAGGAGGCATCCCATACCCCTAATAATTTTTGTTGCAATTCTCTATATCTTTTCCAATTCAAATATACCTTTTTTGAGATGGGGCGATCAGAGCAGTGTGCAGTATTTCAGGTGTGGATGCACCATGAATTTATATAGTGTCATTATGAAATTTTCTGTCTGACTTATTCCTTTTCTAATGACTCCTAACATTGTTAGCTACGGATATTAGTTTTACATCTTCTAGTTTAGCTTGCTAGCTGTTGACACTTATCAGATTGTTTATGTAGCATTGTATCAATACAGTTTCCTTAAAAGAAAATACATAATGAATTTAAAGGTTATTGTCCAGTGGGAAAGCTCAGTTAATGTGCTAACTAATTGACGTACTTTAAATTGCTCTTCCTTGAAACAATGCTGTTAGTGTAAAATAACAGAAAAGATATATAACATAATCAATATGTTAAAAAAATGTAAATAGCGAGTAGTGCTGTGGCACCTTCCAGACAAAAAACAACAACAACAACCTAGTATGTTCTTTTGTGGCTTATTCCTACGAAAGCTTGTGATACTGGTTTTTTTTTTTTTTTGGTTAGTCTCTAAGGTGCTACAAGACCACTCATTTATAAAGATTTTTTTAAGTTACAGACTAACATGACTACCTCTCTGAGACTGATTATCAGTATATGTAAAACTCTTTATGCTTTTGGACTAGTATTTTAAGTTAACAGGTGTAAGTCAACAATGTGATGCAGATGTGAAAGGCTAATATGAGGAATGTTTTATATTAGACGTGGGTGGTAATTGTCTTGTTCTGTTCAGCACTGGAGACCCCTCAGTTGGAGAACTGTGCTCAGTTCTGAGTTTTGTACTTTAGGAGAGATGTAGAAAAGTAGAGAGAGTTCACAGGAGAGCAACAAAAATAATCAAAGGGTTAGAAAACCTGACCTGTGAGGGGAAAATTAAACAAAACAAAACTAAACTGGGACAGTTTTGTTTTGAAATATGTTAAGGTCTGTTACAAAAAGGGCTATACATTAACGCCTCACTTTGTCCTGTTTAACGTTTTTTTTATTATTATATCACTGATGTATTAGAGAACATATTTAAATTCGCACAGTTTGGCTGCCAACTGCTAGCAGGTAACTATTTTGTGACATAAGCCAACCATTCCTCCCACTTCAGTGTGGTAGCCATTGTTGTTCACATTGTGTCATAATTCCCTGAACATTTCTAATTGATTGTGATTATATCATCCAACACCATGAGTCAAAAACACCCAGCAAGTGAAAGTGGAATGCCTAGCAATACAACAAGGAAGCCTGGAAAACTGTTATTTTGGGCACTAAATTAGATGTTTTAACGCATTTTGATGCAGGTGAGCCTGCTGTAGACATCGGCATCACTCCAGGTCTTGCTCCGACCACTGTGAGAGCAATTCAAAATAATGCCGACAAGATCCGGGCTAGCGCTCAGGGTGTAAAACTGCTTAGCGTTACTTGAGTCAATCAAAAAAAAGTTTGATGGAAAACATGGGAGTATCTTCTCTCAGTATGGATAGAGGACCAAAACCAGTGGAACATATCTCTGTTTGCTAATGGTCCCAGCTGAGGCAAACTGTTTGCTTGACAAGTTAAATTGAGACCAAGGCGAAGGATCACAGACAGAGACTTTCAGTGAGCTTTGGCAAAAAACACGACTCATAAGGCAGCAGCTGAACCGAGCGAAATCGGACAGGACCAAGTCAGTCTGCCATTGACTGTGTGATGCTGGACAGTCTGCCACTGGCATTGTGTTAAAAACACTTTATATACAGTATATACTGAGCCACTGCTGCCTTGTGACTCGTGTTTTTTGCCTAAGCTCACTCACTAGGCTCTTGCCATTTTGATGCTGGACTATCAGGGAGTGCCGTACAATTGGATGCTGGACTATGGCAGTTTTACTATATATGTCTTTTGTCTGACAAAAATTCCTACTCCCCCATTTACATTAATTCTTTTGGGGAAATTTGATTTGTTTAACATCTTATTTGCTTAAAATCACATTTATAAGTATGTAACTATGCCCTTATGTGAGGAGTAGCAGTAATCAGTTGTTCTCCATGCCATTAAAGTTGGATCAAGAAATAACTGGCTTAATCTGCAACAAGGAAGATTTACGGTAGATTCTAGGGAAAAAGGCTCCGAAACAGGTTTCCAAGGGAGGTTGTGGAAGCCCCATCACTGGAAGTTTTTAAAAACAGGTTGTGCAAATCCTCACCAGAGATGGTGTAGGGTTACTTGATCCTGCCATAGTCTATGGGCTGGACTTGATGCTTTCTCAAGGTCCTTTGCATCTCTGCATTTCTGTAATTCTATGATTTCTGCATGTGGATTGATATTTGAAGTTGATCAGTATATGTTCTTAATGAGGATACTGGAATTAGTGTGTTTGAGTGCATATCCATATGAGTAATATTTAGATTATGTTCTAACTTCCTTTTGTGATGGCAAACTTAGAGGTCTTGCTATTACATTCTGGGATTCTTTTTTCAGATAGCTAAGTACCCTTTTTAAAGCATGTGGGGTGATTCACTGCATGTGAACAGTCACTCAGAAACATTTGGAGGATACAAAACATCATTAGTCTCAAGATGTGATGACAAATATATAACAGACACTCCTAAAAATGAATCCAAATTACAAAGCGGAATTTAAAAAAAAATTACAGTATAGAAGATTAGGAAAATACAAAATAAGAAGCTTTTAGTAGTGTTTTGGGAGAAAATGAAGTGATGGCTGATTGACAGGGTGGGCTAGGAAACCCCTAAAGTGTTGTATACATGATTCATCAACAATTGTGTACAGTCAGAATTCAGCCAGTCAAGCCAAATTAGGCAGCAGGTGATATGATCCAGGAGTTTTTATTTATTAATAAATTACTGGTGTCATCAACCAAAAAATATATACCTTTCCATCTGAAAACAAGAAAAGACACAAAACTACTCTGTTTATATATCATTCAATTCATATTGCAGACAAATAAAAATTAAATGCACTTTTCGTATTTGAACTTGATATATTTATATTATACTAGTGTTTAAATCCACTTTTAATCTTTATATTATAGAAATAAATATTTTTTTAAATAAAAACCTTGTCCATCATTTATGAGATTAAAACATATAACTAAAAAGAGGTTTGGCAAGATGCAGCATTTTGTGCATAGATAGCTTAAACACACTGTATCCTGTTATTGAAGAACAAGAGTACAGTCCCAATTATGGTTTTGCTTGCATTTCTTGGACTGTAATTGGATGAATGTGAGGCGATCTGGGTACAAATTTGTTTTATGTATAAAACAAACTCCAGATTCAGAGTGGTGTTTTATTGTGAAGGGAATAAGCATCTCATGCTGTACTGCCACCTTAGGTAAAGAGAGAGTCAGGCATGGATGGAATCAATAGAAAACAGAGTCACTGAAAGCAGTAGCAATATGCCTGCCTGCCTGCCTGTCTCGCGTTAATGGAACAGCTTGCAAAGTCTACAGGGAATTTGCATTGGCTCTGTCACTGGTATTTATTTGGTTTCTTATTTATTGCTAGTGGCTTGATTGTGCTGTATTTTCCAAGCAATGAAAGCATTTAAAGATCATGTCTGACTCCTTCTGGACAGTGCTGTCCAATTTCTCTCTGCCTGCCACCAGCATGCTGAGGCGATCCAAAAGGTAATCTGAGGATTTTGCAAGTAAATCATAGAATATTTGTCTGAGTTGTTTGATTAATATTGTTTTGACGTTCTAAAAAGATCACTGCTGATGTACTGGAAATATTTTGTTAATGGGATTTCATAACAGCACACTGTACATAGATCATACTGTATAGACCTACTGTTAATTATTTGATTGTGAAATGTTTTTTATAGATTTGTTATTCTTTACTTGGTTAGTGCATAACCCAGGGTGTGTACCCACAAAATATTGAGTTACTAGATGTAAAGATATGAATATAAGCTTCATCAGTATTCAAGGTATTAGTATAGTGTGGTGGCGATAGAAGCTGAAAAAGCCAATACAGTATTACAAATTCTTTTGACTTTTAGTGCTTAGTTGGATTAAAGAGAAAAGTATAACCTTGAACTTCATGCTGCCATTGAAATCTGCAATAGCTTTGCAATATTAATAGACTCAATCTTTTAACTTCTATTTTTCTTCAGATTTTAAGTTTAACACATCTCTCAGTGTGGGAACTGATAGAGGGTGTTAGCCTTGATGCTGAATGGACAAACTACAGAGTTTGTCTTTTCAGTGTCAGGAATATTTTTCTTATCAAAATAGTATTGCTCATAAGGTGTTCTGAAGAGCAGAAAAATAAATAGCCTCAGAATTGTGTGTGTGTGGGGGAGTTAGACTGAGTCAGTCTCTCTCTCTCTCTCTCTCTCTCTCTCTCTCTCTCTCTCTCTCTCTCTCACTGTGTTGCATAGTTTTTAACAGGGGATATATCAAAGTGCTTTGCCATGAAGATCAAAATCAATATAAAGAGCTCTTCTATAAGTACTGTCTTAATTCTAAGGTGGGTTTCATGCAAAGAAGTTCGGCGATACTAATACCACTGATTTTTGTGTTGCTAAAAGTCAACTTTGTAAAGGCCTCCATGAATGGGTGACTGAAGTGTCATTTCTCATCCTAAATGCATCTCTCTCTTTCTCTGATAAATGTTGCCTAGAACAGCATTTCATAAGTGCACTTTGTCTTTTGTACTTTAAATTTCAGCAAGACTATCTTACTTGTTGACTTAATTATTAGAAATTTTGCCTCTAGCAAAACCAGATGCTTTATAGAAAATTTAATCCAGATACTAATTTTACAGATTGATATCACAAGTGGAGGAAAGTTGAAAACAATAATAGTGTTTAAATTGTTTACTTACCTGCACTACTTTCTGAAGTTTTCTATTCTGAAGCTCAGTGTTTGAGTGTGCCTCACACAATTACTAGGACATGACTGTGGTTTCTTTCCATTAGTGTTCAGTAAAAGCTCAATATATATATGAAATATAATCAGAGAAATCATCTGCAATATGTTTGCAAAGAAAATATAAAAGTACTTTTTGGTTTTCTGCATTTAGTGTTTCAAATTTTAAATTTAAGTCTTAAGATCTGAAACATTTTGATAGTTACTAATAAGGTTTCAAATGCAATATTTTCTTGGAAAATTTCAGTTCAAACAAAAAAATTGTGATAGCAGATAATTTATTAATATGTAAGTCCAAATGGAGATGTAGAGTGTATAAATGGATCTCTATATCTATAGCATATCTCTATGGAGACAGAGATTACTTTTTTCATTTAACGACGTAATAATAGCATTAGATTTTCCAAAATGAGCAACTGGCTGCTTCAGGCATTATAACAGAAACCAGCTGCATCAAATCAGGTAGTGGCAATCATATTTTGCACAGCACAGAAATCACTCCAGTCATTATTGATATCAAATACTTCAGCATGTGAGACAGATTTAGCTTGCAACATCAACGTTTTCCTTTCTGTTGGTGTCTTGTCAGACTTTTAGAATAATTTCTTGTGAGGGGGAGGAGGAGACGCTTAAATTAGTGTCGTGTAAATTATAATACATAGTCTACTTCAAGTGACATTTTTATATGGTGATTCTTACTGAAACCTTGATCCTACAAAGATAATTTTATTCAGGTGAGTTCCCCACACTGGTTTCTCATATATAATATATATGGCTGCAGGTGTGCCATGCTGTGGGAAAAGGGTTGGGTACCATGTTTTTTCTGTTTGCCCAGGACTTTCTGCAGGAACATTCTAGGTAGGGCACTGGTTTGGGGAGGAGGGAAGGCAGGTGTTCAAGGTCAAGCCTGCCCCACATTCACCCAGACCTGGGTCACTTAAACTTGGCCCAGTTGTCCTGTCCTCCCTCTGTCATAATGGGGGGATAGCAGGGCCAAATACAAGCAGCACTGTGACCCTATGTGCTAGATCAGTGCCCAGGGCATGGAACCAGGCCCAGCCCTGCAGGACACTGGAGTCATTGCTGCCTGTGATGAAGAGGAGTGCAGGAGGGGATCCCTTAACCCCTGGCTTAGCCCTGGGGATACAGATGTCCTGGCTCTGCACAGAGTGATGTGGAGTGGGTTGACACTCAGGCTCAGTCTCGCGACACAGGAGGTGCCCTTGATCAGTGCAAGGTGAGTTCAGTCTCCAGCCATCCCTCTCTTTCTGTGGCCTTGATTAGAGTAGCGGTGCCAGGCCGGAGGGGGCAGAGGCAGGTTGTCGACACCCCCTTATTTCTCATGGCAGTTTTCATCAAACCCCCCGGCACAGTCACTGTATTCATGATTTTTACTGGATTTACCAAAACAGCTCTGTGGCTTTTGATAAAAAGTGCTGGGACACGCCTGCAGGTCTAATAATATATAAAACACGCACATCCAGATGTCAGTGTGATCTGTTGTGATAGTTAGGCCTCAAATTTCATCTGTTTGTAAGCTCCCCTGTAAGATCTGTGAGGTTTATTAAGGAAAAGGTGCAATAGGGTGAAAGACTGAATTAAGGTCTCCTGATATGATTCAAGGATAGTGTTAATGGACCAAAATTGGTGTGTTGGAGATTACAAAAAAGATGCTTTTTAATATCCCTAAACGTGTAAACGCTGAAGTGTTCAGTAGTTACATGTTAAAGCGGGATGGGTGGGGTTGTTCCTCAGGAACTGGTGCTCATGGGGAACCTGCTTAAAAGTTGGCTTCTTTCAAGCACTGATACAGAGGCAGCGGAGGAGGGTGGGGTGAAGGGGTAGTGGTGGTATGTAACTGAGGTTAACCAATGAGGCCAGGGTCATTGATTAACCGTTTTAAACGAATACACGAACACATTCCTATTGGAAATTAGATCTAATTGGTGAAGAATATAATGAAGGGATGGGGAAATTTGAGGGGAAATGGGGACAGACGGAAGTGAATACCACAATTGCTGACTGAAAGGGGGAGAGGTGAGTTTCACTATCATGGCTGCCACTCCACCGTCACCTGGGACTGTCTGATGCCATTCATTGTGCCGTTTCTGTCGTAACCTTCAGAGGTGTCCAGCAATGAGGTTGCAAGTGAGAATTAACACCAGGGAGAGAAGCTGCATTTTCTCCCTTGGCTGTTATTTACTTCCCCATCTTGCATAAAAGTGTCTTCTTTGGAATGGCAGGAAATGCGATCAGACTTCAATAATAGCAGTAAACTCAACTAACTTTGTATTTTTCCCCAAAAAGGACAATTATGACCACCTTTAATACCATCTAACACACTGTCACGGTATTCTTTTCTTTGTAAAGACACACTATAGTAGTAGTCACCAATCTGTCAGTCGCAGTAGACCAGTAGATCCTGGAGCCTCTTCTAGTCAATTGCGATGTCCAGCCACTAAAAGTCCGGTGGTGCAGCAGGGCTCAGGTTGCCTACCTGCCCTGGCCCCATGTCACTCCCAGAAGTGGCCGGCTGCTGGCATGTCGCTGTGGCCTCTCGCGGGAGGGAGGTGGCCTTGCACATTACCCCCACCTCCAGTACTGCCCCTGCCGCTCCCGTTGGCTGGGAACTAGCCAATCAGAGCTGCAGGGTTGGTGCTCATGGGCAAAGGTGACACATGGAGACCCACTGCACAAAGATGTTCCAGCAGCCAGCCATTTCTAGAAGTGTTGTGGGGCTAGTCCAGGCAGGCAGCCTGTATTAACCCCATTGCGCTGCCATCCAGGAGCTGCCTGTAGTAAGAATCTCCCAACTGGAGCCTGTATCTCTGTAACTCGCACCTCCTCCTGCCCCCCAGACAGGAATCCCCTCCTGTACACAAACCCCCTCCCAGAACTTGTACACCTCTCTCCTGCACCCCCAACCTCATGCCTCAGTCTCAGCCAATGCACTGAAGTCGAGAATGTTACACTGATTTTGGGCAATCCTGGAAGGGTTTTGGATTTATACACCACAAGTGACAATAGTAAAAAGTGAAACTCGTGAAATGTGCAGTGCATTCTGTGAGATGAGGTGCAGTGTGACCTGCCCCCAAACTCCCTACCAGAGCTTGCATGCCAACTTCCTGCTCCAGGGTCAGCCGCACTCTGAACCTCTCGTTGCAGCCCAGAGCCTGCACCTCCTTCATCCCACCTCCCTGCCTCAGCCCGGAGAAAGTAAATGAGGTTGGGGGAGAGCGAGTAACAGAGGTAGAGAGGAATGGAGTGAGCAGGCTGTAACCTTTGTGGAGGGGTAGATCATGGGTTCATCTTAAATTCAAGAAGTGATCTTGCACATAAAAAGGTTGGAGATCAGTTCTCCATAGCCAAGGGATGTCATTAAAATGAAAGTCTTGCTTCATTTACATTTCAAATGCTTGAACTGGTTTTCTTTTCTGTATCTTTAATACAAGGTTAAAAGGATTTTAAATGTGTTTGCCATGGTACTAAGCAGACAGAGGTCTTGCAATCTATACCAAGCCACACCTTACAGTGACAAGCTCACATGAATACCTTTGCCTCTTTGGCCTACATATGTACCATCAAAATTAATACAACACAATATTCACATAAATAAAGTTAGATACATACCTAAGTGCTTGCTGAATCAGGGCTTGAGTATTTAGCAGTTACTTATGCAAGTGAGTGTTTCCAGAATCACAGTCTTTGTATCTGAAGCAAAATACAGGACTATGTAGCACTTTAAAGACTAACAAGATGGTTTATTAGATGATGAGCTTTCGTGGGCCAGACCCACTTCCTCAGATCAAGTAGTGGAAGAAAATAGTCGCAACCATATATACCAAAGGATACAATTTAAAAAAATGAACACACATGAAAAGGACAAATCAAATTTCAGAACAGAAGGGGGAGGGGGAAGTGAATGTCTGTGGGCTAATCATATTAGAGCAAATTGAAAGAGCCAGACGAATACCTAGAAACCATCTACTTCAAGACAGACCCAAGAAAACCAACAATAGAACACCACTTGTCATCACCTACAACCCCCAACTTAAACCTGTCCAACACATTATCAATAAACTACAGCCTATACTAGAACAGGATACCAAACTCCAAGAGGCTCTGGGAGACAGACCCATAGTCTCCTATAGACAACCACCTAACCTCAAGATGATTCTTACCAACAACCACAGGACATACCACACTAATACCAACTCTGGTACCTTCCCTTGCAACAAACCCCGTTGCCAGCTTTGTCCACATATTCACTCTGCTGATACCATTATTGGACCTAACCAAGTGAGTTATAAGATCAAGAACACATATTCCTGCGCATCCAGAAATATAATTTATGCTATCATGTGCCGAAAGTGTCCGTCTGCTATGTACATTGGACAGACGTCTCAGACACTTCGCCAAAGGATCAATGCCCACAAAACAGATATCAGACAGGATCACAAAGAAAAAAACAGTTTCTTGCCATTTCAACCAGAAAGGACACTGTCTCAATGACTTAACTACCTGCATCCTGCTACAAAGACCTTTCAAATCTGCACTTGAAAGGGAATCCTCTGAACTGTAATTCATGCTAAAATTTGACACTCTACATCTGAGTTTAAACAAAGGATCTAGTTATCTTACCCATTACAAAGATTTCATCATCTGGACCCATGGGAAGGAGACTCTGGAAGAATTTCACCATGATTTCAACAGCTTCCACCCCACCATCAACCTCAGCATGGACCAATCTACACGGGAGGTCCATTTCCTGGACACCACGATACAAATAAGTGACGGTCATATCAATACCACCCTATACCGAAAACCTACCGACCGCTATACTTACCTGCATGCCTCCAGTTTCCATCCCGGACACACCACACGATCCATTGTTTACAGCCAAGCACTGAGGTACAACCGCATATGCTCCAACCCCTCAGACAGAGACCTACACCTACAAGACCTTCAACAAGCATTCTGTAAACTGCGATACCCACACGAGGAAGTGAGGAGACAGATTGACAGAGCCAGACGTGTACCCAGAAGCCTCCTGCTACGGGACAAGCCCAAGAAAGAAACCAACAGAACACCACTGGCTATCACCTACAGTCCCTAGCTAAAACCTCTCCAACGCATCATTAGTGATCTTCAGCCCATCCTGGACAATGATCCCTCACTCTCACAGGCCTTGGGAGGTAGGCCGGTCCTTGCCCACAGACAACCCGCCAACCTGAAGCATATTCTCACCAGCAACTACACACCGCACCATAATAACTCGAACTCAGGAACCAATCCTTGCAACAAACCTCGGTGCCAACTCTGCCCACATATATACACCAGCAACACCATCACAGGACCTAACCAGATCAGCCATACTGTCACTGGTACATTCTCCTGCACATCCACCAACGTAATATATGCCATCATGTGCCAACAATGCCCCACTGCTATATACATCGGCCAAACAGGACAGTCCCTACGTAAAAGAATCAATGGACACAAATCTGATATTAGGAATGGCAACATACAAAAACCTGTAGGGGAACACTTCAATCTTCCTGGACACACAATTGCAGATCTAAAAGTAGCCATCCTGCAGCAAAAAAACTTCAGGACCAGACTTCAAAGAGAAACTGCTGAGCTACAGTTCATCTTTAAGTTTGACACAATCAACTCTGGATTAAACAAAGACTGTGAATGGCTTGCTAACTACAAAAGCAGCTTCTATTCTCTTGGAATTCATACCTCCAGATCAGCTGCTAGAAGTGGGCCTCATCCTCCTTGATTGGATCCACCTGGTCATCTCCAGCCTGATCCTGGCCTGCATATTTATTCCTGCCTCTGGAAATTTCCACTACTTGCATCTGACGAAGTGGGTCTTTACCCACGAAAGCTTATGCTCCTACACTTCAGTTAGTCTATAGGGTGCCACAGGACTCCTCGTCGCTATTACAAAGATAGCTTCCCCAATTATCACCTCTAATATCATTAGCCCACAGACATTCACCATCCCCCTTCTATTCTGAAATTTGATTTGTCCTTTTCATATGTGTTCATTTTTTTAAATTGTATCCTTTGGTATAGATAGTTGTGACTATTTTCTTCCACTACTTGATCTGAGGAAGTGGGTCTGGCGCACGAAAGCTCATCATCTAATAAACCATCTTGTTAGTCTTTAAAGTGCTGCATAGTCCTGTATTTTGCTTCAGCTACACCAGACTAACACGGCTACATTTCTATTACTAGTCTTTGTATCTGTGAGAACAGACACAATTTTTTAAATTTCAATAAATATAAATCTTAACTTCATTTCCCTTACAAAATGCCACATTTACTTCAAGAAAGTTTCAGAGGGGTAGCTGTGTTAGTCTGTAACGGGAAAAACTTAAAAAAACAATGACTAGTCTAACAGCACCTTAGAGACTATAAAAAATGTAGACAGTGTCATGAGCTTTTGTGAGCACCACCCACTTCTTCAGATGAATGGAGTTTATTTTCAAATAAATAGCACAGAGTGGGGTTTGGACGGAGGAAGAGAAGGAAAAAAATGGCCAAAGTGTCTTTCCTTCTTTTTCCTCCTCTTCACCCCATTCCCTCTTTGTGGTATTGATTTGAAAACTGGACCCCTTCAACTCCATTCATCTGAAGAGGTGGGTTGTGCCCACAAAAGCTCATGATACCAGCTATATTTTTTGTTAGTCTCTAAGGTGCTGCTAGACTTTTCGTTGTTTTTTAAGTTTTCCAAGGAAGTTGTTCCTTTTTACAGTCTAATAACATTTCTGTATCATGAAAGAAGAGAAACTTCTGCCACATCAAACACAGGCAAACATTAATAGAAGCTTGTCAAAAGTTTCTTCTGACTTTTTTTTTTTCAGTTAAGAAAAGAACATAGTATAAAAAGCTGTGCAATTCTTTTAGGCTTGCAACATCTTGTATGTTTTTAACCCTGTGTCTTTCCATTCTATATTTCCTCTTGCTTGTCTGCCAGGACTGACTTACTGCTTGCAATTAAGCTATTATATTGCAGACTCCTTTATGATCATGCCTCCTGGTACATGCCCAAAATGTTACTAAGGGTTTCCTTCCCATTCTGGCTTTTCTACCTCAGGAGGCAAATACTCCGAAGAGCTACCTCCTTTCCTTGTCACAGTATGTTGAGATGAACTGTCTTTCCTGCCAGTGCAATTCCCAGTACAGTGGATGATACATTAAAAGCAAACCATCTGTTCATTTGGTCACAATAGCTGGAATTTTTTTCCCCCCTGGAGCATGTTTCCAAAGGGTTAGAGTTGTGTGAAGAGCGAACTGTTAATGGATATGTATTGGCCGCTTTGGAAAATAAAATGGTAAACATGAATCAGTATACCTGCCAAAGGCAATACTGTAGAAGATCCACTGTGTATGTTTATACATTGACTGAAAAGATTAAACTGAAATTATTAGAATTTCTTGGTTAAAAGGTCATTTGGGCCTGTATTCTGTAATCAACCATTCTGGTAAATTACCCATTTAAAAAGTATTATGGGGAAGGTAAAGCAAATCAATTCTGACAATTTTAAATTTTGTTACATTTTAACATTTCTTGGATATCTAGGAGCTCCTGGGTTGATTTATCCTTAATTCACACTCCAAATTTGCTGCATGTTAACAATAGAATAACACCCACTTGGATGGTTTTTCGGTCTTGCAAAACTAAATCATAGCTTAACGTGATGTCTGTTGGACTCGCTGTTATCAACAATATTTAATCTTGCATGGATAAGAAAGTTTGGGTGAAAACAGTAAAAGCCTTTTTTTGTTTAATGGAGTACTACATTGTACAGGGTTTAATAAGAATGGGCAAAGAAGAGAATTTCAAGATGAAAGTGGTTTTAAAGAGACCTCAGATGGATGACTTCATCCATCTTCCATGCAGGAAGAAGAACTATGTGTACCCTTAAATCGGCAGCCAAGCTGTACATAATAGGGAGTGCTATTTAGTGAAATGAAACCAGAAACATTCAAGGAAGGCTTTATAGAACCACTAGAATTAGTCAACCATTATTTTTTTACATCAGTAGTGGGCAGCCTGGGGCCTGCAGGCCACATGTGGCCCATCAGGGTTGTGTGTGTGACTCAGGAGACATTTTGTTTGCCATTGCCCATATGCAGCGTTGCCAGGTTTTTTTGGTTTCTGTCTGAATAGATTTTTTTCCCCCCTACTGGTAGTATTAAAGTGACATGCATGTAAAGCCAGGGCATGTGAAGTGAGGTGCATGCTAATTGCACACAGCATTGACTGAGAGGGTCGTGTGTGTCCTAAGTATCCAGTCAAAGTGCTGATAGGGTTCAGTGGGCATACACAGCAAATTCCAGGTGTGTAAGCGCAGTTAGCAAAACTACCCTATATCAAGTGACCATTTTAGTTAGGACCTCATGGGTGTGTCTACACAGGAACGTTATTTGGAAATAGCTTAGTCCGTGTCTACACAGTAGGCAGTTATTTTGAAATCATGTCAAAATACCATCAAGCTGAAGGACTTCTTACTCTAACTCCTGTAACCCTCCTTGTACTAGGAGTAAGGGAAGTCAGAGGAAGAGTGCTCTATTTCAAAATAAGTGCTGTGTAGATATTCCCAATTTCAAAATAAGCTATTTTGAAATAAACTACGCAATTAACATAGCTCAATTTGCGTAGTTTATCTTGAGTTAAGCCCTACTGTGTAGATGCACCCCATGTGGCCAACTCACTAGCTTAGGTTGCCCATCGCTGAGTTTCTTTTCCTTTTTTCCTTGTTTCTCTTTTTTTCTTTTCTCTTCTTTTTTGACTCAATGCATTATTTCAAACAGCAGGCTGAACAGGACATTTTACATGCGCCCATATGAATTGTGATCCTCAGCTAGCGAGCATCATTTAAATTCTGTAGGCATGGTTTTACACAAGATCTCTGAGCAATTAAAAACAAAAGATACTCTCTATTTAGATTTTTACAAATGCTAAAAGAAGGCTCTATGATCGAGGTGCCTGTGATATAACTTAAAAATACATCACCATTTATAATCTGAAATTCAGTATAATCCTCCACCAATCATCTTAAAACCTTAAATCACTGCTTATTATAAGTCTCCAAAGAAAGCAAGTGGTGCACTGATACCCATCAGACCTGGGAGAGTAATCTCATAAGAGTATATGTACAATGGATACCATTTAAAAAGTTGGCATAACTCGCAATACCTATTGTATGGTATAGAAAACACTGCAGATTTCCTGTCTCCATAAATGGAAAAGGAAATACTGCAAATCAGATATGACAGTGTTGTAACAGTTGCTGTATGTGCACTTGAAAATTGTGATGCATGTGTCTATACAGATGCAATTTCAACTATGGGTGCCTAAAGCTAGGAATCTAACTACCCATCATAATGTAACCACTGAAGCCTTATCTTTACACAGAAGCTGCACAGTTTAATTTAAAATGTTTTTTTTTTAAATCAGTGCAAGAAGCTCTGTGGACGTCTGTATTTTTATTTGTGTTTCAGATTAATTTAAAACTGAATGCTGCAGCTCCCATTGGCTGGGAACGGCGACCCGTGGCCAATAGGAGCTGCAGTCACCCTTACCTGCAGAGGTGCAGATAAATATAGCAGCAGTGGCCTGCCAGGGGCTGACCCTGGTGAACCACTGCTGTTTTATTGCCCACCCCTGTCCTATTGCCATTGGTACCCCACTTCCTCAAGAGGTGGTAGCAATGTTTACACAAGGTTAGCACAGTTTACTGAAATGCTCAGGGTATATGAATTTTTCAGCCTCCTGAGCAGGATAATTACACCACCCTCGACTAGGCCTTAGAGCAGGGGTGGAGAACCTTTTTTGGGTCAAGGGCCACTGACCCACAAAAACCAACAAAATCCTCACTGATATGGCCCCTGACTGAGGAGAGAGACCCTCCTCACATTCCCCCATGCACCAGAGCTTAGAGAGGCCCAGGCTAGTAGATGTTGTGTGCTCCAGCCACGTTGTGGCGGCAGGGAGGCTGGAATGCCAGCATGGGCTGGAATGCCATGAGTCTCAGGGGCCGGATCCACGCAAGACGGGCCTTATCTGGCCCCCAGGCCTGAAGAGACAGGATGGGGAAGGCAATATCTTTTATTGGACCAACTTATTCTGGTAAGAGAGACATGCCTTTGAGTTTACAGAGTCTTCAGATCTGAGAGAAGTACTCACCAGACACAAGGAACAGATTGTGTAGCATACGTAGTTAACACATTTTAAGGGACCACTCAAGGTGAAGTGGGCAGTTAACACCTCTCCAGTCCTGCAGGAAAGGTAGGATGGGGCACAACTTTGGGGGGGGGGGGGTCATAGACTGCTGTCGAAATCGATAGATCCACTGTCTTTCAGTTCATGATTTTTTAATGTGTAGCAAAGTTGTGAATTGAAAGTGTCTCATCTTTTGAAGGTGTAATGAAGTTTTCCATTGAGGAGGAGGATTGAGAGGTCAGAGATGGAATGATCATTTTGTGAAAATGTTCCATGTGAGTTCATTTGACAGCATAGTAATTGCCTCTTTTTCACTTGTATAGTTGTTGGGGCATTTAGTGCACTTGTTGAACATAAAAAATGGCCAGACTGGGTCAGACTAAGGGTCTGTCTAGCCTGTTGTCTTGGCTTTCAACAGTGACTAATGCCAGGTGCTCCAGAGGGAATAAACAGAACAGGTATTTATCAAATGATAGGAATGTGTAGGACTCGTGGATTTTTCAGGGTGTGTTGTGGGAGGTGTTGATCATCGTAGCAGTGAAGATATGTCTAAAGCTTTTGCATCTCTTGTTTTGGCAGAGTCTGGTGCTGTTTTTGTTGGTTTGACCTAGTCTATAGGGAAATTACATCTTATGATGAGCTTGGAGAAGTTGGAGGATTATTTGAAGGCCAGAAGAGGACATTCAAGGAAGATTTCTTCTATGAATTTAGTATATATTGACTGGGAACAGGTTTATATGGCGTGAGGGGAAATTAGTTGTGTGATATTAGAAGAGAACATATGCTTTTGCTATAACTTAAAAATGGTAGTTTTACAACACACATTTCTTTGGTCAAATGACTAAAATATATTAGTATCTCTTCTGTGCTAGAAAGAACAGAGAACTCAATTTGTGAAGCATTTGGCAATATTCAGATTCATTCTTTAAGCCTTTATAAAGTCTAATTTAGCGCAGAGTGTTAAATGGCCTCATTGTGGCACTTCTAAAGGGATTGGAAATACATTAAAGAATGAAATCTCAATTTGATTTAGTTTGAGCAGTATTTGAATTTTACATTGGGACAAAAACAGTAACAACTGTTTGGGAGAAAGTAAAATTCTGTCTTATCTCCTGGAAGGGTCTTTGATATGAAAATAGATTTATGTGGTATTTTATGAAATTGTAAAACTGGCATTTCACTGTCAACTGTTCACTAATTAGCAAATCTGGCTTTTTGTGCAATTAAGAAGTGAGGTGAAAGGGGTAATGGTTGTTCCAGTGAACCTTCCATAGAATGGTTCCAGTGAACCTTCCATAGAATCTCCTATTGTGGGGTTTTGCTATGTACTGCAAAAATACAGTGAAAGACGTCAGGATGTTACAAATAAATGGAAGATTATTAACCAGGACACACTTTTAGGTTTTGCTGAAGTTTATCTCTATGTAAAGACTCAAAAATAGAAAAAGCAACAGGCTAGGAAGGAGGTCTGCTCTCCTCTAATGCATTTGTGATTTTCATTTCTAATAGCAGTTGAACATTTGCATTGACAAGTGATTGTACATCTCAGGGCAAAGTGTTGTATATCGGGCATAGGTTAATTAGAGAAATGGGAGAGATGTCACCAAATGTGACACTATATATCATATATATATTTGTTGGAAGAGACATTTTACATTTTCTGAATCTTTCTGAGCAGCAGCATTGTTTCAGGGATGAGGAGTAACAGTTAATTTGAGGGAAGGGTTTTGGATTGGACTACTACGTCTACACGCAGCAAATTAAATTGGGCGACCGGCACTTTAAAATGGCGACCGGCTGCGAATATGCTAATCAAGTGCGGGATATTTAAATCTTGCACTTCATTAGCAACTTCGGTATGTTCATTTGCCTCCCTAGTACGAACTAGGGGGCAAGTGTAGACATCCCCATATTGGTTTTTATATGGTTATTCCAAACCTTCCCTTAATTTTCCTTGAAACTATTAAATCTTTAGCATTCAATAGCTTCATCCAGAGATGTAAAAAGATGTTTCTGTATTGGACTCTGCAATCATAGATTGTGTCTGGCAGTATAAAAACCACATCTCTGACCCTCCCAATTGATTGCTAAAACGAAGGACACAGTGGAGAACTGTGCATTTCACCCATTTTGCTCCAACAGTTTCTCCACTACCATTCCGGAATAAATTGCCTAGCGAGGTTGTGGAATCTCCATCACTGGAGATATTAAGAGCAGGTTGGATGGACATCTGTCAGGGATGATCTAGATCAGGTCGGGCTGATCTAGGGGAGGGCTGCAACTTAAGTGTGGGTACATGTACATGCAAATATATATGGAAATAATTTCTTTCACACTGATGGGCATGAATACAAAGATTAAGGCAAGACTACACAACACACAGGCCCCATTTAAGTTAGTTCTGCTGATAGTAATAAAATGCAACATTTACCCAATTGTCACCCATATGACAATATTTTTAATGAGCAATGACAGTCTAGGAATTTAACTACTAAAACGCATATCCAAAGACGACCTTTATATTGGCTACTTTTTTCTTTTGGCTTCTACCTGCTGGCCATGTGTTGAGTAACCCTGATCTAGATGGTGTTTGGTCCTGCAGTAAGGACAGGGGACTTGAAGACTTCTTGAGATCCCTTCCAGTTCTAGTGTTGTGAATCTATGATTCTTAATCCATTTGTCTGTGTTTCTAGATAAGTTGCCCGCACACTGTTAAAAAAGTGAATTTGTCTAGCTTTGGGTTTCAAACATTTAATCTAGTTGTGTGTCATTCTGCTGGGTTAAAGAGCCATATAGTATAAGAAATCTCTTCCTCACATAGGTACAGACCTTAACCGTCTCTTGGATAAACTAAGTAGATTGAGATTCTTAAATTTTACCATAAAGCATTTTCCAGTCTTTAAATCATTTTTGTAGCTCTTTTCTGAAGGCTTTCCAGTTTTTCATCATTCTTTGAATTTCAGTAATGGTCTCACTAATGCTGTATACAGAGGTTGGTCTACCTGTTTACTGCTACTTGATGTTCCACAGTTCATGCATCCAAGGATTCTGTTGGCCCTGTTGCTTATAGCACGTTAGTGGGAGCTCTTGTTCAATTGATTAACTGCCATTATCCATAAGTCTTTCCCAGTATTACTGCATTCCAGGATACACACAGGGGCTATGTCTACACTGGCCCCTTTTTCGGAAGGGGCATGCTAATTTTGAAAGTGGGAATAGGGAAATCCGCGGGGGATTTAAATATCCCCTGCGGATTTAAATAAACATGTCCGCCGCTTTTTTTCCGGCTTGGGTCTAGACTGGCCCGATCCTCCGGAATAAGTAGGAATACTTTGAAGTAGGAATAAGAGATCCTCCAGAATAGGGCTTTATTCCGGAGGATCGGGCCAGTCTAGACGCTTTTTTTCCGGCGGATTTCCCCCGCAGATTTCCCTAGTCCCACTTTCAAAATTAGCATGCCCCTTCCGAAAAAGGGGCCAGTGTAGACGTAGCCACTCATCTTGTAAGTACGACCTACATACTTTGCAGTGATTTGATGATGATTTTACTTTTCTAAATACAGATTTAGAGGCTTCCTCTTTGTCCATTGATTATATATTCAATTTCACTTTCACTTCCTTTCATAAAGGTTTTTAACTTTCTAGGTTTTTAACCAAAGAAACCTTAGAACTTGAGAATTCTTATTGTGAGCACCGAATAAAGCATTGTTAAGCAACTCTCAGTTGTAAATCACATTTTTATATTTACATTTTTCTTTCTGCTCAGCCTTATTCGTGACTGTTTTCAGCTTTGGGGAATTTACCCTCTTGAAGTACCGTGTGTGTGTGTGTGTGTGTGTGTGTGTGTGTATTTTACTGGTCAAGATTATATTTGGTTTGCACATAACAAATACAACAAAGTCATAATCGCTTTCAACTAAGTAATCATCACTTGTTTGTTCAGTGATAACTAATTTTTGTCCATTAGCATGAGGTGTAATATAGAACTATAAATGTGGTTGCAGTTCTTGTTTTAGAAAGTTTTGTATATAATCTTTACAAAGCCAAGGATGGTTTCTTAGTGGCAAAGTGAGTCTGCCATGGTATGTCCCTAAGCTTAAAATCCTCTAATAAAACACATCCTATTATAATGCCATGCTTATTTCACATCAAGTTAATCATGCAGTCTTTTTCTCTTAGATTGCTAATTGGGTTTTGCTTGTAAATATGTAGCCAGGGTATGCCTGGAATCCTCATTCTTTGAATATTTTTCATCATTCCGATATCTTTTTCATTTTTTCCTGTTTGCAGCTATTAAAAAAATTTAGGTCAGTTAAGTGCTAGGCTGGAGGGGAAATAGGGAAGAGTAGAAGGTAAAAAAGAAATAACAAGGAAATAAATGAACTGCAATCCTAGAACATGGAGGAATAAAGTATACCAGCTGGAGGTGAGGAGTGATAACATATGGGAAAACTTGGAGGGAAGGAGAGTTGAGGAAAATAAAGTACAAAAGAGGATCATAGTACTTGCGTGGGGAAAATAATTCAAACTCACTTTAACGAGAGGTGTATGCGGGACAAAAATGACTGGAGATGGTAAAGACACCAACTGTTGCAAGAATGGGGCGGAACGGTGAGAGTTTGTGCCCCAGTTTGGGGTTTTGAAAATTCATTCAAATGTGTTTGTGTATTGAGCTTCAATCTGGAATGAACCCAAAATGTCTGAGAGGCACTTCACATGAAGACCACCATAGAGGAAAGTTGTAGAATGTTGACAGTCACAAAAGGAGCTTGGTTGGTGAAGGTGCCTGGATGTTAAGAGGATTAGTTGGTCATGAAAGCATGTTGCTCTGGAAGAGGATTTTTCTGCAGCGTGGTGGAGTTGTATATATTTTTTAACAAGATGTGTGCAAAACAACTCAGTAGTCTTATTTGAGTAACCTGCATACATCAATCCTTGGATTTCCCCATCTGTCTAACATTACAATGTAAGCTCTTTTGGCCTGTAGCTGCCTAGTGCTATGGGGCATTACTGTAATAGAACAGGTTGTATAGTGCTTTGGAATTCATTAAGCATGAAATAAGATGAATAAAAAATGTTAATACCTGCTTGTCCATATGCAAATTAACTGTGGAGAAAAAGACACTTCTGTGATAAATAATCGTCATAGCAGAAATATGACTACATGGCAACCACTATTTTCCTCAATTAAGTATCCACCTCCAAGCCAAGAAACTAAGCCACTCCGCACTGGACAGGGAAAGATGGAAGGAAATAGTGTGGGAGGCATCAGCTGAGCCTGTAGTGGTGGTGGTGGTGATTGATGATGATGATGGTGTTGTAAGCAGCTTAGAAATCATGCGACAGGAATGGAGGAGCTACACCCTGCAGTGCTATTGGACGATGCATTTGTCTTGAAAAGTTCTGAATAGGGCAAGTATTGAGCCACATGAGAGAGTATTTGTTCTAAACACACATCTGCTATATTTTTATGCATAATAAATGTCAAGCACTTGTGCTTTTATCGTCAAACAGTTGACAAGTTACCACTAAGGCTGTGAGTTTGTCATGGGGGTCACGGAAGTCATGGATTCTGTCACTTTCCAGGACATCTGTGACTTCTTCTGTGACTTCTTCTCTTTCCAGTGCACCTTCCCTCCCTCGGTAGCAGGAGAAGTTTGGGTGTGAGAGGGGTCTTAAGGATGGAGGTTGGGATGCGAGAGTGGTGAGGGCTTTGGGTGGGTCTTACCACAGGGGGGCTTCTCAAAAGTGGCAACTGGTCACTCCTTCAGCTCCGAGGTGGAGGTGTGGCCAGATGGCTCTGCATGCCCCCTCTGCCCACAGCTCTCATTGGCTCCAGTTCCCAACCAATGGGAACTGTGGAGCCTGCACTTGGAGCAGAAGCAGTGCACAGAGGTGCCTCACTGCACCTCCACCTGGGACAGCCATGGGCAACCTAGGCTAGTGAGTGCATCTCAGTGGGCCACAAGATTGTCGTATCCAAGATGGACAGGATAATTTTGCCAACTGCGCTTGCATACCCAGAATTTGCGGGGTGTGCTGTTGGAACTGTAGCTGCGCTTGGCAGAGGAATGCTGTGTGCAGTCAGCACGCACCTCCCTTCATGTGCCCTTGTTTTACATCCATGTACCTGTAGGATAAAAACCTATGTGGCTGGAAACCAGTGGAATCTGGCAACACTGCACAGGGACAGCGGTACACAAAACGTCTCCTAGGCCACACGTAGAGCCCTGATGGGCCGCGATAAGGAGCCAGATAAGGAGCCTGCCAACCCAATCAACACCCCTCCTTTCCCAGCACCAGTGGGCAGAGCTGTCCCATCCATAAGACTGTTTGCAGTGGTAGCCGCCTCAGCATGTCTATGGATGGGACCCATGGGGCCCTGGGAGGCTTGGTGTGGGCGGCAGCAGAGGTCTCCCCGCCCCTGCACTCACTGAGGCAGTGAGAGCTGTGGGAAGCAGAGCAATGCAGCAGCCTGCCACCTATCCCCCTGCCCGCTGTGTTCTGCTGCACCGTGGCGGTGGGAAACGGAGCAACCTGGCCTCGGTCTGCTTCACTCCCCCGAGCGATGCAGGGCTTGCAACATTTAAGTATATTTAAGTTTATATGGTGTAAATGATATGGACAAAAATTTCAGACATTTCAAACATTGTCTAACTTTGCCATTTTGTGAGAACAATTTTCTGACTTCATATTTGGTGGCATACACACTTAAAAATATAATTTATCTTTGTGAGAACTGCTGAGAAGAGACCCACCAGAGAGATTATTGTGTATGAAGCATTCCAGTTATAGAAAACAAGTGTGTGTGGGGGGGGAAATAAAAGTATACAGTCCAACCTCTGGGTTTGATATTGTTAAACTACCACTCTAAGAAATCCGTGCATTGTCTCAGCTCAGTGTAATGCAACAACATGGTAGGTGTGATAGATAGATTGTAATGCTTGCTCTGTGCATATTTGACAAGGGTGCTGTTTTTTAGTTTTCATATTAGATTCTGCATATTGTGACTCTCCTAAAGTCTAACACTTTAATTTTCCATGATGGGCTGAGGATTTGGGGATGGGTGGGTGGGACAGGATAGAGTGTATGCAGAATGACGAAGGATAAAATGGGTTTTGTTTTATTGAGTATGGCTATCCCCTTCATTGTAATTCACTGTGACATTTCTCTTGTTTCACTTGGCAGCATTCTTTCTTAATTATCAATAATTCAACAGATGTAGACTGTAGAGACCGGATGGGGCAGGTGTGCAGCAGCTAGAAAAACTGGCCAATTTGACATTAATGAGTTGACCGTTTTAAGCCGCCTCTTTTACAGTTCAGAGATATCCCTTTCAAACTTGTGAGATGATTCTGTGTCTTGATCTTGTTTTTGAAAATAAGAAACTGAAACAGGGTTATGTGTAAATTAAAAGAGTATTTTAGATGACAATTTGCTTTTGAGAGAACTATGAATATTCCTCACAGGAAAAAAAACCCCAAATTTTCTAAGTGTCATAAAACAGTGTGCTTTGTATCCCTTGCATTGTTAAAAATGTGTTCACTTGAGCTGGTATATTGGCTGAAATGTGGAATGGCAATAGAGATAAGTATGAGCTCCATGGCTACCCGGTCTTGTATTATGGTAGAAATACAAATGTAAATATAGAAATGTTCTCAGATCTTCACTACTGAAATAATTAATGGATTCCATGACTGTGGTGACTGCTGTGACAAATTCACGTCTGTAGGGATCACCTAGATCGGGGTGAGCAAGAGAGCCTCTGCGGGCCGGATGCGGCCTGCCAAGCGGGTTAATCTAGCCTGCGGATGCCCTGCTGCTCCCCTAGCCCCAGGCCAATCAGGGCAGGGGATGGGGGAGCAGGCCAAGTCTCCTCCTCCATCGGAGGTGTGTGGCTCTTAGAGGGAACTGCCAGTTGAACAGCTGTTCAACTGGTGTTCCCGTCTAAGCACCGCGTGCCCATTGCAGGGCAGGGGCAGGGAGCAAGAGACTTGGCGTGCTCCCTGACTCCTAGGCCCTGATTGACTAGGGGACAGGGGGAGTGCACAAAGTCTCCTCCCACCCCAGAGGCATGGGCACCTAGGGGGAACTACCAGCTGTTCCAAACAGCTGGAGTCTTTCTCTAGGGGAAGGTGGGGAGAGCAAAGACTTTGTGTGCTCCCCCACTCCCAGACCAATCAGGGTCTGTGGGTGGGGAAGCATGGAAGTATCCTGGCCCCACCTCTTCTGCTGAAAGCCCCGCCCCTTTTAGCCCCCCTTCTAAAATTGCCACCCCAACCTAGATACTTTCAGGCTTGGGCACCATAGTGTGAGGTGCTGTAAGAACACACAATGAAAAGGTGGACCCTGCTTCAGAGAGTTAATCTAAGTAAAGACAAGAGATAGCAGGTGGATATAGACAGATGGAGCACAAGGGAACAATTCAACAGTATTGGTCAGCATGATAGGTAGTAGTCTCAGCATGTCACCTTACTAGCCATTGTCAAGTGTTTTGTATGTGTTGTGGCACAGTAGAGTTTTAAAGAGGACACTGAGGTTGTTTTGTGGTTGTTTTCAGGGAGCTTCTTCCCCACGTGAAAGGGCAAAGTAAAACAAAGCAAGTGGGCGATTGATTGAAAACGTAACAAATGGGCAGTGAAAGTGAAGCCAAGTTGATTGCATTTGATGCAGTGGACAAGGTGGGTAGGGGAGCAAAAAAAGTGGTCACAGCTACGAGCTAGGAAATGTATCTCCATGGTGTTTTAAATGTCTATCAAGGGCAAGGTTGCGAAGGCCAAAGAAGATGATGTTGGAGTAGTTGAGACAAAAGACGAATGCCTAGCTGAGAGTTCAGCTGTGGGGGTGAGGAAGGAAGGCTAGAAGTTAGACAGGAAATGACTAGTTGTCACTCTTTTTACTGACAAGCAAACTGAGTTTATAAATCATATTTTGGCAGGGGACTTGCACTGTTGATTTGTTGGTTTACTTCTTTGGGAACCTGCAAGTTTTACTTGATTAGGATTTGTGTTCGGTATATGTTGAGATTGTACCTCCCTGGTCTGGCACCTTCGGGATCTGACCACTCCTGAACCAGGGAAACTGCTGGACCAGGGCGGTTAGTGTCAGCCCCTCTGCTGCCACCAGCTGCAGGGCTCTTCTCCAGAGGAGCTGGCATTGACTGAGTGGGGTGGGGGAGCTGCTCAGGGGAAGAGGCAAGATGGACACGGAGCCCCCAGGAGCGCAACTCCTGCAGGATCTCCCTGAGCCCCCCAGCAGCCGAGCCCTCACCGCCAGCTGCAGGGCAGTGCTCCTGGATCCCGGGGCTCTGCAGCCATCCTGCCTCTTTCCCCTGAGTGTCCCCCATTTCTGCTTTCTAACCTCACCCCCCTCCTGAGCTCGAACTCTGCAGATGAGCTGTTTCCATTGCTCCCGACACTCTGGGAGGGTGGAGGAGGAATTGCTGAGCACGAGGCCCAGCTTTTCCCCGTGAGATCTCCAGCCTGGGAGCACACCCGGGGATGTCAGACCACAGATGGTGCCATACGATGGAAATAGAGATGGAACCTGTAGTAGATAGATGCATGCAAAGCCACGTTTCTTTTTAATGGAGCCAACTGATCTGGGTGGACTGAATGAGTGTTGGCAAGTTATAGGGTAGTTCTGGAAGCCACGGCCACACAATGGAAAGATGAATAAGACACATTCATTATAGAAATGTGTGTGATATGGTAGGGTTCATTCTGTAGATCTGGTACAATAGCAATGTTTTTCAGTTGTTCTGGGGTGAAGAACTCTTAAACTATTTTTGAATGTGAAAATAATCACTTTGAGCCAGATGCTTACTTGTTCTTATCTATTCTGAAGAACTAATTATTCCTGTTGTCAGTTCTACCAAAGCTTACAAAATTGCTTCCATCTCTAAATTACTATAATTAAAGCTATAACTTCCATAACTAGTTAACGTTGCCATGCAGCTGGTGCTTTCATTAACGTTCAGCTTTCAGATTTGAATATTTTGCTCCATTGTGAACAAAAATTCTTAAATATTTGTTTTCATCTTCGAAATGTCTGTTTCTCATAAAAAGAACTTTTTGGGAAATATGTCAACAAAAGACATTTAAAGATCTTGTCTGAAAGGTGCTTTTAAACGCAGAGAGGAAAATCCAGTTAATAATTAACCTTGGTTTAAGGCTGTTTATTGTTAGGTTTAGGCAAGATAAGTAATTAAGGATGTCTTCTGCAGATGTACGTATTATAAAATATGGATTCCATTTAGTAGGCTTGACTCTACTGTGTAATGAATACTGAGCCCACTTGTTGGATATCTGGAATGAAATCTGTTCCTAAAAGTGGTAGTCATTGAAAGTGGCAACGGGTTAGTCAGGCCCTTTAAAAAAGCCGGGATGATGCAAAGAAATCACTAGTTAGAACTCATAACTTTTATTTCTTCTCTAGAATCTATGACGAATTAAGGATTATAAGAGAACTTTGAATGTTTTTTAACAAGTATTACTAAGGTCAGAATTTATACCAAAGCCTATCCAAAGCTGAATATAGTTTGTGTAAGCTTTTGTCTGCTATAGATGATCAGTCTTGCATTGGCAAGGAGATGGACTTGCATAACCTGGGACTTTCTTTTTCACCTCTAATATCTGTGATTCTAATTTAGAACATATTTAGGAACTATGAATATATTTATTTATTCGGTCACTCTTCACCTGGCTCCTTAACTGTAGGAATGGTTGGTTTTTTAAAATGTTTTTACATTTTCCTTTTAATTTTTAAAAAAAGAAAAAAAATGTACATGTTGTATTTAAATGATTGTATAGGGCAGGAGGTTGGATGAGAGGGGCTCAGAACATGCGTGGGGGGGGCGGAGTCAGGGCAGTGAATTGGGAGGTGTAGGGGACTTGGCAGAGGATGGGGATGCAGAAATCAAGGCATGGGTTGGGAGGTTGTCAGGGTGAGGGCAGCTCTAGGGGGTGCAGGAGTCAGGGCAGGAATAGGTGGCTACGGGCAGGGGGCTGGGAGGTATGGGGGGTGTGCAGTATTCAGGGCAGGGGTTGAGGACTTCAGGCCTGGGGACTCAGGGCAAGGGGCTGAGGGAGACTCATTGAGGCTGCCCATGGTGGCTAGGGCAGCATGCTTTGGCAGTGGCAGCTTTCTGGGGTGCCTGGGCCACGCTGCTCAGCTGCCATCTACTGCGGGGACACGGGGGGGGGGGAGACTTTGCTGCCCTGCCGGCAGTGCTCCCCAGAGGGCTGTGACAGCTGGTAATCCCAGCCCTGCTCCCCCAGGAGGACCCACCACCAACAGGGCAGCACCATGTTCACCGTCACAGGAAGCCCTGGTAAGGTCCCTCCAACCTCCTGGACTTCTGCCATGCTACCCCAACCCTGACTTCTGCTCCAGAAGCTCTCCCTCCCCCTCATCTGGGCAGGGAAGAGAGGTTTGGACTAAGGCTTTTGGGTAAGGGGAGCACTTTCCCATCGTCAGTAGCTGGCAACATGGAGAGCCCCAGCTGACTGCTCTCTTCTACATGCAGCCACACTCCTGTGGTCACTCTGCAGTATAATGGTTTCTTGTGCTTGCTGCCCCCCAGTGGTCATTGCAGAGCATAACTGTCCCTCCTATCAGACACCTGTGTTTCTGTGTTATGGAAAACAGTTGAATTCCAGGCATGTCCCATTGTCCTGGTACAACCTGGCCCTGACCTTGCTTTAATGTAGGATAAGAGGAAGCTGCTTATTAAATTTGAGGGTCCTTGCTCTTACTGTTTAGGAAGCGTTCTTGAATAAACAGACTTACGGATGGATGGACAGATAGTAGAACATTTCTAAAATACATAGTAAAAGAAGATTGGCGTTTCTATAGTACTTGTTTGCATAGAGTCAGCTGTTCACAAACATGAATGAATTTAATTCACTGGACTCCTTTGAGCAAGAGAAGGAACGTGAATGAATTTTAATGTTAAATATTTTGACAATTGATTTTATTGTTGATTGTGTTGAACTTGAAACTGAAATATTCATTGTTTTCATTTTTAGCCAGGAAGTGAATACAAAATAAGGTGTATTCATCTTTTATTCAGTTTTGAAACAAAACCATCAAGTTTGCATATAAGCAATCAGTTACTTTAACAAATGTTCTCATAAATTCTGTAAAAGGGTGTTTAACTGCAGAGAACATGTCAGGGAGTCCAAAACCAGTGTCCAGTTACTCAGTTGAAATCCAATGTCCTGCAGTGTTCAATTTCAAGAATGCACTTAGGGTACTTTAGCACATGTAACAAATGTTATTTTTACCGTAGGGCGAGCAGTTAACTCTAGAAATAGTTTCAATGTTATTTTCATGCTGTCTGCAAAGATATTGTTAGTTATTTATATAAAAAGATAAGTATGAGTTTATTGTGTCTGATAAAAATAATTGGGTTTTTTAATTTTTTCCGTAGATCCAGAATAATGTTTGGCAATACATAGTTTTTTGTCAAGAATACAGTGTATGCAGTCTAAGTAGTCTGGTATGTGCAGAGTTGATATGGTCGATAGCAGTAGCCATCTGAATTTGATATGGTTCCCAATTTGTTTAGTGTGTTGTTTCTGCATTGCACAAACCTATGGGAACAGAGAAATCCTGCGATAGTAACTTACCTCTTGTTTAAATTAAAGCAATGTGGCGGTATGTTTTCAGCCATCAGGGTGATATAGGTAACAACTGTTGTTATCAAAGTCCACCTCTTGGGTTGAATTGTGAAAGCAGGATAGGGTGAAGTCAAAGGTAGGGAATATTTGGCTATCCTTTTCATGGATTTAATTAAAATAAAAAATGAAAGTAATTATTGGCTTACAGACAAGTAATAAAACTCAGTATGTGAGATCACTGGGCAAGAATTTTCTTTTTTTTCTTGTTAAAATGCTAAGAGCTGTGTGGAATTAACTGGAATACTGTAACCATCTGATTTCTAATTTTGTAAACTCTGTCCTTCCTTTCCTCTCCTGATGGTTGCTATCTTGTGTCATAGCATATCTCATGTTGTAAGCTCTTTTGGGCAGGGATATGTCAAGAACAGGTTGGAGAGTTTATAAATAGTGAAGAAGCTAAGGCCTGAAGGGACCAATTAGATCGAGTCTGATCTCGTGTATATCATTGGTCCTTAAACTTCAGTCACCTCTGTATTGAACCGCATAACTTGTTTGATTAAAGCATATTCTCTGGAAAGGCATCCATTCTTGATTTCAAGGCATTGAGATTGAGTCCACCATGTCCCCTGGTATTTTTTCCCAATGATTAATCACTCTCCCTGTTGAGAACGTGGGCCTAATTTGAATTTGTCTGGTTTTAGCTTCTAGCTGTTGGTTCTTGTTATGCAGTTCCCTGCTAGATTAATAACCATTTAATCACTCTGCATTTTCTCCCAGCAAGGTACATCAACACTGTAATGAAGTTACTTCTTAAACCTACATTAGATAAGCTGAACAATTTGAGTTTTGGAAGCCAGTTCTTTCCCTGTAAGACATTTTGTCTAGCCCTCAAATAATTTTTGAGGCTCTTTTCTGCACCCTTCACCTGAGGATGGGATGCAGAGATAAAATTTGTTGCTACCTTAAATGACTTCTTTTTGGAGCAGCTGGTTCTGAAACCCACAAGAGGAGAGGCAATTCTTGATTTAGTCCTAAGTGGAGCATAGGATCTGGTCCAAGAGGTAAATATAACTGGACTGCCTGGAAATAGTGACCATAATGTAATAAAATGTAACATCCCTATGGTGGGAAAAACACCTCAGCAGCCCAACACTGAGGCATTTTATTTTAGAAAGGGGAATTACACAAAAATGAGTAGCTTAGTTAAACAGAAATTAGAATTTACAGTGACAAAAGTAAAATCCCTGGAAGCTGCATGGAAACTTTTCAAAGATACCATAATAGAGGCCCAACTTAAATGTATACCCCAAATTAAAAAAACACAATAAGAGAACCAAAAAAGGGTCACCATGGCTTAACAAAAAGTAAAAGAAGCAGTGAGAGAAAAAGGCATTGTTTAAAAAGTGGAAGTTAAATCCTAGTGAGAAAAATAGAAAGGAACATAAACTGTCAAATTTAGTGTAAAAATATAAGAAAAACTAAAAAGGAGTTTGAAGAACAGCCAGCCAAAAAGTCAAAAAGTAATAGCAAAATGTTTTTTAGTACATCAGAAACAGAAACCCTGGTAAAAAAAACAGTGGGGCTTCTGGACTATCAAGATGCCAAAGGAGCACTCAAAGACGATAAAGTCATTGCCGAGAAGCTACATGAATTATTTGCTTCAGTCTACATTGCTGAGGATATAGGGGAGATTCCCAAACCTGAGTCATTCTTTTTAGGCAATAAATCTGAGGAATTGTTCTAGATTGAGATGTCATTTAGAGGAGGTTTTGGAACAGATTGATAAATTTAATGATAATACGTCACCTGGACCAGATGGCATTCACCCAAGAGTTCTGAAAGAACTGAAATGTGAAATTGCGGAACTATTATCTGTAGTTTGTAACCTATTCTTTAAATCAACTTCCGTACCTAATGATTGGAAGATAGCTAACACGACGCCAATATTTAAAAAGCGCTCTAGAGGTGATGCTGGCAATTACAGACCAGTAAGTCTAACATCAGTACTGGGCAAATTAGTTGAAACTATAGTAAAGAATAAAATTGTCAGACACACAGATGAACATAATTTATTTGGGAAAGTCAACATGATTTCTGTAAAGGGAAATCATGCCTTACTAATCTACTAGAGTTCTTTGAGGGGGTCAACAAGCGTGGACAAGGGGATCTGATATATATAGTATACTTAGATTTCTAGAAAGCTTTTGACAAGGTCCCTCACCAAAGGCTCTTAAGTAAAGTAAGTTGCCATAGGGTAAGAGGGAAGGGCCTCTCATGGATTGATAACTGGTTAAAAGACCAGAAACAAAAGATAAGAATAAATGGTAAGTTTTCAGAATGGAGAGAGGTAACTAGTGGTGTCCCCCAAGGGTCTGTACTGGGGCCAATCCTATTCAACCTTTTTATAAATGATATGGAGAAAGGGGTAAACAGCGAGGTGGCAAAATTTGCAGATGATACCAAACTTCTCAAGATAGTTAAGACCAAAGCAGACTGTAAAGAGCTTCAAAAAGATCTCACCAAACTAAGTGATTGGGCAAGAAAATGGCAAATGGAATTTAATATTGCTTAATGTAAAGTAATGCACACTGGAAAAAAAATCCCAGCTATTCATACAAATGTAATGGGGACTACTCTCTCTTGAGTAGTTTAGCTATAACTACTCAAGAGAGAGATCTTGGAGTCATTGTTGATAGTTCTCAGAAAACATCGACTCAATGTGCAGCGGCAGTCAAAAAAGCAAACAATGTTAGGAATCATTTTGAAAGGGATAGAGAATAAGACAGAGAATATCTTATTGCCTCTATATAAAACCATGGTACATCCACATCCTGAATACTGTGTACAGATGTGGTCGCCTCATCTCAAAAATGATATATTGACATTGGAAAAGTTTCAAAAAATGGCAACAAAAATGATTAGGAGTTTGGAATGGGTCCTGTATGAAGAGAGATTAAAAAGACTGGGACTTCTCATTTTAGAAAAGAGGAGACTAAGGGGGGATATGATCGAGGTCTATAAATTCGTAACAGGTGTGGGAAAAGTGAATAAGGAAAAGTTATTTACTTGTTCCTGTAACATAAGAAGTAGGGGTTACCAAATGAAATTAATAGGTAGAAGGTTTAAAAACAAAAGCAAGTTTTTCTTCACACCGCGCACAGTCACCCTGTGGAACTTCTTGCCAGAGGATCTTGTGAAGAACAGGACTTCAACAGATGTCAAGAAAGAACTAGATACATTTATGGAGGTTAGGTCCATCAATGGTCACTAGCCAGGATGGGTAGGAACGGTATCCCTAGCCTCTGTCAGAGGCTGAGAATGGGAGAGGGATTGCTCGAGGATTCCAAGTTCTTTTCACTTCCTCTGGAGCACCTGGCATTGGCCACTTTCGGCAGACCTGATCCTAGGCTAGATGGACTTGACCCAATATGGCCATTCTTATGTGGACACCAGAACTGTGGGCAGTATTGTAGCATAGGTTTTACAAGGGCCATGTATAGAGGTTCACTGCTTCCTGTCTCATAAAACAGAGTCTCATTTGTGCTTTTTCGCCTCAGCATAGTAGTGAGAGCTCATGTTGAGTTGCTTGTGCGCTATGACCCCTATCCTTTGCTCAGCATATCTGCTTTCCAGGATACTGTTCCCCATTCTGTGGGTATGGCCTTCATTCTCTGTCCCTTGCCCTTGGGGCTGCATGAAAACACATTTTGGTTGATGGACCCAGCTTCCCAAGTGATCCATATCACTCCTTGACTGTGTTTCCCTCCTCGTTATTTACACTTGCCAAACAGTTGTGTCGTATGCAGATTGGAGTAGTTGTGATTTTAAATGTAATTCCAGATTAGTGATGAAAATGTTGACTAATGTTGGGACTAGTATTGACCCACTTAGAATCTGACTAGAATCACCGCTGTTTAATGATTGCCTATAGAAAACTACTTAATATGATTTTCATATTGAAATACTTTGGTTGTGTTTATGGTTGTAAGGGTTTATTATATTAACAGGGTAAATGTAATGTTTATCTGGTATTAGCCTTTGAATTCAGTATTCTGTTCCTTGTTTCACAATAATGGAACAGAGTAACTCAAGATGCACAGTATGAATCTATTTATAAACTATGAAATTTTAAGCTTCTCAGACTCGTGCTGTTACATTTTGTATACAATATGCAAAGTAGCAATTAATTTTTGAATGGACTCTTGCTGAATAGTACTTAAATGTAAGTGAAGATTGTATTGAAACAGCTGTATAATTTTCACTGAAATTTTAAGTACACTAAAATGCTAGAGTGGCAAATACTGGTACTTCAACTTTACTGTGGTTTATTGGCAGTCCAATTGTATTTAGAAAGCACACTATGTTCAAATATCAGAGGGGTAGCCGTGTTAGTCTGAAACTGCAAAAGCGACGAGGAGTCCTGTGGCACCTTATAGACTAACTGAAGTGTAGGAGCATAAGCTTTCGTGGGCAAAGACCCACTTCGTCAGATGCTTGTAGTGGAAATTTCCAGAGGCAGGAATAAATATGCAGGCCAGGATCAGGCACCACGATACAAATAAGTGACGGTCATATCAATACCACCCTATACCGAAAACCTACCGACCGCTATACTTACCTGCATGCCTCCAGTTTCCATCCCGGACACACCACACGATCCATTGTTTACAGCCAAGCACTGAGGTACAACCGCATATGCTCCAACCCCTCAGACAGAGACCTACACCTACAAGACCTTCAACAAGCATTCTGTAAACTGCGATACCCACACGAGGAAGTGAGGAGACAGATTGACAGAGCCAGACGTGTACCCAGAAGCCTCCTGCTATGGGACAAGCCCAAGAAAGAAACCAACAGAACACCACTGGCCATCACCTACAGTCCCCAGCTAAAACCTCTCCAACGCATCATTAGTGATCTTCAGCCCATCCTGGACAATGATCCCTCGCTTTCACAGGCCTTGGGAGGTAGGCCGGTCCTTGCCCACAGACAACCCGCCAACCTGAAGCATATTCTCACCAGCAACTACACACCGCACCATAATAACTCGAACTCAGGAACCAATCCTTGCAACAAACCTCGGTGCCAACTCTGCCCACATATATACACCAGCAACACCATCACAGGACCTAACCAGATCAGCCATACTGTCACTGGTACATTCTCCTGCACATCCACCAACGTAATATATGCCATCATGTGCCAACAATGCCCCACTGCTATATACATCGGCCAAACAGGACAGTCCCTACGTAAAAGAATCAATGGACACAAATCTGATATTAGGAATGGCAACATACAAAAACCTGTAGGGGAACACTTCAATCTTCCTGGACACACAATTGCGGATCTAAAAGTAGCCATCCTGCAGCAAAAAAACTTCAGGACCAGACTTCAAAGAGAAACTGCTGAGCTACAGTTCATCTTTAAGTTTGACACAATCAACTCTGGATTAAACAAAGACTGTGAATGGCTTGCTAACTACAAAAGCAGCTTCTGTTCTCTTGGAATTCACACCTCCAGATCAGCTGCTAGAAGTGGGCCTCATCCTCCTTGATTGGATCCACCTGGTCATCTCCAGCCTGATCCTGGCCTGCATATTTATACCTGCCTCTGGAAATTTCCACTACATGCATCTGACGAAGTGGGTCTTTACCCACAAAAGCTTATGCTCCTACACTTCAGTTAGTCTATAAGGTGCCACAGGACTCCTCGTCGCTTATGTTCAAATAAAAATTAGTCAGCTACACTAACAGTACTATGACTAAAATAATTTTCCATTACGTTGTGGCAGTTGGGAGTTTGATTGCTATATTTGTTTTTGAGCGACTGCTGAAATGTAACGTAGACTATAAGGGACCAGTGAACATTTCAGTAACTAATATTTTGGAAACAGATTTTGGAAACAATTATCGGAATTAAAAGCTTTGTATCAGATCTTTTCAGTTGGATGTATGAACTTCTTGTCTTGCTGCAAGACACTATAAACTAATATCAATTTGATTACTGTTGATTTTTCTCCCACCTCCCTGCCACATAATTTCCAACATCGTTTTAAGTAACCTGTATCTTGAGTACCTACAGAGCAAGCTAGAAATGCTTTATGGCAAATAACATTAATCTCTTAACAGTTCATGAGATACTGCTGCTTGAATGCATCTCTCTTTTTGATGATGGAAAACAAAGATGATTAGGTAATTAGAATATGATTTTAAAAACCAATACTTCAGAGCTGCTTTGACCTAAAAGCAATTCACTGGTCTATGACAATTGCTTTTAGGACTAATTCAACTTTTCCAAGAGCTAGTCCAGGACCAGTGAGCAAAGGGAGCAAAGCACTCATCTCTTGCAACTGTCTAATTTTGAAACCTTTCAAAAGCAAGGAAATAAATGTGCGCAGGGTGCCAAAGTCATTTGTGGAGTAACTGCATTGAAGTCAGTGACATGGTTGAAGTTCATGGAGTTGCTCCTGTTAAAAGTTAGGCTTTGAAACTTGGTTCGGTTTGTGTTATTGTGGATGGGTATTGCAGCACCTGAAATAAAGACTGATTCTCAAGATTTGTTTTGAACTCAGCTTTGGATTTCATTGCTATGAAGGGTGAAATCCCACTTGCATCTTCATGTGCTTTTTGAAGTTCTGTTAACACTAAATTAAGCAATACACTGGTCAGCATTGAAACTTTGCAGATTTTCTGTTTTCCTAATTAATACTACTGTGTGTTTTCATGATATGCGGAAATAGCAGTTGCAATAGATTTTAATATCAACCAATACAACACATAAATAATTTACAAATTGAAATGGAAGTATGCCCTCACATGATTTAAATGCTTTACTCTTTGTGTTTTCGTGATAGTAACAGTCGATAAAGTATGAGGGCATGGTTTTCAGAAAGGAATAGAAAAATTTTGGGAGTGTAAACTCTATCCACTTATACAAACAACATGCAACGCAGATTGCATTAATATCACTTGTATTATAAAATCCTGTTGTTGTCTTAATGACTTTAGCCCTGTGTACTTGTTATTTATCTGCAGACCCAACTTCAGAATTCAGCACGAGACAATGTGAAGCCAAATACTTATCGTTGTCGGCAACAGGAAATCTTGCTGTTTTTTTTCCTTAAAATATGGTGGTCTTTTGTGAAAGATGATTCCTCATCATTGCTTCTTTTCATTTCAGTTGTCGGACGAGCAATAGGAAGAGCTTGATTGTAACATCCAGCACATCTCCAACACTCCCACGACCGCACTCCCCATTGCATGGACATACAGGTACCCAGAGAGCTGTGTTTAAGTTGTTAGTTGCGTTATTTCATTAGTCATTACCATTGACTGACTCCATTGATGTTCTAAGACAAATAAGCTGTTCAAAACTTTATTCACTGAATTGTTTGTAATTGGTTAATTCATGTTCTTAACTTCACTGACAAAGGGGTATGGCATCTTTCACTTCTAGCTAGTTGTTTGTGCCTCATTCATCACCAAACATATCCTCTGATGTAAATGATTTGGCCACATTGACTGAGTACAGGTTGACATGCCATAATCTGGACTTCTCTAGTCCAGCAATACCCATGGTCCGGCAGGATCAGGGTGACCCCTTGGGACTGGGAGCATTGCCAGGCTAGGGCAGGGAGAGGGCAGAGTCCTGGGCAGCAGAGGGGCTGTTGGGGAGAGCCCCGATGGCAGTGGGACCGCCTGACAGAGTGCAGTACTTTAGGTGGCAGTGGGGTGGCCAGGAGGAAAAGTGGAGGCCCCAGTTCATTGACCTACCCTGGTCTGGCAAATTCTCTGGTCCAGGACCAGTCAGGTGCCGGACCAGGGAGATTGAACCTGTACTGTTTGTTTAGATATAAACAAGATGATAAATGGTTATTTTAAACAAAAGTTGATTTTATTCTGTGAAATGTAAAGCCAGCCTGGGCCTATGCTCCTGTTCCCTTCATCCTGCCGCCTTCATGTATGGAATGACCTCTCATTTCAAGTGCTCTAGTCCTCCATTTTATTCTCTATCCAGCCGTATGTCATAATGGGGGAGACGGAAGGGAAGTGATGCTCTCGGTGCCCTAATGTCAGTACTAGCCATACTTTTCCTGTACACAGCGGTCTCCTTCCCCATTGTAGTCGTTAATCATGTAACCGACTCCACGCTAATATCCCTACTCCCAGCCACCCTCCTGCCATCTCTAGTCAAGGACATAAGGGGTGGAATGGTTGCTACCCACATTCTGTTCTACATCACTCATTGCTATAATATCGCAACACCTTGCAGTAGTGCAGAAGCACGTGGCTGACTCCTGTACCGCTTGTCTGAGAATGTCTTTTCTGATAGCCATCACATCTGCTGCATCTAGGTCTTCAGAAAGGGTCCCCCATAAACATATCAGGGGGTTGTGAAGCAGCAGCCTGGAGCTCAGTCCATACATTTGCCCTCTCTGTTGCCCAGTTCAAGAGTATAGATCAAATACTAGTTTGGTAAGGCAGTCATGAGAACAGCCAGAATGGGTCAGATCAGATTTCCATCTAGCCCAGTGTCCTGTCTTCTGACAGTGGCCAATGCCAGGTGCCCCAGAGAGAATGAACGGAACACGGAATCATTAAGTGATTCCTCTCCTGACACCCATTTTCAGCTTCTGGCAAACAGAGGCCAAGCACACCATCGCTGCTTATCCTGGCTAAAAGCCATCAATGGGACCTATCTTCCATTAATTTTTCTAGCTTTGTTTTGAACCATGTTATAGTTAAGGGCTGGGGAATGAGGGATTGAGTATGCAGACTTCACAACATCCTCTGACGAGGAGTTCCACAGGTTGACTGTGAGTTGTGTGAAGAAATACTACCTTTTGTTTGTTTTAAACGTGCTACCTATTAATGTCATTTGCTGTTCCCCATTCTTGTATTCTGGGAAGTAGTAAATAACTCTTCTTTATGCACTTTTTCCATACCACTCATGATTTGAAAGACCTCTATCACACCCCCCCCCCTTTAGTTGTCTCTTTTCTAAGCTGAAAAGTCCCAGTCTTATTAATCTCTCCTCATATTGCAGCCGTTCCGTATCTCTAACCATTTTTGTTGCCCTTTTCTGAAATGTTTCCAATGTCAAGATATCTTTTTTTGAGATGAGGCAACCACATCTGCACGCAGTCCTGCACACTCTCTTCAGGTAGGAAACAGTCAAGAGAAACTACAAATTGGTAGCAGCTCAGCTGGGAGCAGCCGTCTGCTGCTCTGTTTCCAGAGACTCTTACCTTGGATGGGTGACATCCAGTTAAAAAACCCCCAAAACACTAACCTTTAAAATAAAACCCTCCAGAGAGAGCCTAAACCACCGCCTGTTGATTTTTGACAGAATTAGTACTAGTATTTTAGGATTCCTTCAAAGCACAGTCATTGAAGGACAGACTCTGCAGTGAATTATTTTAATGAAATTCTCCTTTAAAAGATCCAGGATCTTCAGCTTGAATTTTAATAGAGCCCTAAAAATAGTAACAAAAGCATTTACTACTTGCTGCAGAATCTCAAGAAAGCACCCTCAAATCCAACTATTTTGGAACTTTTACAACTCCACTATAGTGGCTACTGCTATAGCGAACTAGCCATACTCAACTGGCCATATAGCCACATGTGGCTAGTGAGTTGGACACCACGGATTTAAATAATAAATTCTCAAGAAAGGGTCCCAGAAAGGGCTAGGGGATGAGGGGTTCAGTATGCAGACTGCTACGGGCAGGGAGAACTACCTCAGCCCTCTCTCATCACAGCAGGGACTAGGAGAGAAGTGCCTGTCCGTGGCAACTATACTAGGCACAGATGACAGAAGGATGCAAGCATCTCTCCCCCAGCTGGGGGATGCGCACACGCACGCACACAGAGGAACTATATTGAAATATATTGTAGATATCGCCCCCTGCTAGCCCCTGCCCCTTTCCACCTGCCTGGTGATTCTGTCTCTTTTCTGTATGGTTTTGAGAGAAGTGATCCCATTCCAGGCACATCCCATTGGCCTCGCACAACCAGACCCTCACCTTGCTATAAGTTACGATAGCAGGAAGCGATATACTGAATTTGGTGGCCCTAGTTCTTGCTATTTAGGAGGCGTTTTGGAACAAAGAGGCAGACAGGCTGCCAAATATATAGTAGAAGAAAGTACCACTAAAAACTGCGTTGTTCCTGTACAATATCATGTATTGTTGTAAGCCTGCTTGTCCAGACCTCTGTGTGAGACACAATCCTACGAATTTTATTGCCAGGGAACTCCATCTGCATATATTTATATAGGTTGGACCTCCCTGCACCTGACCGATCCCAGATGAGGGATTTTGCCAGACCAGGGGAGGTCATTTTTGCTGCTAGCCCTGACCCGACCATCGGCCTCCCAGCCAGCTTCCCCCTCTCGCTGGCCCCTGCCGCCTTGACAGCCTTTTCCTCCTCCCCCTCTCCTCTCCCTCCCCGCCCCGGACCCTACTGGGCAGCCCCACTGCTTTTGATCTCTGGGAGCTCACTGCTGTGCCTGGCAGCACCGCTGTCTCTGTGTGCACTGGCTCTCGCTGCAGCGCCTGGCAGCCCCACCACCATTCTGTGCGCTGGGCTCTCACTGCTGTGCTGGTCTCTCTCTGCAGCACACGGCTCCTGCTGTCACACCGATGCCCCACAGCCTCTGTGTGCCTGGCTCCCACTGCCCATGTATCACATGTGCAGCTCCCACTGCCCCGCTATAGCGCATCAGGTTCCCGCTGCCCTGACAGTCTACAGGGCTCCCATGCACTAGTTCTCCACCGGGACTCTGGTTCCAGAACATCCACCATCCTGCCGGAGCACGGATGTTGCTAGATCAGAGTGTCCCGGTTAAGAGAGTTTCAACCTGTATTTATTTTGCTTTTAAAACACTCTTTATTTAAATTGCTAGGAATAAACTGTATTCTGAGTAGTTAACAACTGCTCCATTTAATCTTCTAGCTCAGCACTTGGGTTTGCTACAGGTCAGCTCGATTACAGATCGTGTTCCACTTCTGTAGTACTTCAGATCCAGCAGTGGCCATTTGTGCATTGTCGAATGAGGATTCTACTTAAAATGTAAAATGTTTTGGCAGAAGAGTCATGACAAGAAACATAGAAGTGCATTTTTAACAAGCACTCTGGAAAAAACAAATGCAGAAACTCTTCTGAAAATTGTGGTAACACCCAATACGAGCGCAGATAATATGTCCGTGTATAATCCTTACCTTTGTAATATGAGTCGTTAAGATTAGTATTGAAGATTTAAGCAACCAAAGGATAGCTGCATTATAGTCACTTACTCCCTTCCAGGTTCCTTCACAGTCCCTCTGCACCTGACCCATTCAACTCCCACAGTAAGCAAAATCAAACCAAACAGAGAGGACCTTGCATTAGAAACTACAATCCCCTCCCTTCCCAAACAATCAAAATAAATCCAAATCCCAAAATACAGCACGTGGAGGCGGGCTATCTGCTTTGAAGATGAAACCTTCATTCTGGAGAAGCTCAACACTGCATGATAATTAAGACTGAACTGAATTTTTCATTTAAAGGAAGGATTTATTCTTTTGATATATGTGAAGAATAGAGCAGAGTGGTCTTCCCAAAAGTACACAGTCAATGAGATTCCTGTGAGACTTTTCTGTGAACTTACAAATAAATCTACTTCTTATTCATTTTAGATTAAGAAATGTAACACCCCACATCAACTTTTTTGGGTTCCAAATAATCTGAGCTCAGGTACTATCTTTCTACATAAAATTGGCAGGCAAGTCAATCTGGATTGGATCATGCGCAGTGGGTGGTCTTTGGTAACAGACTGTTAAGATCAGTGGTAATTTTTACCATTATTTTTCACAGCTGAAAATGTCTTCTTTGGCAGAAGCTCAAAAAGAAAGTTCTTCAGGTAAATTAATGAAGAATTGCCCTTTGTGAAAATGGGACTTGGATCGCAGGCTGCACTCAGTACAGTCATTTTAAAATGTCCTCTATTTCTCACTGTTCCCTATTGAAACAAAGTTACACGCTACTCCTGCGGCTACCTTCATTCACCTGATACGCTCAGTGCCCGTCTTTGCTTCCTGACAGAGGAGGAAGTCATCTTCCCCAAGGACAGCCTGATTTCCCTCTCATTGGGAACAAAGGGAGGCAATGCTGAAGGATGCTTTTACCAAAAATTGCATACTTCAAATTTCTCAGGCAAGGGAGTCAATCCACGTTTTGCATTTATGAGCTGGTTTGGAAATGCTTCGATAATTTCTCCTTCCCCGAGGCAGTTACAGCTCTTCTTATCCAAGGCCTTATCCTGACATTCACTTCACTTTCTTGAATACTGCAGGCGTCTGTCTTCCCATCAAAGGCAGGGCTATTTATTCTAATAACTTTCATTATTCTAATATTAAGTGCTTGACTACCCCACGCTTTGCTTGGTGAGAGAGAACCCATGCTATTATTATTCTGCTAATTGTGGAGCTTGCCAAGTAAGCTAGTGTCATTTAATGAGGCACTTTAATACTAGTAGGCCAGCTTGGGCTCATGTTTATCTTTCCTCTCCTGAAGTAATTGAACCATGTTCAGTCAAATTCTTTTTCACACAGGACCATCTCAATGAGAACTAGAACCTTTTAGTTTGTGCCGGCAGCATCCAGACAGGAGAACTGGAGCTTGCAGCCCTTCATATCCAATCTGCAAACCGCAGCTTAGTGTAGACTAGTGGTCTCCAGCCTTTTTAAGCATGAGATGGCTTGTTCAATTTAAATGCAATTCAGGATCCACTCAAACCCAAACACCCTTGTCCCGCCTCCTTCCCACCCCTTCTCCAAGGCCCCGCCCCTGGTCACTCCATCCTCCCTCCCTCATCCTCACTCACTTTTATCAGGCTGGGGTGTGAGGGAGGGGGATGTGGACTCTGATCTTGGGCTAAAGGATTTGGAGTGTGAGAGAGATTCTGAGCTGAGCCTGCGGCAGAGAGTTGAGGTGCTGGAGAGGGTTCAGGGTGCAGGCTGTGGGAGGGAGTTTGGGTGCAGGGTGACTCAGAGCTAGGGCAGGGGTTTGGGGTGCAGGAGGGGTTCAGGACTGGGGCTGGGGTTTGGAATGCAGGCTCCAGCTGGGCATTGCTTACCCCAGATGGCTGCTGCGTGGTGGTGCAGGGGACTAAAGCAGGCTCACTCCACTCTGGCCCTGCACCACTCCAAAAAGCAGCCAGCAAACTCTCTCCATCCCTGCCCCCCTCTGTGGAGATGGGATACAGAATGGAGGGAGGGGCACCCTGACATCAGCACCCCCTCCTCTTCTTCCTGTGCCCTGCACAGCAAGCAAGAGGCTCTGGGGCTGGAAGGCAGCTCCAAGGCAGAGGGAAGGAGCAGCACGGCAGTGCTTAGAGGGGCAGATGAAGTGTTGGCACTTGACAGCCTCCCAGCCAAACCCGTCAGGATCACCTGTCAAAGGCTCCAAGATCTACCAGTAGATCCCGATTGACTGGTTGGTTACCACTGGTGTAGACCTCCCCCCAGCTTCCTAATAATGAAACAGAGCTGAACTGGAGGCTTATCCCATGTAGCTGGAACTATCTTTAGTATAATTAAAACTAAAATTATAATCAAAATGATGTTGAGTAACTCAACAAATTGGGGAGTGAGAATTTTTCACATTTCAGTATTTGCTATGTGGGTGTCCTAATACTTTTCAGTGTGCACAATGTGGTACAGAGATACCACAAATTCCTGGGTATTCTCTTCTTCAGATTTATATGGCTGTTTTCTCTCCCGACTCTAGCATTTTAATTAGATCCCATGTGAGTTATTTCTGGTTTGAAAATAAAAAGCAATTAGTTCTTCTGCTCTACTCAAGTCTGGGTGAAGCTTTTAAGGAGCTTCAGGGAGAAGGGGAATTTCTGCTTCCTTTTAAAATTTCCCAGCACTGCTGCATCTGCTGTAGTTGAAAGAATTTTAATAAGAGACACCGAAGTGTGTTGATCTCCCATGGCAAAGATGTTCTAAACCCTATTTAGTCTGTGAGCAAAGATCAGCTCTCCTGCTGCTCGTGGATTAGAATTGCTACTGTTGGCGCTGAAGCTCCAGTGGGGTTTTTACAAAGAGTGACTACTCATTAGAGACATCAGCACATTGTTACAAGAATGTTAGTAACATAGGAACGCACCTTTACCTTTTCTGGGTATGGCCAAGGGAAAGGGAGTGTGACCAAGTCATTCTTTCAGCGTGGCTCTCCCAAAATGCCAGAATGCCCTCATTGGCCACAGGCAGCCACTGTTTCCTTAAAACTGCCTCTGCCGTACATAGACACCAAAGTCGACCAAGAGGCTGAAGGGAGCGAAAAACTCAGAGACGGCAATCCGATTGCACACTGTGCATAGCTCGTGTCTTTTGAGTCCTGCCTGCAAAGCTGGAAAGCAATCACTGCAACGACCAATGGTCTGCTAAGCTGAGGAACACTAATTCTGAGAAGGTTCCATGACTCTTTGTTTGGGATAACAGTAAGCGGCAAATCAAGTTTGCAGGCCAAATCTAAAATCAGTTTCATAGCCTCCTCAAACAGTGCTAAGCAATGAGCGCAGCGATTGCTGTTCACACGTTTTAAATTCTTATACTTTTAATATTTCATCTCCTAGGGTTTTCAGCTTTCCTACACCCTTGGACCACTCGTTGATGTGAATTCTCTACTAACCTAAAAGTTCTTGGAAACAAATCTTTTCTGAGATCACGGTCTCTTAAAGATCATTTTAATTGCTGTGCATTAATTGAACTTCCTGAAATTAAAATAATATTAGCAAATGTTTCATATGCCTCTATCAATAAACTAGATAAATCACTTATAAACCCTGTTTAAAAAAAACTAAACAAACCCTCGTCCCAGTATTATAATTTTAGAGTAATTTACATTTTAATGTTAAAAAACCTTAAGGTTTGCTTAGGTAAATAATAACTTCACTTAATGTCAGCTCTATTTTTCAAAACATTGGCTGAAGCTCTGTTTACCAGGAGTGTCTTTAAGTAAAGACCACATGTATATGTGACTTTTGGATTAAAAACTGTGTCACCTGAAGAGCTTTTGCTTATAATAAAATTTCTAATTCTTTGGAAAAAGGATTTTCCATTTTCCACTTTCTGCTTATTTTTAAAAGAATAAAATGTGCAAATAATGTAGATACATGGGTAGTTGAGTAACTGGCATTCTACCTAAACCCTCATGAATTCCCTTGTCTTCTCTTATAAGCCTAAGCCTGGGCTTATTGGGTAGTTGAGTCGACTACTCCCATTCTCCCCCGTATCAGAGGCAGCAAGCTGGGGAGCTGGAGGCAGCTTAAAGGAATTTTAATAAGAGAAGCCTATGTGTGTGGGTCTCACATCAGAGGCAGCAGTGCGAGGGGCCAGCGAAGGCTGCTGCACTAGCAGCCCCATCCTCGGCAGGTCCCAGCAGGGAGTTGGGACCCCGCACAGACAAGAGCTGCTGTGGTGAAGCAGCCCCTGCTGCAGCCAGGCACCATCGGCGGGGCTGCTTCACCGCAACAGCTCCTGTCCACGTCAGCACCAATGGCTGCGAACAGAGCCTGCTCCGCAGCAGCTCCTGTCTGTGAAGGGTCCCCGGCTCTTACTACATGTAAACTGAAGAACAGTAGCGGGGGTAGCTCCTTCTGAGCCTGATCGACAAATTGAGTAGTGGATACAAACTGTATCGACTACACGATTACCAGTTACCTGCCTCTTAACATCCTTAGTACAAGCATGATCTGGTGCCATAATTTAAAAAAAAAAAAACCATTATCTCAACCTTACCTTTCCGACCGCTGTCCAGTCTCCCACTCCTCTGCATTTTTCTGTTTCTTGAACGTGTCTAAAATTCTTCTTTCAAAACCTCATGTTAAGTTGTGGATAGGTCTCGGGGAATGAACACAAATGTACTTCCTGTGACCTGTCCCTGATTTGCATTATAAATAGCCTTGACTAAAACATAGGTACTCTGAGTGGCTCTAGGGTGCTTCAGGCGCTTGGGGGCAGTGAAGTGCTCCCACAGGCATAGCTGCTACTCAAGGGCATGAGGGAGCCTCTGGGCTGTTGCTGTTCATGTGGACGTAGCCGGGGCGCTGCAGTTGCTGCTTGTTGGACTGCTGCCCTAAGGCAGCACCTGGGCCCAGCTGCCTGGGGCTGCCCAAGCAGCTGCTAGTACAGCTGGCCCTGGGGCTGCCCCAGCTGCTTGGGTGGCCCTGGGATCAGTGACACGGTCGGATGCAGAAGTCACGGAGGTCCCAGAAAGTCAAGGAATCCGTGACATCCATGAAAGACTCGCAGCCTTATTCATAAGCTGTAGAATTGTCTGCCAGTAAACACATAAGGCTACGTCTACATTGGCAAGATTTTACGCAAATACTTTTAACGCAAGAGTTTTTGCGTTAAAGTATTTGCGCAAGAGAGCGTCTACACTGGCATGTGCCTTTGCGCAAGAGATGTGCTTTTGTGCAAAAGCATCCGTGCCAGTGTAGACGCTCTCTTGCGCAAGAAATTAACATTGCACAAGAACACTTGCGCAAGAGGGCTTATTCCTGAGTGGGAGCATCATAATTCTTGCGCAAGAAGCACTGATTTCTTACATTAAAACATCAGTGTTCTTGCGCAAGAACTCGCGGCCAGTGTAGACAGGCGGCAAGTTTTTGCACAAAAGCGATTGCTTTTGCGCAAAATCTTGCCAATGTAGACGCAGCCTATAAAATAAAATGAGCCAATAGAAGGGTCAGGCAGATCTGGGCACCATTTTAAATTTGATGAGCTCTGTAGCTTTTGGTGCTCTTTGGATCTCCCTGTCCAGCACACACATAACATGAATCAAGTATATAGTCTAATACCATACTAGGGACTGCAGTGCGACCACGACCGTGCCTGTTGTGCATATGTCCAACCTGGTGCTGATAGCAACTGCTGCATGGGTGGATTCTGAATTAGATCGTGCTCCTTTCATAGTGGAGTCACCCTCTGACCCCCTCTTGTTACCTGTACCCATTCCCAACCTGATCAGTATTTAAGGATTTCCTTCCTTCACCCCGGATCCCAGCACCTAACTTCCTCTGAATAAATGAAATTAAAATGTAGTAGAAAACCCTGATGTCTTCAAAAAGCTTCCTTAGAGTGAGAACAGAACTTGGAGCAGCAGTTGTAGTGCAGCTGTGTATCACAGAGTTGTCTGCAAGCTACTCCCTCCAGAGCGTCTGATATAGGGGGACAGGCTGACTCTACTAACAGCTGCATCTTTCTCACATACAGATAGCCATAGCATGCAATAGGGGTATAAAATCCTGGTTAGGTGGTTAACCAGTTAAACTAAGTGTTTAATTGGAAACCGTGGCAGGCTTGGCTGGGTTGGAGCAGCTCCCACCCGCAGTGGGGACGCCAGTGGTGGCTGCTCCAACCTGGCTGGGCCAGGCCATGCCTTCTGCATCACTGGTTAACCAGTTACCCAGGGAAGGATGCTGGTAAGGGGCATGCTAACAGGTTAACTCTGTGCATCCCTAGCAGATAAACCTGCTAACCCAGACTTGCTGTGTAATCTCTTGAAGTTTAACACTACATACTAGGGGTGTAAAGAATAACTGTTTAAACGGTTAACCAATAAGCATGGGTTTATGGGTTCCCATTAACAGTTATACGCCAACTGCCACCCCATGCAGCAGATTCTGTATCAGAACCCACAGCGCAGCACGGCAGCTGGCTCCCTGGAAGTGGAGCTTGGAGTGGGGCCCAAGACCTGGCTGTTGCCCTGCATTGCTGCCTCTGTATCAGAGGCAGCAGCGTCAGGGAAGCAGCTAGCTTCCTAGGAGCGGGACTGCAGGCGGGAGCCGACTTAAAAGCCAGCTCTCAGGGAGCTGGCTGCCACCCTGCATTGTGGGCTCTGCAGTGTAAAACTTACACTGCAAAGTCCGCAGCGCAGCCTGCTCCCCAGGAGTGGGTCAGCAGCGGGAACTGGCAACTGGCACACACTGGCTGCCAGTCCCACTCCTGGGGAGCCAGCTGTGCTGCCAACTCTGCAGTGTGTAACTGTGTAACTGCTAGATTTTCAGCCATTACATGGTTACTTAATTAACTGCTTTTTAACATCCCTGCTACACACAGTAATATAAAATATTAAATATGTGCAATTTGGCTAATTTACTGTTGCAGGCACAAAAATGTTAAATAGCTTTGACTTTTGCATTTCAAAATCTGACGTTTTGTAACAGTTCCCCCCTCCTCCCCACTGAGCTTCAGAAACATAGAATGGCTTCTGCCATTGCTTGTAAAGTACAGAGATCCTCATTGTTAAACTGCAAAAGTGATTTTAGAAGTTACATTAGTAATTCATCCAGTTTGTGTCATGCAATAAATATATTCCCTAGCTTGTTCCTGGAAATATTTACAGATTTTTAAAAATCATCTTTTATCTGACTCCTCTCAGATCTTCCATGCTAAATGATTGAATCACAGCTTGGTGAGGAGTGGGTCAGGGAAGCAAAATAAATTATGGATTAACAGAAATAGTACTATTTTTTGTAACACAAAGGAAATGTTAAAAAAGCATTATAGGACATATAGTAGGATAACGAGCCATTCTTAGCAGAGTTCCTTAAGTGTCAGGCACAGAAACTAGTATGAAAAAAGGTTCAATTATTGTATCCATACAATATTTTTTAAATGTCAAAATCCTCTCTTTTGCCAGATTACAATGGCCATTCATGGGTAGGATCTAAACTTGTAAACAATTTTGTAGAATTAAAATTCAATATCAGTAGCAAACAGTTTGATCGAGGTGTGAATGAGGGGAGAATAACCTTTAACAAAGTACCAAGAGCTAATACTGCTCATCAGACTCTTGACTATATTTTTGTATCAATGCAAATTATGTTTGAGAGGAAGCTTAACTGTTAGGAATCATTTCAAATCTGCTGAGATTCTCTTCAGTTCTTCATTGCACTCAACTATATACATTTCCAGATCCATGGAAACTTATTTAGAAAAGAATATGAAATCTACAACAATTTAAGTTCTCAGTGGAATTTAATACATTACCTATAAGAGTCTCTCTCAATGATCGGTCCATGGACTGGCACTGGTCCATGAAATCTCCCTGAGAGAGTTTAAGAAACAACAAGCCAGTCCCTGGTATCAAAAAGGTCAAGAGATACTGACCTACAAGACCTACGTTTTCCAGAAGTAAGGTCGATGAACGTACGTGAAAGTGGTGGAGAGCTGAAAGTATTTTCTAGTTGATACAGTTTATTATACAAATACATAGTTTTCTATAGTGGAAAACATGGGATGGGTACAATTTAGTAAAACAGTTTTTAAATTCTCTAGGCACAATTATTCTGGAGAATGTGAAAGTATTCTATCAATATAGGAAAATTGAAAGAAAATGTCATTTAGCAAAATGTGAAGCATTGCCAGTAATCTGTATTTCAGTTACACCAATAACGTGAGAATGTTTTGCTAGCATGGTGAGTAGTTTGGCTAAGCACAATCAGTCTTTTCAGTTCATACCTGTTGTGTGTATGTATGGGTAAGGGACAGCACAAAGCTTTGGTGTGCATTGCTATTCACACGCTCCTGGTCCAAACTGCAGGGCAGCATAGATGAGATGTAGGCTTATGTATGTGTGACTGAAAATCGTCATCTCGATACTCACAGGTAATTTTGAAATGTCTGAAATTGACACCATATCTGTCCCAAGATTTAGATAGAAAATTGAGGGACCGCTTAATGCATTCTGTTTCAATATCTGCACTTCTTGATTTGAACACTTCCCCAGATCTTCCCCCAAACTAAAATACTCCCCTCAACCTCCCACCTGCCTGAGCAAGTCAACAGGATTAGCCTGGCTGTTCATTTCTGCTGAGTTTCCAGGGCATTCTGTTTAATCTACTGTGTTTAGTTACGTGCTCTTTTGGGCCAGGAATGTGTGTATTCTGTCTTGTACTGCACTGTCCACTTGGTCAGCTCTTGAAAATAATGGATCGTAACCCCCACAAAGGAGACTGTTACTCATTATTTTGTCCAATGCATTCTGGGAGCTGCAGAGTGAAGAATTGCCAGGGTGTCCAATTATTCTGATTCTCTGGCCAGCTGCAGGAGCAGGTTACAACAGCTGGGTGGCTGCTTTAATCTGTGCCTGCTAGCAAAGTACAAATAGCATACTCTCAGGGTACATAGCTGTGGTTGGTGGCCAGCTCGCTGCCTGCACTAATGTGCCCTCCTGCAGCATGAGTTTGTGGAGAGAAGACATAAGAGCAGGTGTCTGTGGACTGTTCTATGTACTGAAATAAAGTGTGACTGTACATTGGCTTAAGTTGATCAAAATACTTGTGCTGAGTTTTAAGCACCTGTTTACGCCTCATCCACATTCGTAAAGTTGGACACCCGACTAGGGATGTGTCTGTATCAGAGGCAGCAATGGCCGGGGAAGGGGACCGGACAGGAACCAGTGCCAGGGGGCGCTGGCTTAAAAGCCGGTTTCCCCCAGCACCGTCTCCGCGGTGCTGCCTGCTCCGTGATGCTGATGAGTGTGGGGGTAGGGGAGGCTGCCGTGAAGCAGCTCCTGTTCGTGGGGGTGGTCCCAATGGGGAACTGGGCCTGCCTGCGGACAGAGGCTGCTGCCAGAACACCTTCTGCTTGCGGCCAGTCTGGCTGCCACAAACAGGGGCTGCTGGACGTAGCACAAGCTAGAATTGAGCAGTCCTGGCCCACGCCAGTGCAGGACTGCTGCAGCTCTGCATTGTAAATGTAGTAAGAGGTGCAGCGTCCTGGACCGGCATGAGCCGGGTCTGTGAGCTACCACCGCTGTGGCTCTGCATTTTAAATGTAGTAAGAGTCAGGTGGCTGCATTTAAAATGCAGAGCCACAGCAGTCCCAGCTCTGTCCTGACACGCACTGGTCCAGGACCTACCCCGCTGTGCCTTTGCAGTTTAAATGTATCTGCACACCTGCCTCATACTACATTTAAACTGCAGAGCCGCAGACAGGGTAGCTCCTGGACTGGCGCGAGCCGGGACAGAGCACTTTCTTTTATCGATTAATCATGTAATTGATACAAATAGTATCGACTACACAGTTATTCATTTACCCACCTCTTAAAATCCCTACACTCCACAAAATCTAGGTACGCACATGCAGTTAGCAGAACTACCTCAAACTGGGAGAAATTCTAGGTTATGACAATCTTGCAGCCCACTGAGATGGAGGGCTACTCGTGTGGCCCTCTCACCAGCCTAGGTTGCCCATCGCTTCACTTGATCCTTCCAGAACAATAGACCCAGGATCATCAGACTTATCTCCCATCGTTATAATGATCACAACACACCTTTTAAGATCCATGGGCCCTACACATGTGTGATGTACCTCATCCAGTATACTCAGTGCCGCAATAGAAACTGTATGGGTGAAACCAATGGTTAGACTTTCGAATGGGCAGGAAAATAAGACAAACACTGTCACCTGTTAGTGAACACTTCTCACAAAGTGATCATTCGGAATTGGATCTCAGTCCCCACCCTCAAAGGAAGCGCTTTCAAAAGACAAGCCTTGGGAGCATAAACTTGTAACTTTGCTGGACACTAAAATAATGGAGTGAGTAGAAACCCATCTGGTCTCTGCATCTGCCCAAGGACAGCTGGCCAAACGAGCCACAAGCAGTGTGGAGAATGCAGTGAACTTGTCTGTGCCGATCACCTCATGTGGCTGCTGACAAGTGAAAAGCATCATACAGCCTCCAACTGTGGGATGCTCTTGCTAGCGCTTTCAGTTTGCTAGTTAAATCATTTTTTGCCTAAAACTGTAAAGAGTAATTCTTAGTTCCTGGACAGTTGATCTAACTTTTCCATAATTTTGGATGAGGGGTAAATCTATCTTTGTTCAGCAAAGCAATTAAGCACATTGAAATTCCATTGATGTCTTTGTATTTTAAGCATATGCTTAAGTGCTTTGCTGAAGGGGGAGGCTTTGATAAATGAATAGTAATAGCTCAATTTTTAGGGTGCTGAGCACTTGCCGATCCCACTGAAGTTAAGCCCTTTGAGATGCCTGATGGCTGAAATACCTGTATTCTTAACAAATAATCATTTTAACGCCTGTAGCTGTGTGACATAGTGGGGTCGTCTCCAATCTTTTTAAGCGCAACATCACTTTTTGAATTTGTCAGTCCAGAGTCTACCTCAAACTCCTGCTCCACCCCTTCGCTGAGGCCCCGCCCTCCTTAATCTGTGAAGATGAAGTACAGGGGAGGGGGACGGAGGGACATCAACGCCTCTCTGTCCCTTCTGCCCCCTCTGCACAACAAGCAGGAGGCTCCCAGGGGGCAGTTCTGAGGCTCTGGACAGGAGCAGTGGGGCAATGGTGGGAGGGGCAGCGGAAGTGCAGGCACTTCAGAGCCTCCCAGCCAAAAAGGTCAGGATCACCTGTCAGAGGCTCCAAGATCTACCAGTAGATCCCAATCTACTGGCTGGTGACCACTGCTGTATTGTGTTGTGTGTGATTCCTGATGGCTCACTCCAGATGTGTGTTGGGCCCAGACACCTGAGGGCCAGACTTAAGATAACTCTTTCCCAGGAAGAGAGATAAAAGATACAGGCGGGGGCTGTCACCAGGTTGGGAACTAGGCCCGAGAATTGGGTCAGTCTCCACTGAGCTAGGAGGGGTGAGGAGGCTGAGAGCAGGAAAAGGGGGTGAGGAACCTGGGAACCACTTGCTCCCCAAGAGGAATACTGCTGCCTGCCTTGCGTACCTGTGCTAACGTCGTTCCTAAGCTACGCTGTGAACCAGTAAACCTTCTGATCTACCAGCTGGCTGAGAGTCACATCTGGCTGCGGATGGGGGTGCAGGGTCGAGGACCCTCCAACACGCCATCACAAGCTGTCACCCAGTGTGAGATTTTAATTCTGAATTATACTGAGAACATTTCCAGCTATCACATATCTCGTCCTTGTAGCAATTCATGCTTGTTTGGCCTGTTGCCATAACTCTAATATCGTTTTACTCTGTGCAAAGAAAACGCTACTAGTTTTTGGTAGCATCTGGTCTGTATTTTCTGTTGGGATTAAGGACCTGAATTGGGCAAACCATTTATGCACGTGCCCATCCTTGAGTAGACCCAGTGAAGTGACTAAATGCTGTGGAGCCTGTAGTGTATTTTGGGGAACTTTTAAGTTCATTGGGTTTCAGCTTTTAGTTGTTAAATCATTTCAGATTTTATAGAGATTTTCTACGCTTACCTTTAAAATTAAAATACATCTTTAATACATCACATAGAAACTGTGTGTTGGTACATCATATAACAGAGGCAAGAAGAAAAATGCTGCTGCTACATAGTCAAGATTTTTGTATTCTTGATCTTTTCTTTCAGCTTACTAACACATTGGGATTTTCATTTTTGGGAATACAAAGGTGTATGTAATAAATATAGGTTGTATCTCCCATAATTGGGATGCTTTAGTCTGCCAACATCCATGGTCCAGCAGGACCACAGATGTTCCTGGACCAGAGAGCCCAGGTATAGGGAGGTCAGGTAATGGGGGAGGGGGCCAGTGACCCAGCCAGGAGCCCCCTGTTGGGGGGAGAGGGAGATGTAGAAGGGCAGGCAGCTCTGGCCCCTGCAGCTGGGCAGTAGCAGGAGGCTGGCCCTGGCCACGGAGCTCCAGCCAGCCGCAAGAGAGCTCTAGCCTAAGCAGCCACAGCTGGGCAGGCAGAAGTGGGGCAAGGCTGGAGCCCTAGCTGGGGGCAGCAGGGCACAAGGAGTCATGCTGGGAGGGACCTGCCCTGGTCTGCCAAATCCCCTCATTCGGGACTGGTCAGGTCCCAAGGGTGCTGGATGAGGAGATCCAACCTGTACTATATCTCAGGACATTGGAAATTAAGGTAAATGTAAGTTGATGGGCAAAGAGTTTTTTAAAATGCCTCATTTGTCTTATGATCCAGTCCTGCAAGCTTTTAGTCGTGAGTGTACTCTTTTGCTACCATGAGCAGTCTCATAGGAATATATTCACAGCAATGAACACAATGCTAGGTTTCCAAAATTGTGCTGTACAATACATTTTGTTAGAGTGCAGCCTGTACCAATGCATCTCATGTTGGGAGAACAGAAGTACTTCCTTAGAAATCCTCTTTAATACATCATCAGCTTCATTTCTATCATTTCTTGTTGCTAGTATTATATCAACACATACATAAAAATATATTTTTTTAAATCCAAGAACAAATATATTATGTATAGTTGGTGCATTTTATGTTACTTATTTTTTTAACCATTTAAACTGGAAAATACACATTGTAAATTGCATTCTACAAAAGTAAGGAGAAACACTGATTTGGTAGAGGGGAAAAAAATCAATTTTCCATTATTTTCATAACAAAAAAAATATTTAACAAGCTTTTAAAATGTTCAAAGATCTAAAGTCTAGGTTATGTGTAAATCAAAACCATTCATATAGCATACCAACTTGCTCTTATGTGACAAGAAAAAGGTTTGTTGTGAATGTAACACAAATGAAAATATTCTCTACTTTCTCAAACAGGTGGCAGTCCTTTGGACAGTCCCAGGAATTTCTCTCCTAATGCACCTGCTCATTTTTCCTTTGTACCTGCCCGCAGGTAAGTTAGCACACTTTTTCTCACGATTGGCACATGAAAACTACCTGAGTGTAGTGCATATTTTCTACTCTGGAAAGTAGCTGCTAATTAGAGCAGAGTTTCTTAAAGTGGTCTGCGCACCCACTCTGAGAGAGCTGCTACCGCCATTCCGGTTTGTTTACTTACTGGCTCTGCAGCCATGGACCCTTGCGGCTCCCATTGGCTACAGTTCGCTGTTTGCAGCCAAGGGAAGCTGCAGGAAGCCGCGTGACCCGGGCTGCAAACAAATGGGAGCAGCCCAGGAACAGCGTTCTCAGTGGGTCCGCGGACTATTTTGAGAAACACTGATTTACAGGTTTTTAGGTTCTGTTCAGATTCCGATTAGACTGTAATGTTAGAATCTAGAAATGTCTTCAACATTCCTGGGTCTTCTCTACAGGTACCGATTGTCACTCCATTGTTATTATCTATTGTGTTTTGTTTAGCTTGCAGTTGCACAGTTTGGGTGCTACTGGAAAGCGCTTTCCTAGCACTGGTGGGGATTCAGAGACAGGGTTGGAGAACAAAGGGTGGGATAAAACAAGATGAAAAAGGCGATGAGACACACAGTTTATTAGATTCCTTGTTTGCTTTAACGTTTAACTGCACTTCCATAGCACTCTTTCAGGTAACACGTCTTATGGGAGATGAAGTATGTTTTCAGGGATCCTGAAGTTCTCTTTTCTAAACAAATCTATTTGTTTGCAAAGCCAGTCAAATTCAACATATTTATTCATTAATTTTTGATCTCTTTGCTGTGCCCAACATTTAATTTTCTTTTTGCTATATTAGTTTAAAATGAAATGCTCTGAATTTTCCATGTAAACCAGGACTGGGGAATCTTTTTTGGGGTTGGGGGCTGCTGACCCACAGAAAAATCAGTTGGGGCCTGCACACAAGTGAGAAGCCCTCCCCACCCAAAAAAAAAAAAAAAAAACCCAAAACCCAACCCCTCACTGATGTGGCCCCTGACCCAGAAGGAGAAAGACACTCCTCACTTCCCTTCACACACCAGAACCTACTGGGGTCTAGGCTAGTATATTTTGTGTATTCTAGTCCTGCAGTAGGCATGGGCTCCCCAGTGCTGAGGGGGGGAGCCCTGAGCCTTGGGGGCTGTATCCAGGCAAGCCGTGGGCCACATCCACCCCCTTCCCACCCCGAGCCTGCGGTTCCCACACCCAAATGTAAACCTTTGCCTTTTTCTTTGTGGTCCCAGTCTTTGGTCATGACAAGGAAACAATAACCATTAGCAATATTGCTATCGTAAGGAGATAGAGGTAATGGGTTAAATTTAGTACTAATTTTACATTTACAAAGGGACAGCACAGTGTTTCACTAGCATAATACAGAGGGATTTAAATGTGGAGAGCAGTTGCCTTGGAGACAAGTTTAGGAAAAGAGTTCCATATGTAGTTGGTAGTGTGGGGAACTTCACATAACAGCTGCTAGTCACATCATGTAATGAGCTTTTGGAAGGAGCTCAGATACCATGGTGATGGGTGTAAGAGAACAGCCGAGAAGGTGTGAAGACAATCATGAATGAAACACACAAATGAGGCATTGAATTTAGCATCCATAGCAGAATAGCGGGCATAGAGTAGATGCGAGGGGTCGTAATACACAAAGACACAGGGTTGGATAAGTAGCAAAGAACAGATAAATGTTGGGCCTTGATATCAAGGAGAAGACTGAACCTGATGTGGTGTATGTCGGGGGCAGGGAGATTCACAGAGTGTAGCAAGCACAGATTCATGTATGAGGAGGGTGATCCTAGAAGCTGCATTTCGCTTGGACTGAAAGAAACCATCTGGGTGTTTGCCAGAGAAGCGGAGGTAGTGGGAATCAAGATGGGAGATGAGGTCTGAAATGGGAATGATGGGTGGACATTGGAAATGCTTTGGAGGAAGGAAGCTGCAATATATGGGTTAGGGGGAGGGAGAAGTCAAAGATTGCCCCAGGATATGGTCTTGACTGTCAGATAATTCAAGGAAAACCATTGTGAGTCAACTGAGTTGCCTCCCACCTCCTGCACCTCAGTGTAATGCTAGCAGCAGGCTTTATGCTCTTTATCAGGCTTTGCATAAGGAAGCACAGTTAGTCATAGATTTCATGGTCTCGTGTTAATTATATGGAATGATACCTAATATAGTGGGGATGAGAAGAGGAAGAGGAGGCAGCAGGCAGGAGGGGAAAAAGTCCTTAGTACATGGTAGCTACTGATTAAAAATGCAAATGATTTAAATGCATTCCTGTTTTAAAGAGGTCAGATCCCAAGCAGGTGTAAATAGCTGTAGTTGCATCAAAGTCACCTGAATCATGCCACTTGACGCAGTTTGGGGTCTGGTTCCAGGACTACATGAAGGAAAGCTGTCGATAAAACTGAAGACATAACTTGCTGCAGTAGTTGGCTGTTACAACAATGTTAACAATACTGCTTTTAAAGCCTTTTTCAAAACAGACAGCAAACCTTTTATCAGCCCAGCCTCTGAGAGCGATACATTGTATTCGGGATGTAAAATCCCATTTGATTGGTTAACTGATTAAACATCATTTTAACCAGTTAACTGATTAAAGAGGGGACTGGCGGGGAGGCTGATCCAGCCCGTCCAGAGCTGCCCCTGTCCATGGCGGGTAGGGAGCTGCCCCAGTCAACTGGACCTGTTTACCAGTTAACCTTTTACATCCCTGTTTTTCTGGTTTTTAACTTGAACCAGCCCCTAGCAGATGCTGCCAATGTTTTCACAAGATATTTACTTCAATATCAACATTCTGCCCCATGCAACAATATATAATATATATCAGTAGGGCCAAGAAACTCCAGCTGACATTGGAGTGCAGTTGAGTTAGGTTCTATATGGGCCACATAATTATGCGCCTTTCCCTAAGGAGCATAGAGTCTGAGTAAGCAAGCCAGAAGAAGTATTGGAAGGAGAACAAAGGCACAGAGACATGAAGTGACTTGCACAGAGGGAGACCGTTTCTGAGCTAGGTAGAACTGAGGTTTCGTGGTTTCCCATCCAATTTCATTATGCTAGAAGTACTTCTAAGTTGGGGTTCCAGATGCAAATGGTGGTGAGTAAATCCCAATAAAGTTTTTATAGATTCTGAAAATTGCTTTTACAGAAATCTCTATTTATGTTTTATTTTGTGAGCCTTATTAATGAAGGACTTAACCCCCCCCCCCCCCCCCATAGGGGTTTCAGGTGCCCGGCACCTTGGATTTTTTCAGAAGAAAGGTGCTGTGAAACGAGTATAGAAATAGAAGCAGGGATCAAAGTCCATCCCTGAAAAGAAGGGGCTGGAAGTTGGGCAAAAAAGGCTCTTGAACGCCATAAGAAATGGGGAAGAGGAAGGGATATGTATCACTTTGCTCTAGTACAGTGGCCTGTGGACCCCTGGTGTCCGTGACAGTACTGTACGGGGTCTGCAGAATGTTTAGGAAAGGAAAGGAAAAGTAAGGATCGGGCCCACTGTGCAACTGGGACTTTCTGCCAGGCAATTCTCACCCGGGGCTCATCGTTCGTGACCGGCCGCAGGCTGCCTCCCACCCTTGGGATGGGATTGTGATACTTCAGGAGGCACCGTCCCTCCTCCCTCCACCAGCTGCGCTGCCGTTTACGCTCCAACCCTCTTCTCCTCCCAGTCCTATGGTGGGCCAGATCCTTACTTTTCTTTTCCTTTCCTTGCTTTTCCCTTCCCGGGGCCCTGTGCCCAGCCAAGGGCGGAGTGCCGGTGCAGGAGCTGCCTTTGGCCACGAGAGCCCCCTTTCCATATCCTCCGTGGATAGGTAGGGGACAGAGCGGGCAGGAGCTGAGGAAGCAGTGCGGGCCAAGGGATGTGCTGGCTGCCACTATGTGCTGCTCCCCTTGGGTGGGGGAATAAAATTTTAACAGACTGAAAAGAGCTCCATAGCCGCAAAAAGTTTGGGAACCACTGCTCTAATAAATCCCTCTGAGACACAGAAGCGGGGAGACTTCCACAGATAAGAGAGGGTTGCCATTACCTTTCAGCCTTCAAGGAAGGAAATTAAAAAAGGAAAAAATAGGAAATTTGGTAGGCTCAGAACATCGTTCTCTATCGCTTTCCCCAAACACATTTGAATTTTGTTTCAGTTGTGTGTTGATGCTGCGTTTAAAATATAAAATTGTTTCAAACTTTTTACTTGAGCAAGGAGCAAACAAAATAAAAAGGGGACAGAGAGAAATAGCAGCAGCATTGAAAACAGCCAGGCTATCAGTAGCACTGACTCCTTATGGTCTGGGTTTAGTTGTCCTGGCACCACTGGTACAGCTATATTTAGTGGGTCACCTGGTTGTGCTGCCAACAGAACTGCTGAGCCCTGATACACTGGAGAGTGCTGTGCTGCCTTATCTTCTGGGAGCTGAATTTCCCATCTCGCCCAAATATTGTGCCACTGGTGTGTGGGCCCTAGAGATCATCCATTTGATCTGTTCTCTTCAGAGGTGATCCTCTTCTGCAGATTAATGGGTCCTCTTCCCACTGTGCAGACCAGTAACCAGTTGATCCTTTGGGCACACTGGAAAACAATGCAGTGTTGGTTGAGAAAACACCATGCTAGCTTTAAAGCCAATAGGTTCACCACTATATAGTGCAGAGCTGCTCTGTTTTAAATAGTGATTAATCAAAAATCCGTCGTTAGGCCGTTGATGAGCATTCAGTGAGTACGTTTCAAACCCACAGAGTCAGTATATTCAGATTTCTTCCAGTGTGACGGAGGTGTCCACTTAAATCCATACAGTGTTGTGAGAAATTCAGCAAAAGTGACTGTAATGATCAATAGTCATCTTTGTTACTGGTTTTCCAGAAATCACATTCACAATATTTATTTTTCCCTCCCTTACTGTAACTGCACAATTTCTTCAATTCAGCCATGGACACAGAGCAGACAGGTAAAGGATATATCAGATATATATTGCTGCTGTGTGTATGTAATGCTTTTGCATGATTGTATTATGTTATGCTGCTAATGAGTTTGTGCTATAACAAACCCATTTAGGCATTCAGCTTTTATTTTTTGAGAGTAAACATTTGGAGTCCTTGTATAGCAACTTACAATTATCAGGAATCCCTCCCGTAGAAAATGCTTTGTTCACACAACAATTTGTCAGAGCAAAGTTGATCTAGTCTACATTGTGTGATATTAGCACAACTGCCACAAATGCACTTTTTTTTAGAATGACATTTTAGTAGGTTATGTTTCGCCAGAGTTGCTTGTTTTGCCGACATTTCATTGTCTCAAAGGAATTATTGCAAAATGAAATAAATTACTTAGTTTTCTCCCCCCCCCCCGCATCCCTACCTAAATCCGTACTGCATCACTTTTTAAAGATATATCTATTCCTCTTATTTTACACATTTAAATAATTTTGAAACATTTTGCTAATTGAGGAAGTAATTTTCTTGGAAAATCTTGCTGACTTCCTTGAATTTTTGAAACCAAAATTTTGCTAGTTTCATATTGCAGCTCTTTGTTGGCAAGATACACAGCTGGCATTCATTACGTCGATTGCTTCATACGCTTCTCAATGATGCATCAGATTTTGTGGAAATGGCTCCAAGAACTGAGACGTGTCATCTTAGGATGGTTTAAGTGGAGTGAAGGGGAGTGGGAAATTTTTACATCTGTGCAATCAAAATATGGAAATCCTACAAAGAGAAAAATGTGGCACACCCTTTATCACTATGCATCTGTTCAATAATATATGTGCTTTCTAAAATCTCTTCTGTAATATGTCTGTCTGCTTACAAGTCTCTCATTGCAATAGTGTTTGAGTCTCTCTCAATCCTGAATGGATTTTATCCCCTCAGAAATCTTGTGAAATAGGAAAGACTTGTTATCCTCATTTTGTATATGAAGGAACCGAGTCACAGAGTAGGTTAAGTGACTTGCATAATGTCACATAGAAAGTCTCTCTGAACCAGGACCTGAACACAGATCTCCTAAATCCCAGTCCAGTGGCTGGTCTGCTACCAGATCATGTAGTCAAATAATTCACATGGTCTCTTTACATTTGCTTTTATGGAGACAGCAAGAATCTTCTGTAATGTACAAGGATTCAGAATTTTTCAGGAATATAACAAGAAGGTGCTGTAATATATGGGGGGAGAATTCTCTTGGTCTCTTGCTAGCAACACCCTATGTCTACATGCGGTTTTAAGTAAGGCATGCATGAATAGCAATTGGTTCTAAAGCTTAAACATATATGATTTTGTGCATGAAGCATGACCCTTTTTTGCTTAATCTTTCAGAAATAAATATATTTATTTGCCTCTCTGGTATTCAGATAATTTTGTTACCTCGTGGAGAGGTACATGTCCGTATAAGAAGGCCATAGTCCAGGAAAGAATCCTTATTCAGGAAAAAAAAAACCTAAATTAAATTAATGGAGATTGCCTATCTCTTAGAACTGGAAGGGACCTTGAAAGGTCATCAAGTCCAGTCTGCTGTTTTCACAGCAGGACCCAGTACCATCCCTGACAAATTATTGCCCCAAATCCCTAAATGGTCCTCTCAAGGATTGAGCTCACAACCCTGGGTTTAGCAGGCCAATGCTCAAACCACTGAGCTATGCCTCCCCCCTAAAGCATGTGCTTAACTTCAAGTACATGCTGTAACAGCCTTCCTGAGCTAGGTGCCCTAAGTGTGTGGATAATGGAGAGATGGCCATCACTCCATATAAAGAAAGTTCCATAGTTTGGTCCTCCACTAATAACAAAACATCTTGTCACATACAAGTTTACTATATATAAACTGCACCAAAAAACCCCAAGAAGTCTTATCTAAATTGTTTGAAAAGCTCTTACTTTTTTAATTCACTTCCAACTGATGTGAACAGGTATTGATAACTTGCCCCTGATTGGGATAAATAACACTTGTACCAGAAATATTCATAAATGGTGGTCGTTTTAATGATGTGGAGGATGAGGTGGAAACCCATTATCCTCCATCCCAGAGTACAATGTGAATGGAATAAGATGCTATGAGGTTGAACAGGAGACAGAGACAACTAGATAGAGCTAAATGAACACAGCATTGTCCATCCCTGAGGTTTTTTTTGAGGGAAATTGATAACTCTTTTTGAAACAATTACATTTTTCATTTTTACAGGTTTGCTGCTAAAAATGATGCCACCTTTTCTGCCGCGTTTCTAGTATGCCTCGGTAGCTCTTTGGTGTCAGACACATTTTTTTCTTTAGCAGCTTTTTTCAGCGGTGAGGAGACATTTCCATGAGTTACAAATAAAAGAAAGAAAATTGCTACTAAGACTGTAAAATAGTAGTGAGGAAGGCGATCCTTAGAGAATAGCAAGTTACTGTTCCAATACAAGTATATTTGATTATAATGTGGTATTATAAGTGCTGCTTGGAGTAGGGATGTAAACAGGTAATAGTAGAGGTAGGGCAGGGGACTGCTCCAGCCCGTAGGGGGCCGTTGTGAGCAGGGGGCTGCTCAGCCAGCTGGAGCAGCACGCCGCAGGCCGGGGCACTCCAGTGTACGGGGGCCCGTCCCGTCCAGAGCAGGGCATTCCAGCCTGGCAGCGATGGGCGGGGCGGGGCACCCCAACCCAAAGCAGCTAACCAGTGAAACATAATTTTTAACCAGTTAATTGATTAAACAGGATTTTAGATGGTATCCAAAATAAACTCTCTTGCTTCTTTTCCCCAGAACGGATGGGCGCCGCTGGTCCCTGGCCTCTCTTCCTTCCTCTGGATATGGAACAAACACTCCCAGTTCAACCGTTTCCGTAAGCTGCAAAGACTTGTTCAGATAATTCTGTTTCTTTAAATACACCCGAACCCATCAACTTTTACATCCTTGCTAAACGGGCAGTAATTTTTCATTGTTTTGTCAACCTTTTAGTTCACATACTGTTTGCTTTCAAATTGTTTAAATGATCAGTTGTGTGGGGGAGATCCCCCCCCACCCCCACTTCCTGGCTCTTACCACCTCTTGGCCTTCAGCATTAGTGCCATTCCCTCTGCCGCGTTTGCCTCCGTTGCCCCAGTAGAGTCAGCACTTGGAGATGGAATCCTTGATCATTAGCGGGCTTTCAGCTACTTCTCAACCAGAAGTGAAATTCTTGTCCACTTTTGAACATTAGCTGCCAAAAAGTAGAAGAGTTCTCTATAAACATGCTGTCTTGGAGGAAAGGGGATAACATACGCCTGTGATATAACTTGATAATAGTTTGAGTCTCTGAAAGCGGCTGTACCTTCATTATACATTTGCCTTAGACACATGACTTGAAGGAGTCTAGACTTCACCACTTACCGTACTATGGTCTCACCAGAAGCCTAATGTACCATTATCATAAATCGTAAGAATCCTGCATCCGCTTTTCCCTTATGTAGCAGTCGGATGGTTCTCATCGTGAAGCGTACTCCTCAGTGTGCATTAACTGTAAATTATATTTGAAATTACACAGACAATTCAGTTTAAAGAATATTATGGAGGTTGCAAAATCAAGCACTCAGAAATTAGGAAATGCCAGAATAGAATTGGCCTGTGTAAACTTAATTTGTCCCTTTTGTGTATATACATTATTATAGAATCATGGAACACTAGAACTGGAAGGGACCTCAAGAGATCGAGTCCAGCTCCCTGCCCTTACAGCAGGACCCAGTATCATCCTGATAGAGGTCTGCCCAACCTGTTCTTAAATATCTCCAGGGATGGAGATTCTACAACTCCCCTAGGCAATTTATTCCAGTGTTAAACCACTCTGACAGGAAGTTTTTCCTAATGTCCAACCTAAACCTCCCTTGCTGCTGTTTAAGCCCATTGCTTCTAGTCCTAGTCTTTAATTATATGATCACATTTTATTTTTTCCTACAGTATCCCTGCCCTATTTCATGCAAAACATGGGCTGTGCTCACTTAATGAGCAGTTTACTGAGAATTTTGTTTTATCTTCATTAAACAATATGTGGCCAGAAGGCTTATTTGCTGCTCACTATTTAAACCTGCTCTGAAGACAGAATTATTCATTTCCTTAGGGGCTTTTCTATGGTACTCATCACAGTAGTGTCTCAGTGCTTCACAGACATTAATTAATTAATTTCCACAAAACCTCTGTGAGGGGAGAGATATTCTTATCCACATTTTGCAGGTAGAGGAACAGAGAGGCAGAGAGATTAAGTAAAAAATACCCACTAATCTTTACCAATCCCCTTCACGTAACAAGAACCTGGGGTCACCCAATGACGTTAATAGGCAGCAAGTTTACAACAAACAAAAGGAAGTATTTCTTCACACAACACACAGCGAAGCTGTGGGATTTCTTGCCTTGGGATATTGTGACAACCAAAAGTCTAACTGGGTACCGAAAAAAATGAGGCTATACCTACACTTGCAGAGTTTGCACCATCAGTTTCACTGTAAAAGAAAAGCGCTGATTTGTGTAGTCACTTACTTCCACAGCTGCAGCACTTCCATCGCTGATGAGAGCAGTGCCTTGAGGGCAGCTATCTCACAGTGCAGCTTGCTCCATTTTGACAGTAGGTTTTATGGGAAGGGTGGGGGGATGACAGGCCATCCTAAGTCCCTGCACAGCCCTCGCTCACCAAACACTGGTCAGCTCCAGTAGCTCAGCATTGCTACCAGCAGAGGATCGTTTGCTCAATGGAGCAGCATTATCACCTGGCCAGATAAGTGAGCACTTGCCAAGAAAATAGGAAGGAGAGTTTCAAAGGTCCCGGGGCCTTGCAGGGGAAGGACAGACATCTGTTTACCTGGATCAGAGCAGCAGAGGTGCTGGCCAGAGTGGTCATCTGGGTAACTGAGGGATATCCTGTGGAGGCTAAACGCTCTGTATACAGCAAGACTGTGTCTTCACTTGCACATCACCACAAACGCATTGCTGGTAAGAGCTGCATCCCTCTCGCTGTGAGTGAACTGTCTGTGTTTCACCACAAAAAGCCATTGGCAAATGTAGACCTGGCTCTCATGGGTTTTGTGCAAAAAGGGACTTTTCCTGCTTTAAATGGCAAGTGTAGCCAAGCTCTTAGATCAGTTCATGGAGAATGGGTCCATCAGTATGAGCCAAGATGGCCAGGGGAGCGACCTCATGTTCCAAAACCTCTAACTGCAAAGGGGTGCTGCAGGGAACGGATCACTCAAAATTTCCCTCTTCTGTCCATTCTCTCTCTAGCATCTGGCTCTGGCTACTGTCACAATCAGGATGTTAGGCTTGACGGACCATTGGTCTAACCCAGTGTGGCTGCGGCTGTGTTCTTAATTCTTAGCATCTTATATGTTGAGAGAACAGCTCCCACTGGTGTTATTTGCAGCTGTGAGTTTTTCACACTTCTGCAGATCTGATCCGAGGGTCAGTCACCTAGAAAATGAGGTACACCTAATTAGTGACTGTCTGTGAAAAGTTTGGTGCTAACATCACAAAGGAACTCTGTAGCAGAAACAGGGCAGCATTCAGCTGTCTTAACCACAGACCAGCCTTTCTTTTATTGTCATCCACCCCCGTCATGGACCTTCCCACTTCTGCAACAGAGGAAGCAGGTGTCAGGCAGACGACAGTCTCTTTTACTGTATAGCCCTGAGACATCACCAGAGCAGGTCCAGTGTGTGAACTGAATGAGACGGGTCTTGTGGAGGGAGAACATGAGAGACTGTGTCATAATGTTTATGCACAAGGGGTATGAATTAAGTGCAGACGTGATTGCCCCATTTCAAAAAAAGATGTATTGGAATTGGAAGAGGTTCAGAATGGGCAACAAAATTGATTAGGGGCATGGAACAGTTTTCATATGCGGAAAGATTAATAGAACTGGGACTTTTCAGCTTGCAAAAAGAGATAACTAAGGGGGATATGATTGAGGTCTATAAAATTATGGGTGGTGTGGAGGAAGTAGGTAAAGAGATGCTAGTTACTCTTTCTCATAACACAAGAACTAAGGGTCACCCAATGAAATTAATAGGCAGCAGGTTTACAACATACAGAAGGAAGTATCCCTCCACACACATCGCCATTGATGGATCTGTCCTTCAGGAACTCACCTTGTTCTTTTTTGAATCTGGTTATAATCATGGCTGTCACACACAGTCAGCCCATGGAAATCTGTGCCAGAAGATATTGTGAAGGCCACGATTATAACAAGATTAAAAAAAGAACAAGGTGAGTTCCTGAAGGTCAGGTCCATGAATGGCAATTAGCCAGGATGGGCAGGAATGAGAATCTGGGAATGGGCGATGGGGGAGGGATCACCTGATGATTCCCTGTTCTGTTCCCTCCCGCTGGGGCACCTGTCACTGGCCACTGTGGGCAGACAGGACACTGGGCTAGATGGACCTTTGCTCTGACCCTTGTGCCATTTACACAAGCACCTTAGTTCTGGCGTTTCCTCGCTCTTGAGCACTTAACTTTGTAACCTTAATAACGATCTTTTAATATAATTTTTAATGTAATTTCCTAAGGTTTTTTCCCCAAAGAAAACTGAAAAAAACAAGTGATATGACATATTATCATATAGTCACCCACATGGTTCATTAACAGGGTTGGTACTTTCATATGCACCCCACTGACGAGCCACTTGATCTCAGGAAGTAACTGATAGCAATAGTAGGTTGTCATCCTTTATGTGGACCCTCATTGGAGGAGGGATGAGACACCAGTGAGTTTCACAGATATTCGATGACAGATGGTCAGGCTCAGGAATCTTAGGTTCCATTCCAAGCTCTGGACAGACCTTCTGCCCCACTTCCTGCAACCTGCCCATCCCACCCTTGGCTCCTTATCCCATTCCCAGCTCCTCATCTCAGTCTCCCCTAACTCCCAGTCAGTTTCTCCTTATTCCCCCACTCCAGTCCTAATCCCATGAGATTCCTTTGTTCCTTCTATTCCTTTCTCTCCTGGGTTTGGCTTTCACCACTTTTTCGTTCAAACTCTAGCGTCTGCATCCTGCCTGGGCAGCAACAGGGGGCCTGGATCTTTGCTCTTTGGGCCAGTGCCCACCCCCATCTTAGTTCGGAGCAGCCATTACTAGGAAAATCTGGCTTTGGTCCTGCAGTGCTGAGTTGTTCTGAGGAAACGGTTTGCGCAACATTGTCACAGGTAGGAGCCGGCAAGGGAAGCAGCACAGTCTGAAGGGCAGTAGGAGCTGTGAGAGGCTCAAGTGTATTCATCGAGGACAGAATCTTTGGAGATTTAACTGCAGTCATCAAAGAGGTCTCTGCTGAGCAGGAGGGAGGTGTGATTATACAAAAATGTATACCTTGGCTAAATTTGGGGCAGAGCAGCACGTTGCTGACACAAGGGCTATTCTCTTGCCAAACTTCAAGTCCTTGCTCTGAAGCGTGGGGGCACTAGAGCCGTTCAATGGAAAGACCTTTCAACATGGGCAAAAATCTCAGGAAGGGGGTGAGCGTTAGAGAACGAACTCCCACCCACGCCGCAGCTTCAAAGCACTGTCTACACAGCTACATTTGGAGCGTTAGCGCCAGCCCCGCTATTCCCAACTCTGTCGACCATTGCTGAGAAGCTGACTCCCCTGGGCTGCGTAGACGTACCTTAAGGGTTTGAGGCTTTCCGAGGAACACAGGGAGCTAATGATACAGGTGTTCCTAGAATCTGGCACTCCCAAGCTCCGGATGGGTGTGTTCGATCCATTGTATTCTATTTCCTCTTAAAACGAGAGAAACCAGCTCCAAGTGAAATACTGGAATGCCTGGGACCAAGCCAGAGTCCCCATTCTGGTGCTCTGGGTTACTGTGTGTTCTGGCCATTTCTCTACTGAGAGTCAGCTGGTGTTGGTCTTGGTGAAAGGACTGCAGGTCTGCCAGCTGAATCAAAAAGCAAGACACTTAGCTGTATTGAACTTACTAAAAGCTGCATCTCTCTCCCTCTCTGTATATTTCAACTTCTGTGTTGCTGGTGCCACAAAGTCCATTTTTCAGCAAACTGCTGCCTTTTCAAGTGTCAAATACTGTAAGGAAGCAGCCTGCTTCTGACTGTACACACCCTGGGACTGCTGTGCATGACTGATGTGGGTGCAGACTCTCAAATACATGAACATGGAGAAATCAATTGAACAATCTAATACCACATGACTTCCTTAAGTATCTAATTGGCTATTTATTTACTTGACTCAGAGTTAATGTAAAAGCCGTCAGCTAATATTACTATAGCTTTTACAGGTTGAACCTCTCTAATCTGGCACCCTTTGGAGCTGACTGGTGCTGAACCAGAGAATTTCCTGAACTATGGGAGTTCAATAGTGTTTAGCAGCGTTACCAACACTCCACTGCTTACTGTGCTCTTAGAAGACATTTATCCTCATTTTGTGTTTAGCTGTGAGACATATGATTATAAATCCCGGCATGCAATTCCCCATTTTAATATAGGTAGCCAGACTTGGATACCACATAGTACGTTAGAATTCTTCACTGTGGGCACATCTAGACTATGGGTTTTTTTCAAAAGGGGATACACAAATTTTGCATTAATTTGCATATCTTCTTCCGATCGCATTTTTGAAAGCCGGTCTTTTGAAAGTGAAAGTAGGCTGGACACGCCCCCCCCCCCCGGGGGGAAAAATCCCCTTTTTTGAAAAACTGTGTAAATCTTTTTTTTTTGGAAGAGCACTTTTTTTTGCTTCTTTCAAAAAAGGGTTTTTTTCCCCCGGAAAAAATGCGTACAGACTACTTTCACTTTCAAAAGACCCGCTTTTGAAAATGCGATTGGAAGAAGATATGTGAATTAGCACTGAATTTGCATATATCCTTTCCGGGGGGGGGGGGGGGGGGAAGAGCCATAGCTAGACATGCCCTGTATCAGAGGTAGTCAGCTGCTGCACTCTTCTTATTTTTTCCTGCAATTTAGGTTCAGTTTTTAGGCTCCTGGCAAGTTTGGATGCAGCTGGTCTAAACCATGAAAAACTATGTGTACTAACAGCACCAAAAGATTCCCTCTCTCTTCCCCTAGTGAATCCAGATTAGCCTTAGGTTATCATCAGCACCCGGCTTTAACTTCTAAAGCCGCACTAGGTAACTTTTTTTTTCTAGAAATCATCAACATCTTCCACAGCAGATAACTCTAGAAACTTCATTTTTACTCTTCAGTGAAGGTTCTCGCCAAACTTTAGACACCTTTTGTGTTTTTGCCAGTAGTGTGCCTCCCATTAATTTCCATTGAACTCCCACTGCCCATGGATTCAGGAGCTAAAATGTTTACTCGGTACACTGTATTATGCCAGTATACACACATCGTAAGCATCACAAATCATTTAACTGAATAAACTGTTCACCACTCAGTGACAGCCAAACAAGGGAAACCCTGTTCATGACACACACCAGCAAAAGAGAGACAAGTGCATGAGGTGAACCCTATTATTGGACCATGAGGGGGAGACAAAACCGAGCTCTCTCCAGCAGAAGTTGGTCCAATAAAAGACACTCCCACCTTGTATCTCTAATACCCTGGGACCAACATGGCAACACACAACACAATGCATACAACACACCCGCAAAGTCACCTGCACTGATCTTGTTCCTGCCGTTTCAGCTGCAAGCAGCCACGTGGGTAAATCTGGGGAGAGATGAAATAGGGCGTTTACAGTAGCAAACACTAAAGAGAGCTGATTGTTAGTGTTAATTTTCTCCTGTTACACACCTCCATAACGTTACTGCCTGCTACTGACATTCTTCAAATGGGGGAGCATGAAGAGATGGGAAAGAAAAGTTGTTGAACAGTTCAGGAACCTCTTTGTCCTTCCTAAAGCTGCTCCCTTCCATTTCTCCCATTAGTAAATTACCTTCAAGATCAGATTCAATCTTGGAGTTGTGGGAATTTACAGTCTCCTACCCAGCCCCCAAAATTGTCCAGACCAAAGTGCCTTAGTGTTATCCATCCCTTTAGTGTCCAGCTAGCCTGGTCATTAAAAATAGAGACACCTGTTCTGGTGAACAACTCTTCTTTTCTCTTGGAGTATTCAGTGTTTGGCACTGTTCCATTCATGAGCTGTCCCCTGTGCATGCGTTTAGTGTATTTCTTTTCTATATTTTTTTGTACTCAGTCATCATGCTCATCCCAGGAGAAGCTGCACCAGCTGCCCTTTCAGCCGACGGCCGATGAACTTCATTTTCTGACAAAGCATTTCAGTACCGAGAGTATCACTGACGAAGAAGGACGTAATTCTCCAGCCATGCGGCCACGATCTCGCAGTCTCAGGTGAGCTTGCACGCCACTCCTGGGATCTTGTCATCATGCATTGCCTTTCTGCCATGTTCTCTCAATTGTCAGAGCACAAACGTGTCATTTGTGTTTTCTGCTGTTTTTGTAGTTCAGCCTCACACCGTCAAGAGTGGTTATAGGTATTTCCTTTAAATCTGACCTTCGAGACTTAAACTGAAGAAGTATTTGTGCCATTACACTCTGAGATTATCAAGCATCACAGATAGAATGTGCTAATTTCACTACTCTTGTGTGAGTTCTATTTCCAAAACTTCTCCTGTTACTGAATTTTTCCTCAGCTGTAGGAAACTGTTGCATTGCTAGAAAAGTTCAGTCAGCACCGAGTCTACTTGAATGGATGTGAAAACTGTTAGTGTTGTAAAAGAATTTAGTGCCATTACAACAAGTCTCAAAGAACACTTCTCTAACAATGCTGGAAACAGTGTTATCCCAAGCTTGCAGTTGCAGTTAAAGCAATTTTTACAATTGGTTGAGGGAAGCCTGCTCAAAAATAGTAGTCAGTAAAGGGCTGTTTCCTAATGTAGATAGCACTTAAATGCAGAGAAGCAGGAGCAATTGGAATTTGACCCTTTCTTACTGAACTCCGTAACACAATTTATTTTAGGAACACATTAGTCTCAGGGCAGAAGCATTAAGTAATTGCCATGCATTTATGCACTGGCCAGATGCATTAAAGCTAGCACGGGGATGTGTAAATTACATAGCAGTGTACTCTGTGCCACAAAAAGCATTCACGGGAGGAAGATTTTCTGCTGCCATCTCCCTTTGTGCCTCTCACCATGAGATGGAGGAGCAGTAATTATCACATAGGATCTATAAGAACTCTGCCAGATGAAGACACTGAATCAGTGAACTCAGCCAGGGACCTGTGCTGTGCTGTCTAATGTTTGCAGAAATCAGCGTAGGCTTGTGGCCCAGTAACTGTTGTCTATTTAAATGCATGGTAAATATTACATTATTGCAGAGTGAAATTGATTACTGTATCTTCTAAACCACAGTGCAGGTTACATGGTAATTTATGCTTGGATCAACTAAGTATAATACATAGAAATCTAGAGGATCAGGTAAGTGAAGTGAGTAGTTACACATGTAGCCAATGATCTTTATAAATCACCACATAATGAGAGACTAGTTACATGATTCGTACTAAATTGTTCAAATCTTTCAAACTAGCTAGTCCCATGTCGTTCTATCGCTGTCTCTCTTAATACTGTCTGTTCCCAGTTAATGTACCTGTGATGTGTCTAATTCATTATAGATAAGAAAGCTACTAGAGGTAGCCAGAATACATTCACAAACATAGTTGATATTCTTTTCTGACATAAAACTTATTACTGCTGGGATAATGATGCGTGAAACATTATTGCAAATGTCAGACTATTGTAAAAATTGAAAGAAAACCGTAAATTTGTGTTCTCAGTTAGCATGATTTATCAACACATTGAGACCCTAACTTCATGAACCAAAGTAGTAGGGTTGTATGTGTTCGCACGTGTATCAGTTTTAAGGTTTATATAATAGAAAGATGATGACAATGTTTTAGTGCTACATGAACTGTAAGACATGTTGATATAGGATGTCTTTGTTTTCTTCAGTAACTCTCATGCTGAGAGTTATCAGATCTGTAAGGATACCAACATTTTAAATAACATCCGAATTGTACACATTTTAAATTCCTGGGCCTGATGTCTCATCCCTTGGCTGGCCAAGGCTAGGAACAATGTGGAGAGACTGCTGTGCATTGCTCGTCAGTGACTTCTCTGGCCTATCAGGAAACAGCAATCTGTTCTAGGTCTTGTCTCTCAGGGCAAGGTCCTTTCCAATTGGGTACCCAGGAGAATAGCATTAGTGGGAGGCAGAAGTAAATACTTAATAGAGGACAGCACCTTACCAATAATATTAAAAAATATATAAGAAGATGGACACAGGCATGATGATCATGCTTCCGCTTACATTCTTTTTTGTATTTATTGACTTGTTTGTTTCTGGCAGAACTCACTTGGTTGCCCCTCTTATGGTGAGATGTTACAATGTTCAGTTTTTACTACTTCATTAGAAAACAAGAAAGCTGCTGAAGTTTCTCAAAAATTAACCAAAAACTCACCTTAAGCCAGGCATGTCCAAAGTCTGGCCCGCGGGCCAATTGCGGCCCGTGTTCTGGTTTAATACGGCCCCACAGGTAATTTGGCAATATCTATCTTTTATGGCCCCCAACGAATCCATATGTATTGAGATGAATACATTGTAAAATCTCAGTTAATGTCAGTTGGTCTAAATCAGTTATAAATATATTTGGACACAACATGTATACTTGGTGTTATGTTCCTGTTCATATTTTTTGAACTTAAAAGTTGACAGACAACCTTTATTACCAATAATATGTAATGTACTTTACAATGTTCCTGACATATATTTCAGCTTCCTGGATTTTTTTTTCATCTGGCCTTCAGATATGAAAGGCAGAGTGATTTAACACCTGTTTAGATTTGTCATCCATGTGACAAAATGAAAAGTATGCCGTTTGCAATAAACTTTGCATAAAATAGTTAATTTGCATTTAATTTTAATGGTTCAAAGAATGTCAGGCAAAATGGTCGGCCCTCACGCATGTTCACTTCATCAAATCTGGCCCTCTTTGAAAAAAGTTTGGGCACCCCTGCCTTAAGCATATCATATTTATAGGCATTTCATGGTCCTTCTTCATGCCTTATATGATCGCTTCTACCAAAAAGCTGCCAGAAACGCTGTCTTTAATCAGATTACCTGCATCCTGCTTCAAAGACCTTTTAAGACTTCACTTCAAAGAGAATCCTCTGAACTGTTATTCATGCTTAAATTCACCACATTACACTCAAATTTGAATAAAGACGCTAATTATCTTACCCATTACAAAGATAGCTTCCACAATTATCACCTCTAATATCATTAGCTCGTAGACATTTATCTCCCCTCCTTCCCACTCCTCCATCCCCCTTCTGTTCTGTAATTTGACTTGTTCTTTTCATATGTGTTCATTTTTTTTATTTGTATCCTTTGGTATATATGGTTGTGACAATTTTCTTCCACTATTTGATCTGAGGAAGTGGGTCTGGCCCATGAAAGCTCATCACCTATTAAACCATCTTGTTAGTCTTTAAAGTGCTACACAGTCCTGTTTCTTAATCAGTATGTTAGTGTGTGCTACCTTTAATTGAAACCAAAAAAGTATATTAATTGACCAATGCATTAACATCTAGGGGAACTGATTTTTTGTTATGTTTGTTAAATGTAAAAATTTAGCTTCATTGTTATGAATAGAGGAATTAACATTTTGAGGTTTCCTAACGCTGTGCTGGAATTTGTATTCTTCTGAGGGTTGTTTCTATGCATTTCCATTTGTGGAAAGTGACACTTGCAACATCGAGCTGTGGAACTGTATCAAAAAGCTATGTTCCCCGGGGGGCTGCAGAAACGAGTTAATACTGGGATGATGTCACCAGCTCCATCCATAGGGCAGTGCACCCCCCCACACACACCTGCTCAGTTCTTTCATTGCCATCAGGGAAGCTAAGTGGAATGTTCTTGTGTTCCTGACCTGGTGATCCTGTTATCATCCTATTAGTTATCGTTAGATAGATGGGGCCACTTGCCTGGGATTATCCCCCAGGCTATATCATGCTCAGTATTAAAAATGTGAGTGGTCTCATTGACTTCACTCAATGACTACCACAAGTTTCAGAAGAATGTACAAGAAACCGTACAGCTGACAGTTATTGATTAGCCAACTTATATGGAAAATTGCTTCTTATCCCCATCCTCACTAAGTAGTTGGTGAGCGTGGGTCTCTCCCCCCCCCCGTGCACGCGCGTGCACGCACACACACACACCCCTCCTGTTAAATTTTCAGCTTTTAGTTTTAGTATTTTTCATCCTATTCCTCATGGATCTTAACATCGTGTTTCCTTTCTTGAGTAGTGTGCTGCATATTGAGCAGAGATTTTCTTTGATCTGACAACAAACTCCAAGACTTTTGCCTGACTTGTTACAGTTAATCTAACACCCAGTAATGTGTTTTAGTATTTCAAATGATTCCATTCAATGGTCATTACTTTGTATTTGTCAATATTTATCTACCTTCCTGCTGGCCATTCACTTTGCTTATTTAGATCACTCTATAAAGTTTTACAGTTCTTGCCAGGCGTGACTAGCCTACATAACTGACTAATGTGTAAAATTTTCCACCTCAGTATTGATCCTCTTTTCCACATTATTAAGAAATATATTAAGAATCTAGAGTTTAGGGTCCACACCGCTGTTAAAATTTTGCAATGTTGAAAATTAACTACTTATTCTTATTTTTTGCTCTCTGACTAATCTAAGACTATACTTTGTCCAGGGCTTTTTAAAAGTACAGATACATATTTGTTGACTGGCTCCCCTTTGTCCAATATTTTGTTAGCATGCTCAAATAATTATCCTATATTAAAGGTGTTCAGTTGCAGCTCTAGTGCAAATCTCTTAGAGATAATTAATTAACTCTTGCTTTCCCAGAAATGTGTGTTCTCTTTTCTGATAACAATCTTCACTTTTGTTAGAAGCAATATATTAAATCATACTGCATGTTCATAGGAATCCAATAACAGAGCAACAAAATGTTAGTCTGAATTATATTCTAAAATCTAAACCCAGCTGCAAATAATTTTATTCACGGACTAAAATAATATGAGGTTTATTTAAAATAAATACAATAAACAAAAAAGCAAGATCCCAGATTTCATATCAATATGTTAGGCTTATGGCACACTCAGAAATGGGCTTGCAAAGCATTCTGCATGCACAGGAATAGGTCAGCCTTCCTGTGTATTCCCAGAACTTTGGCAACAGAAGCCCTGCTGTGAAATTAGCTATAATCTGGAAGATCTGATTTTTATTCTAATGTGCACTGAGGCAATCCAGGTAGACCACTTTGCCCCAGAATTTCCTTATTCAGTGATACCAAAGCAATTGTCCATTAAAACTGGAGCACAATGTAGCAGCTGCATCATAGTGATTTTGCAGCAAGTGATCCTTGAATAAATATTTATGGGTAAATCTTAAATTGTGTATTTAATTCTCTGAACTATTTCCTTGCAGTATATTCCCACATCTTCTAAAAAGTTACCTAGTTGTAATCTTAGCTTAGTAGTCCGTCCCCTTTCTCTGACCTATTTTTGTTTTTTGCTATATGTGTATTTGATCATCCACAACAAAAACACAGAAATAGTGAGATGCAGTTTAATTTGAAACATAACATGGCTTCTAAAAGGTGTATCAAATGCTACTGTGTCTTCTAAACACTTGTATCCAGTGTCTCTGTTGTGTCTCTTCAATACTACACTTCTTGCTTTGTCAGTTTGAACATATAAGAGGCATGTGAAGTCTTTCATATAATCTTGTATGTTGATCAAATTCACAATCTCAGGGACCAATCCTGCTCCTTGTGATTTGTCATTTGGTTATTCACTAGGAACAGGATAAGGCCTCCAAGGTTTTTATTTTATGCACATACGTCTCTAGATAAATAATATTCTTTGTTGCTGTTAAAATTCTGTCTTTGTAGTGTCAATGACGAAAGCTTAAGGCATACATTTTCAATTGTTTTCCAAGCAAACAGAGTTCAGAACGGTGAAGTTATGCACACATGCTCATTAGATCTTTCCTCTGAAAGGCCTGAGACAGAAAAGATCACAGGTTTGAGTTCTTGTGCATTTTTCTAATAAATGCAGCTGTCAAGTTGAGAGAAAAATTACATATTAGGAAATATTTCACTTCCATTTAGTTCCTTCTGCACTACAGTTTTCTAAGGCTTCATTTATTAATAGAAGAGTCACTCCCCAGAGTAGCTGCATAGTTGCAATTTTTCAGTTTATACAGATACACAAATGTGTATTTTGACAGACAGAAATCCAGATACCTATGTTGGCAAGATATGCCACTTAAGGTCTGTTGGAATGTAATTTCACAAAGGGGGAAGTAAAAAGGAGGTAGTTTTTCATTCCCCTAGTGAGCTTAAGGGGACAGATGTTATTCTCCTAATGTCTGCACTGCTGAAATGAAAAACTGACAGACAATAACCAAATCACCCCCCCCCATTGACCCTCGCAGAACACAGAGAAAAATCTTCCACCCTTCTATATTAAAATGTTATGCATGCACACCAAGATTATCCCTACTCTGAAAGAAAATAATGCATTACCTTGTGAAGCTTGACATTCCAATATTGAATGTGAAATTATATTGTACAGTATATTTGACTAAAGCTTCTGCATCTCAAACAGATGATATGTCAATAAAAATACCAGAGGTAACTTTATTCATTGTATTAAAATTCCTTTGCAATTCCCCCATGCTGCATTCAGTTATCCAAATGGTTCTGATTTTTCCTTTTGCCTGGTTATCTGTCTCCAAAGTGTTATAAAATAACCTGTTTTGTCTGAGTGCTAGCCTTCGGTTCCTCAGTTAGCAATGTAATTACTTGTGTAGTTTCCCAGGCTAAAGCTCAACATAAAGTGTTACAGTGCGATATATTACATCACAATCTTGCCATAGTGAATTAGTCATTTAATTTGACAAGTTATATTGGGAGGATTTTGATTTCAAAGGTAATTTGGAAGTTGATCAGACTTTATCATTGTCTTTTGGATAGTGAAAGGGAATATTCATCAATAGGTGAGCAGTAGAAGTGGCGGAGACGTTAATTCTCACTTTCTTGTGCAGTACTAACAGGGTTGGGAGAGAAACTTTTTTACCTGGTAAAATAGAAATCTTTTATAAAAGGAAGATGGGACTCATTGGCTATGTCTACACTGCTTTCTTCTTGCACAAAAGCCTATGCAAATGAAGAGCGGATTAGCATATTGCCACGCTTCATTTGCATGATGAATTAGGGGCCGTTTTTGCACAAGAGGCTTTTGCACCAAAAGGAGCTGTGTTTTAGATGGCTCCTTTTTGTGCAAGAGGGGTTTTTTGCACAAAAAGGAGCTGTCTACACAGCTCCTTTTTGCAGTAAAGCCTCTTGTACAAAAACGGCCTCTAATTAATAATGCAAATGAAGTGTGGCAATATGCTAATCCATGCTTCATTTGCATAGGCTTTTGTGCAAGAAGAAAACAGTATAGACGTAGCCATTGCGAGCTAAGGATGTACGCAACTAGTTGACTACCTGATAAGCATGTGACTTGACTAGTTGCTCCCCCTCCCCCTTGCTGCCCCTATCACAAGGGAACGGCAGCTGGCTTAAAAGCCGTTTCCCCCTAGCACCGTCGGGAGGGAGGCATATATACACAGAGTTATATATTTCATCATTTGAAATAAAATGTCTCTGATACTCAGCATTCATATTAATAAGTCTTCAGGAAGAATAGCAAAGGAAATATACGCTTTGCTGGATTAAATTAAAAAATGTAATGTGGATAAGTGTAAAGTAATGCACATCGGGAAAAATAACCCCAACTATACGTACAGTATGATGGGGGCTAATTTGGCTACGACAAATCAGGAAAGAGATCTTGGAGTTATCGTGGACAGTTCTCTGAAAACTTCCACGCAGTGTGCAGCAGCGGTCAAAAAGGCAAATAGGATGCTAGGAATTATTAGGAAAGGGATAGAAAATAAGACCCAGAATATCTTACTACCCCTGTATAAAACTATGGTACGCCCACATCTTGAATACTGTGTACAGATGTGGTCTCCTCACCTCAAAAAGATATTTTGGCCTTGGAAAGGGTTCAGGAAAGGGCAACTAAAATGATTAGGGGTTTGGAACGGGTCCCATATGAGGAGAGGCTAAAGCAACTGGGACTTTTCAGTTTAGAAAAGAGGAGACTGAGGGGGGGATATGATAGAGGTCTATAAAATCATGAGTGGTGTGGAGAGGGCTGATAAAGAAAAGTTATTTATTAGTTCCCTAAATAGAAGAACTAGAGGACACCAAATGAAATTAATGGGTAGCAGGTTTAAAACTAATAAAAGAGAGTTCTTCTTCACACAACGTGTAGTCAATCTGTGGAACTCCTTGCCAGAGGAGGCTGTGAAGGGTAGGACTATAATAGAATTTAAAGAGAAGCTAGATAATTTCATTGAGGTTAGGTCCATAAAAGGCTATTAGCCAGGGGATAAAATGGTGTCCTTGGCCTCTGTTTGTCAGAGGCTGGAGAGGGATGGCAGGAGACAAATCGCTTGATCATTGTCTTCGGTCCACCCTCTCTGGGGCACCTGGTGCTGGCCACTGTCGGCAGACAGGATACTGGGCTAGATGGACCTTTGGTCTGACCCAGTACGGCCGTTCTTATGTTCTTATGTAACTGCAGATTGTCCAAATCTGTTTTTATTTTCCTCTCTAAAATAACTGTTCTCCAGCAGTGGATTTGGGTTGATGTATATTTAGTGACATACCTTAATAAAAGCAGGACATAATGTAATATGTACCACTTTTATGAAAGATGTCTCATTAGTAAGAGTTTGTTCTTGCTTCTTTCCACAAGTTAGAGAGTAACACTTTTTATGTTGCCTTATAAACTTACTGTTCCCAGGACAATGCTTTTCCTTTAATTAGGTTTGTTACAGGGTTGTATCTCCAACACATCCAGAGATTCAGATACTGTATGTTTGTTTCTTTCTGAGAGAGATATTTAATCCATCATAAGAAACTTTTAAATGATCTGTTTGAGTTAGTTCGGCACAGAAATAATTGTATCTTTCAACATTTAAAAAAATCCATTTAGCAAGATATATACTTTTAAAATCAGAAAAGCAAATAACCGTGTAATGTGTCATAATAGAAGTCATGGTTTACTTTGAAAATAAAAACAATAAAACCAAAAAATGAAGCCGTAGGCTGGTGCAGGTAATCAGTTAACTAAGTGTGTAATTAATTTGTAACTGCATTACCTCATTCAGCCTTTGGCTCTTCTTAACCATGGAATGAGTCATAGCATTACACACTCATATCAGATGTGATGAAATGAAATGCAACTGATCTTTTGAATGTAACCAAGCTGTAATACTGACTTAGCTTCTGACAGAATTTAGTGTCCTGTTTTTGTGTCTTCAAGAAGCTTGCTAACTTGTGTAATATGTAATGTGTACACAAAGTGGCATATATATGTATACACACATACACCTATAACATATTAACATTTGGTATGAAAAATATTACAGCTCCTAATGGGGTGGTTTACTTTACCATGTGCCCTTCTAACACTTCAGACTTTGGAGGGGACTGAAATATGGGGGACTACCCCACTGGGAACAGTAAAACAATTAAAATTGGATTTATAAACCTGTGCATCAGTTGTAAATATCAGTGTATGTCTGTTTGGGTGGGGTTTTCACCATTAATGTAGTTTATAAATTATGAATGTATTTTTTCCCTTCAGTCCTGGTCGTTCCCCGATTTCCTTTGACAGCGAAATAGTAATGATGAATCATGTGTACAAAGAAAGATTTCCAAAGGTAAGGACCAATGTATTGAACAATTTATTCACTGAATGTATTAAGCAACCCAATTTAGAATTAGCTCATAAACACTTATTTTGAGAGCAGTTCAGATTCTTGCATATGGTTTCTAAGCAGTGTAGTTTGTTGAGAGCTTCAGACAGGGCCATCCTGTTTTTCACTTAAATATCACAAATGAGAAAACAGAATTAATGTTTAGAGGACCGCTAATGAAAACCTTTAAAAAGCATCATGGCAGGTGATTGCTCTGCATATTTCATGCTACCTGGATTCCTCTTCCCTTTCCCTATTTATTATTACAAGGCATGTACATGAAGATAGGATTGATTGATTAATTTTTCTAAGAGCTCTTGCTCCCACTGCTTAATCCTGATTTCAAGTGATGACCTTGGTTTTGTTATAGCGCAGTTGATTGTAGTCAAGGCCCCTTTGTATTCTGCAGCAATCTTGATCCAAATTATTCTCCGACACCCTTGCATTCTGTGGCATTTCCATGCTAGAAGCTGGAAATTGCAGCAGTTTCAAATACATGTTTAAAATTAATTGCACGTGAAAATAACTAATACAGTTCCTAATACTCCCTCTGTAATTTAATTCAGTTTATTTTACACTGATAACAATTTTCTCATTTAAATTCATTACAGAATTTAATATTGAAAATGCAAAATTGTATTTTGGAAACTTTCTAGGATAAACTAGTGTTGGCTGTTATGTAGGTGAAAATTGGGCCTTTTGGCGAGTGAAAAGCAGTGGAAGGTAGTTTAGATTTTGAGATAAGTAGATTACCTGAATATTAAAATGATCAGCAGTTTAATAGGTAACAATAGTTAAACTGAAATGTGCATAATCTGATTTCAGAGTTAACTCCTCATTGAGATGAATTGATAAGGTGTTATGGGCTGTGTGGAAACTATTAAACTTGGGGCTTGCAAATCTCTGCTCTTGCAGGTGCCCCAGTGGTAGAAGCTGGTAGGACTTACATGCACATAATGGTTAAAAAAAAGTACCTATATCCTGCCTATCCTACAGCTGTCATCAGTGGAGAATTGTTTTAGTGTATACACTGTCACAGCATGTGAGTCTCTGACACTTTGGTGCTTTAATTGCCATTTTCATTTGTAGTTAATGATATGAAAAATTTCTAAAATTGTGTAATAAATTTACTATTAAGATTCCCATTCTGTGAGTACAGCAGAGAGATGCTGAATAAGAGGTGAGGTTTTTATGGACCCCAGAACCAAGTGTTCTGACTTTCAGGAACTTGGATTTTTTTTACTTTAGGAGTCTAATTATCTTTAACTTAATGTATATGTCAGTACAACCACAGCTCTCTCTTTCTGGGAATTCTAATATCACTGATCTTCATTGAACACATATTTCTCATTGCCAAAATATATCAGCTAGCATCCTATCTGTTCAAATTTACTTTTCCGGATAGCAAAATTCAAATAAGTTTAAGTATTCTTTTTATTCTTCGCTTTTAGGCCACAGCACAGATGGAGGAACGGCTGGCTGAGTTTATTGCTTCTAATGCTCCAGAGAACGTACTGCAATTAGCAGATGGGGTCCTAAGCTTCATTTATCATCAGCTTATTGAGCTGTCCAGAGACTGCCTAGATAAATCACGTGAAGGTCTTATTACTTCCCGGTACTTTCATGAGCTGCAGGAAAACTTAGAGAAACTCCTACAGGATGTAAGTGCTCTCAGAAAATATAGAATATGTTCCTTTGATTAAACCATTAATAACTGTTTTCCCAATTGTCAAGGTGGTTAAGCACTAGAGTCAATTGCCTCGGAAGTCTGGCATCTCCATCATTGGAAATTTGTAAGAGCAGGTTAGACAAATACCTGTCAGGGGTGATTTAGATAATACTTAGTCCTGACATGGGTGCAGAGGCCCTTCCAGTTCCGTGACACTTTCCAGGAATTGTATTATGATGACTGCAGAGTGGCTGAGGCTCCGGAGGTATCTGAGCTGGTGAACTCATCAATGGATGCATTATTTCACTTCCCAGTGGCATTCAGTTCTCAATCAGGGATTGATTGTACCTAAAGATGCATCTTGCTGCAGGTTTATGCTTGAGGGATAACCTCAAGAGAGAAGCTTTTGCAGACCCGTCGTCATAACTAGGATGTATTTTTTCAAACAGTCAATCTCGATGCAGTAGTAGCAGTACCCATAGCAGCAGCAGCATTATTTATTGTGGGAGCCAATCATAGACCAGGACCTTATGTGAAAGTATAGAAGCATTTGCTGTCTGATGTGTTAAACCAAACACTAGGCCTGGCCTATACATGGCAAGAGATACTCAAACAGTGGACTGGCCTTGGGAATTAATGACATAGTTGAGTGACCCTTTGGCAGTGGTGGTATTCTGCAGCCATGCAGACAGCATGCCGTTACGAGTTCAGCCAGATATCGATCCATTTCACAAGGCACTTCACAGATTCCAAGACCAGAAGGGGCCACTGTGACCACGTACTTTGATCTCTGATAACACGGGCCCCAGTCCTTCCCCAAAGTAATTCCTAGAACAGAGCTTTTAGAGAAACATCCAGTCTTGATTTTAAAATTGCCAGTTAATAATTGAAACCAAATGTCAAGCCTCTTGTAGCTTCATGGTCTGGAATGTTCTCACTGGCCTAGTTTTGAATCTGTTTAACAGGGACTCTCGACACTCACCATGAAGGTACCATTTCCGGTGCCTGCTGCAGGGTTAGGCTATCTGGGATGCAGAAGAATCTCCCAGGGAAAGTGGAGATGCTTTGTCAGTTGGATCTTTTAAGTCTAGACCTGACAAATACCCTCGAAAATGTTCAGTGGAGAACAGCCCAGCATTGTTAGTGGGAGGGACTGAATGATGAAATAGGTTCTTTCCATCTCTGTGTGCTCTCACTGAATGAGACTTTTTTTTTTTTTTCCTTTTAGAGGGGTGTTTTAACAGGGAATTTAAAAGCCCTATTGTGAGTCTCTTTTCTCTTATGGAAGCAAGAGGACAGTCCTACGGCTCCCTTGTAGCAAAAGCACCAGCCATCCAACTCCTGCAATCAGCTGGGCACGAGTATCAGGACACAGCATCTCCCACGTATATAATGTTGATGTTAGCTGGGAGAGAGACCAGGGCTAACCCTCTTCCCCTCATCAACCTCGCTAGCTCATTGCAGAATAAGGGAGCAGACACCCGTGCGCCATCTCCACAGTGAAAGCAAGTCTAAACTACAGGGGTTTTTTGAAAGGATATATGCAAATTGGTGCTAATTTGCATATCTTCTTCTGAGTGCTTTTTCAAAAGCAGGTTTTTTGAAAGTGAAAGTAGTCTGAACATGGGTTTTTTCAGGAAAAAAAAAACCTTTTTTCAAAAAAACCTGCTTTTCCTAAAAAGAGGAGGTTTACGCGGTTTTTCAAGAGAGGTTTTTTTTTCCAGAAAAAAAACGTGTCTAGACTACTTTCACTTTCGAAAAAGCGGTTGGGAGAAGATATGCAAATTAGTGCTGAATTTGCATATCCCCTTTCGAAAAAAACCCGTAGTCTAGACGTTCACTGACAGATTGGGAGACCAGGATAATGTTTGGGGCAAGCAGACTGCAACAGAAAGAAGGAACAACAGAAAGAAGTAGAACTGGTTTTTCAGTCTCCAGACACTGTCCCCTTGCGCTTCAGATTCTCCAACATACAGATTTTCTCTTCTCTACTAGAGTAGCCCGTTGTTATACTGTCAACGTTTGGGCTGGATGGAAATCATTGAGTCTCTTCACCTCCAGTCAACCCCCAGGGCTGGGGATATTGACCCTGCTATACAGTGATGCTTCCATTAGCCTTCCTCCTCCTCTTCGCTTCACCTCTCTCCAAACACAAGGAGAGCTGATGTTGGAGTGTTATTGTGGAAAGTATGGCCGTCTTTGGCATGCTGCTACAGGAGCCAACACGCAGAAGTTGTCCTGCCCTCTCTCCGTTAGCTTCTTCTGCAGTGTCAGGGTGGGATGAGGCAGTCGAATCTTCTTAATTGTAGTAGGTTTTCTTCAGTTGGCTCTAGCCCACTCATTGCCTAAAGGAGAAATGAGGACAAGAACAGGGACGGAGAGATAAGATTGGTTTCTCAGTGCTATAATAATAATAATAAATAATGGTGTGGCATGGGAACTGGCTGTTGGCAAGAACTCATGCTGGTTATGACGACTTTTCGGCAAGGAGCTCTTTCCTGAGGTTATTCCTTTCAAGAGTAGAGACATAACCCTGAAGCTGTGTGCCTCTTTAGGAAGGAAGCGGCTGAAATGGAATAGTGGGAGGGGACATTCTCCCTTGGATGCTTCCCACACTATGAAAGGACACATTCGGAATATTTCAGATTAAATGCAGACATGTCAATGTGATTTCTTTGAGACAGAACGGAGATACTAACGTGAGATACTTAACGTCCCTGGTTACTATGCTTAGACTGAGCTCTTATGCACAGGGCACTCACCTTAGTTTAGCTTGTAAGCTGTTGTGCACCTTTATAGCACTACATACAAATAGTAGATACAAAGAAGTCTATTAGAAATTGCATTCACTACTGCAGTATGGAACAGCTTATGCACTACAGTCCAGTATGGTATTTGCATGAACTGTGGCCGCATTTGGGAACTTTCCAAATGTCTTTAGCACAGAACAAGGATATTAGTCTGCAGAAGGTCATTGGCTGACAGGAATGGAAGCGTGGATGGCGCGTAGCTTAAAATATTCTTCCTTTACCGGAACAGATTTTGATAAATCACAAAGAATGTTTAAAGCAAAACCCGGTATAATTAGATTTTTATAATGCAGGAATTTCAAGTCCTAGGGAAGGCAAATATTACAATTTAGTGAAGATGTTGCATATAAAAGATGGTTCAAATTGTACACAAACTTCCTAAAACAAAGAATAAATACAATATAAAGAACCAAATAGTCAGACTTACCTGACATGGATGGAGCAAGGCAGAAAACTTAGAAGAACTAAATACTAGTTCTTGTTATAAAATACTCAAATGTTGCCATGGCAAATAAGATTGTTTTCCTTGTATTTAAGCTTAAAGTGTCATTTCAGCCAAGAAGCATTTGGTCGATTAAATAATGGGATTTATCAGGTGGATTTCCTGAATTAGGCATGAGTTCAGCAGAATTTTTAAAGAATAACTTTCATGGGAAGCTTAAAGTTTGAAGTCAGAATATTAGACAATAAAGTAAAAAGCTTCTTATGTAGATCCATAGTATAGATTTCTTTGTCTTTCACCTCAAGAAACAAAATAGAAACAGAGTTCAGCACGAGAGATTCTAATCCATTACTGCACTGACTGACTGATTAACTAGCAAAATGAGTTGATGCGCAATATTGTATATTTACACAGTCAGATTTTCAGACGGTAAGAAAGATGAGGTGTATATACAGGTGTTCCTGTATACGAAACAAAGAAGAAGGAGGCTTGTTAGGATTATATTATGGTAATTTTATATTGCCCATTTGAAAATTGGAATTGCTTTCCTAATACGTGCATGAGTGCGAGGTTCTTGGCGCTGCAGTGCTGCTGTTTTGGTTCATACCAGTATATTAGCTCAATTACAGTGTTGTGACTTGCATATCCCAGTCATTGGTCCTGGTGAACCCCAGGGGAGGACAGTGATTTTAATTTCATGCCTCAGTGGCTACAGTTAGTGACGGATGGGTCTCTCAGATGAGGGAATCGCTTTGTAAATTACTCATCGCTACCTCCTATACATGTGTCACTGGATATGGCTTGGTGTGTGTATAGGAATGGCATCAGCTTCCACCCGTAACCCCTATGCTCCCCTCCCCTCAGGAAAAACAAAACCAACAAAAACCCTGAAATGAAACCAGCAACCTTCAGACAAGCATGTCGTCATTCGGAACTGCTAATTAGGTGGCATGCATCATACCAAGGCGCATGGTAGCAGCAGGCAGTTGTTTGGTATATAAGCCTGTGATTTTGAAATACTGTAACTAGGGCAGACAATAAACAAGACATCCGTAGAGATGTCCGGACTATCCTGTGAGAGGAGGAAAGAAGAAGAAGCAATTATACTGAAGATCTTGGAACAGCAGCGCTGTGCAGAGATTATGGCTGAGTGGCTGTTACAAGTTGTGTTTGATTTTTGTAATCCTGTAGCTCTCAACCTTTTTTTTTTTTTTTTTTTTTTTTTTTTTTTTTTTTTTAATGAAGACTTTATCATTTGACAGACATGCATTAGGGTTGCATTGTCAGAACAGAACACTGATTAAATCAGTTGTATTTTTAAGACTACTTTGTCCGAGTCTTCTTAGTGATTTAGAAAGAATGGAAATACAACTTCATTTAAAACAATAAATTGCCTTTGACAATACAAATATAGATGCAAATGGATAAATAGGTTTTTTTACATAATTTATTTTTATCTGGAAGTAAATTAATATCACATTTGCATGGCTCTTGTATCAGAAATAATGCATTGTGGTTAATGTTTTAGTTATTTCAATATAGTCAACTTATGATAATATTCAAAAGGATTTGTATAGAAAATTCATGCTTTGTCTCTTTACTGTAACTGGGCAATGTACTGTGGGCACAGAGGACAGAATATCAAGTGTCCCTAGTTAGATAATTGTTTGTCTGTGTTATTTAGAAATTAGTTTTGAAAGCCATTCAGTTAAGAATCTGTCAAGAAGTTATGGGTTTCATGGTGACTTTATATTTGTAATATACTCACAAAGCATTTCCTATGTTCTCTTTGGTTTGTGTATCAGTAGTACTAGAGGTATGTCCTTTTGTTTAAGGTTAAAATTGTAAGGCTATATTATTGTGTGATGTGTAATTACCTGTTCCGGATTAAGCAGCAGCTTATTCTCCAAAGGAAAAGGCAGTAGTAAGAAATTGTGAGAGCGTACCTTTTTAAAAATTGCACTTTATGGTTTTCCAGTGCAGTATCCAGGGTTGTGCTTTTACCCTTCCTTTGTGGCTACCAATGCTGTCGTCTTTTCTCAGCTGTGTATGGATTTTGTTAAATTTTTGTTTTAATGAGCACTATTACATAAACCTGTTTCTTGCCACCTGAATCCTTGTTGATAAAATATCATACCTGCAAGCAACTGAAAAACTCAGAGATAGTATTTGTTACCCAGCCGGTTCAGGACCGCTTCTGTGGTTGGGCTAAAGCATGATGTATAGTCTGTGTGATGTTAGTGGGAGTTTGTCAGTTTGTTCTGAGACTTGGACACTGGCAGTCCCTGATCAGCCTGCATAGTGAAGTATTTCCACATGCTTTGCATCTCGTTCTATAGCCATTCTAGCACGGAGCAAGCAAGCAGGAAAATGGTCTTTTTGCACCTCTCAGAATCTGTCTTCATATTTTCATGGCATTAGTTTAGTTGCTTTCTTTATTATTAAATAAAAAAGGAAGGAGAACCTCCATGAAATTAAGAATTAAGTTTATATTGAAATGGAAAAAGCATACTGTCCTAAAGGAAAAAGATTTGTCAACAGAAAATGTATTTTCTGTGTAACTTGTATTCTCCGTCTGTGCACTGTATATCAAGTGTTAATACTGTTGTAGAATTAGAAGAATGAAACTAGAAGAAAAATGCGTGTTAAGATTTTCACAGGAAATACATGTGAAATTGTAGAAGCAAATGTTAAAACTTGCGTCATTCTTTAGAATTCAGCACCCTGGAAAGGGAAACGGTTCAAATCAAGCTATCCAACTTAGATCAGAAATCTTCATTTAAAATAGAAAAAATCACACGAGGAAGGGAGATTTTCGGGTAACTCACTACAAAAAAGACTTTTGACGTAGCGGCTGCTGGATAAAGGGAATCAGTTGTCCTGGAAGAGCTGTGTGTGGTTTGGCCACACAGATGCTGATCTGTGTCAATTGCTTGACCTGACTCAGTCATGCCTTCACTGCTGAATTATGGTTACCATGCTGAAGAATGCTCTGGCTTGGCATTTGGCGATTCACTGTTTGAGCAATAATGTGATGTTCTGTTCTCTGCAGGCCCACGCGCGATCGGAGAGCTCGGAGGTAGCTTTTGTTACCCAGCTTGTGAAAAAGTTGATGATCATCATTGCACGACCTGCTCGGCTGCTTGAGTGCCTGGTAAGCACAAGTCTCACAAGAAAGTGTGTGCGCTTCAATGGGCCTGATTGGCTGGACAAGTCAAGGAGAGCCAAGTCTTACCGAGAGTCTACTTCTTTGATAAGGACATATAGGGCCTCTGTGCAGAGCTCTTAAAGCTCGTAGTGTAAATGAAGATTGGACTCTGAGGATGTGACTACACAGCCCACAAAGACCTGCAGCAGGTCCGTACGAGCCAAGTCAGGCCACAGAGTTTCACTGCTGTGTAAATTTCCAGACTTAGCCTGGAGTCAAGGTCTGGGACCTTCCTACCCCTCAGGTCCTAGAGCCTGAGCCCGTAAGCCTACACTGCAGTGAAGCACCCCTATGTGCCTGAGTTGGCTGGCACGGACCAGCTGCGGCTTTTTCTTTGCTGAGTAGATATAGGCTTTGTCTACACTACAAACTTTTTGTGGAAGAGCCAAAGCAAATGAATTTTCTCGTGCTTCATTTGCATAATCTCTTCCGATCCTTTTTGCGCAAAAACAAGCAGTGTCTTGTGGCTTTTTTTTACAGACATAAGGATCTTGTGCAGAAAGGGTTCTTTGCGTGAAACAGTCACGTCCACACTGCTTGTTTTTGCACAAAAACCTCTTGTGCAGAAAGGATCGGAAGAGATTATGCAAATGAAGCGCGAAAAAATGCTAATGAGCACTTCATTTGCGTTGACTCTTCCGCAAAAAACGTAGTGTAGAGAGTATGGCTATGTCTGAATTTAAAAAAAAAATCAGAATTGAACTCTTGTTCTAGAATAAATGATTCTACCCATTATAGTGAACAGAGTAGCAAAATGAGTCATGTTCTCTGAAGGTGGAAATAACACACGTGTGCAGGCAGGGACAATCCAAGGGCATTTGTAAGTCAGAGTAAATTCTTCACAGAACAGCATGAATATATTGAAGAGCAAGTCGTGTATCGCTTTCTAAATTACCCACCCAGGCTAATCAGAGGTCATAGTTGAACACTTAGATCTGGACAGTAGGAACATAGACTGCAAGGCCGTACATACTGAATGGAGAACTGTGCGTCTTGGAAAGCATTGACTGAAAAGAATTTATGAATCATAGTGGTCAGCTACCAGTGCAGTGCAGTGTTGTGGCAAAAGGCCTAATGCAATCCTTGGATGTCCAAAGGGCAGTGGGCTGGTAAATTTACAGCTTTAGCTGGCATTGGTGAGACTGGTACAGAAATAAAATACTGTGTTCAAACATCGAACAAAGAGATGCAGAAAAATGGGGGAGAGTGCAGACGAGCCGCCAAAATGATTCAGGGTCTAGAGAAAATGCCTTTTAAGGACTCACTTACGGTGCTCAATCTGTTTAGCTTATCAGAGAGACATGAGGTGATATTATTGTGGTACGTGGGTGTCCTTATGGAGAGAAAATGTCAGGGACTTAAGAGCTCTTCAAGCCAGCAGGGAAATGTGGAGCAAGAATCGGTGACTGGCAGTTGAAGCCAAAACATTCAAACTAGAAATAAACCATATATTTTACCAGCGAGGGTGACTAACAGTTGGAACAAACTACCAGGAGAAGTGATGGCTTCAGTGCAAATCCAGACTAGGCTGCTTTTCTGGGAGGCAGGCTTTAGATTAGAGAAACAAGTTAGTGGGCCCAATACAAGGCTAGTAACTGGCCCTGTGTTACATAGGAAGTCAGACTCACTAGATCTAATGGCCCCTTTCTGGCCTTGGAATCTATGGAGCTGGGTAAAACTGCCTCTCTTTTCAGGTATTATAGCAAGCAGACACATTCTGAAATGCTCATGCTTAGAGACTGACAGAAGCACACTTTCAGAGATCCTACCAACCAAGGAGTGAGTTTCTGCATGTGAGCTGTTGGAAGACAGACTAGCTTTGTGAAGCTTTTCTCCTAAAGAGGGCAGCTCAGTTTGATGTGATTTTTTTCCCCCATAGCTGAAAATTATGAGACACACAAAATATATGTTTGTATTTGAATCTAGTTGAGATTTCTTGAATAATAAAATTAAGAGTGTAAGGCAGTATTTATTGCATCAAGCCTTTCAACTCTCAGTGAATTTTGAAAGCGGTCAAAGGGACTTTGGATCACTCAATCTGGCATTAACTTTAACACTTTACTTCAAAATCTTCCCCACACATAAGATTGAGATTGAAAAAAGCAAAATTCAACTGAAATCGATGGCTGTGAATCTCTTGGTGTTTACTTTGCTTAAAACTGAAATAGATACATGTGTCACTAGAATAGCACACATTCCCTTAGAAGGGTAAGAGAGCATTTGCCAAAGTTTAATACCATCTCTGTAGTGTGGTGTTCCTCTTGGAAGCACTTGCTAAATCATACATGCTGTTAACTGCAGATTCATGTATCAAGAGGTTTTTGTGCGAGCTGCTGCACCTGTCCTTCTGAGACGCGCGTGGGAGCAGGTGGAGGCAATAGAGTTTCTGAGATTTGAGTAATGAACTCCAAAGCATGTAGTGACAGCCCTGAAACAAAGTGGCAAGACCCCAAAATATAAAAATACTGAACATGTCTCTCTTTCAGTGTTCTGTGTTTTAAAGTACTCTGTCTACCTCATCATTTTGTCAAGTTACTTGACCTCAGCGCCGTTAGAGGTTGTGTTACACTCTGGCATTGGATGGATCTCAATAGGCAGCCTGCTATTACTATAGTTTGGCTGTCAGTTTTCTCTTACACTTTGGAGCATGTGGATTCACTCATTATTATAACTTACCCTTCAGTTTTGCTCTGCGCTCATCAGACCAGATGTGGTGCTAAATGACAGAAAATATACTAAAATTGTTTCATATAAAGCAAATGTTATATCCAGCCACTCATATGACTCCTGCTTCTTCAGTACAGAGTGAAATGACTGAACACAAGTCAGGTGAGGAGATGGGGCAATGAGAATAAAGGAATTTGTTTTATACAATTTTGAGTATTTAAAATCTATTTAAATCTTATGTGCCAGATGGTAAAACACATATTGTTTATTTAAGTATTTGGCCCTTGTAGACAGCAATTCACGCTTTCAGGTGAATATGCTAAGCAGATACATTTGAAAAAATGTCTGGTGTTTACCAATGAGACCGACTCTTGGGGTGTTTCTAGACTACAGGGTTTTTTCCGGAAAATCTTCCCCTGCATCTAGACTGCTGCTGCGTTCTTTTGAAAGTAAATCAAAAGAACGTGACAGTTTTTTCAACCGCAGAAAACCTCGTCTTATGAGGAATAACGCCTTTTTTCGAAAGTGCTCTTTCGAAAAAAGGCGCTATGTAATGCAAACTGTGCTTTTTCGAAAGAGAGCATCCAGACTGCCCGGGTGCTCTCTTTCGAAAAAGCAGCTCGCTTTTTTGAAAGTACTGGTTGTAGTCTAGACGCTCTTTTTCGAAAAAGGCTTGCAGTCTAGACGTAGCCTTGGGGACAATGTGGTTCTTAGCAGTGGCTTTTGATGGTGGTATTGTATTGCAGATTGGAACACTGCTGTAGGAAGCTATTACATTGTTACATAAAACTCCATTTAGAGAATTTGTTAAAAGAATTCTCTACCAAAAAGATTAGCACAGCTCTATCGATTCCACCTCTCCCAGGTTCCTTCTCCCTTCCTTTCCCTGTCTATTTAACTATTATTTATCCTCTGGCTGCTCCAGTTAAGTATGTCTTGGGGGAAAACAATCCTTCCCTAGTTCCCACCCCAACTGCCCTCTTAGCTTTTTTGCGTTACTTGGCTTTGTCTATATCTCACAGTGAATAGCCTTTGTCTCCTCCAACTTTCCCTCTTATCTAGTTTCTGCTTGCTTTTCTTACTAAGTCACTAATGACTTCTTCCGGACACATGTCTCGCCTTCACTCATCCCGGCCATTGGCAACATTGCCATTTTTTTATTATTTGCTTAGTGCTAACTTTGAACTCATCACTATATGGATATACAACAAAGAAGTGGTCCTTGCTTGAAAGTGCGGACAATTTTTAAAAGCGCCCCTTTTCTACTCTCTTAATTTTTATGGTTATATTAATTTCTGGTTTTTGGGTTGGTTTGTTTCGGTCATTTTCTGTTTAGCTGACCACTCTTTCAAGTAAATTGTGATGTTTGATGTCGGTCACTGGTCAACTGTACAGAACAATTACTCAGTTGAAAACAATTTAATAGTCTGCACAGGAGTGTAGCACCAGTAAACAAGGTTTGCAGACCAGAGTAAAAAGTATGTTAGAAACATTGTCTTAGGAAGCATGTGTCTTTGGCCAGAGCTGTCAAGTAGCCCAAGTCACAGTTGACAGGTTAATAGTTCAGAGCAATTCAAGAAGCAGAAATGAAGTCTTCTGTTTATAATGAAATTTGTAACTCGTGCAGCGTAGTTTGAAGCAAGATTAGAATGCTGTGCTTAGCTAAGTTTGTTTGGAACTTGCTGTTGAGTGGCTTAATTCATCCTCACACCAAGAGGCAGAAACTTTACATAGGTTCTCACCTCCAAAAACTTTGTTTTTATAATATACGCCATGGGTTGGAACATCATAAAGACTTGGGGCATCTCTTACCTTCTCTGTCATTGCTATTCCTTGGTGAGGCCAACAGACGCGAGGATATGAACTAGATTAGATTAAAGCTTAACAGTAACTCTGCTTTTCTTCTATTCTGGGGAAAATAAAACAACAACAAATTCTCTTTTGATTTTGGAATCAAATCACTCAGACTTTTCGTCCTATTCTTTGACTTTAGGAGTTTGATCCCGAAGAGTTCTACCACCTGTTAGAAGCTGCCGAAGGTCATGCCAAGGAAGGGCAAGGAATTAAATGCGACATTCCTCGTTACATTATCAGCCAGCTGGGCCTTACCCGGGATCCCCTGGAGGGTGAGAACTTCTTATTGTGCATTCTTTGGGCTAAATGACTTTCCAATATCAAATATGAGCCACCTTCACTGGGCATTACACTGTTAAATGAGAATGTTTTTCTCTTCAATTCACATGCCACTTCCCCCCTATCCTATTGCTATTCTTAAAATGTCATCAGTGGGGGAAAGGACAGTTTACCTGTTACTTTGGTATGTCTACACAGTGGAGCTGTTTTGGGTTACCAAAAGTATCCCGAAATAGCTACACTGCGTCTTTTGAACGTGCCCGCTATTTTGAGAGAGGTCTGGAAATAGCGGGCATGCTGTTTCGGCATCTCTGTAACCCTCATTCCACAAGGGTTAAGGGATGTGTTGAAATAGCGTATTATTTCAAAATTTGGTGCTGTGTAGACACGCCAGATTTTGAAATATGCTATTTTGAAATTCAATCAAAATAAGATACACAATTTGTGTTACACAGTGGTGTATCTTATTTTGAGTTTAGGGTGCTGTGTAGACTCACCCTTTCTATGTAACCTTTTAACTATTCATGTTCTGCTGTTTGACAGTGAAACTAAACAGTAAAATTCATGGGCTTTCTAATATGCTCCTGACACTAGAGCCCCAGAAAATCCAAATTTTGACATCAGTGAGTTATTGCACAATTGAATATTTCATGTCAGTGGTTTATTAATCTTGTTTAATCTCTTTTCTTTTGAGAGATTTATTGGCACAAATTTTGCTCCTGTGCTTGACTCAACAATAAAACCTGCCATAGAGACTAGAAATTACCACAGAATTTGGCAGCAGTTGAACTTGGGTTTTCTTTTTACCTTGTGGGAGCAGTTTTACCTTAATTTCTGTAGTATTTGTCAGAATTACTGAGTGACAGATTGTCAAACAACTTCAGACAAACAGCTTTTTGGGAAAATTTTCATCAGAGATTACTGAGTGCAATTTAATTAATTGTATCCATTGGAGTCTGATGTAAAGCAATGTTTCCATTGATCCTGTCAGAAGGGAGAGGTCCTTTCATTTACTTATTTCTCATTAGCATCATTTTCTTTCTACAAAATGGAAATGTAGAAATGTCTGTGATTTTGTTACATCCACTTAGAGTAATTTTCAGTAGGAATGTGCTTTTAGTCTGTTTTCTTTGGCATGTGAGATTGAGCCTGTGATGTGCTTAGCAACCCCTGAAGGGAGCTGAGCATCCTAAAACTCTCACTAACATCACCATGTTTTAAGAGTACTTGACACTGCAAAATTGGGCCTGTTAGGATTCATCTATGCTGCCCCTTACCTCGAAATAAGCTACCCAATTTGGGCTATGCAATTTGCGTACTTTATTTTGAGGTCATTTTGAAATAATTCACTATTCCGACAAGTCCCTTAATCCTCGTGGAATGAAGGTTACAGGGACACCAGAATAGCATGCATGTTATTTCGAAATAACAGGTGTGTTTAAAGACGCAGAATAGCTATTTCAGGATACTTCTGGTATCCCAAAATATCACCTCTGTCTAGACATGGACTTAGAGAGAAGAAAGTTTTTGGAAATCTAATTTTCTGTGTACACATTCAGATGGCTGATTTTGCTGGAGATATATTAATAACATTACCTTAGTATTTGCATTTATTCCTTATCCTTGTTATAAGGAATTTCTAGAATGCTACAAATACATAAGTGAGGACAATCGGTTGTCTTTGACAATGGAAGTCTTACCTAAAACACCTGGCAAGATTTTCCAGTTGACTATTGTACAGTAGTGGAATGTTTTTGCAGGAAAGGAAGCCGTGTGCTTTCCTGACATCTATAAATACTTTGTAAAATACTGTTTCTTTGCCATACAGAGGGGCTACGTCTACACTGGCACCCTTTTCCGGAAATGCTTAAAACGGAACAGTTTTCCATTATAAGTATTTCTAGAAAAAGCGCGTCTACATTGGCAGGATGCTTTTCCGGAAAAGCACTTTTTCCGGAAAAGCGTCCAGGGCCAATGTAGACGCGCTTTTCCGGAAAAAAGCCCCGATCGCCATTTTCGCGGAAAAGACTACTGTGCTGTCTACACTGGCCCTTTTCCGGAACAGTTTTTCTGGAAAAGGACTTTTGCCTGAATGGGAGCAGCATAGTTTTTCTGGAAAAACACTGACAATTTTACAGTAGATCGTCAGTGCTTTTCCGGAAAAGCAAGCGGCCAGTGTAGACAGCTGGCAAGATATTCCGGAAAAGTGGCTGCTTTTCCGGAATAAGTGGCCCAGTGTAGACACAGCCAGAGAATAGTAATAGAGAGGTAGCCATGTTAGTCTGATCTTGCTAAAACAAAAGGAGAAACTATGCAGCACTTTAAAGACTAACAAGATGGTTTAATAGGTGATGAGCTTTCTTGGCCCTGGGAAAGCTCATCACATACAGAGAGAGGTTAATGATATAGGGAGATGATTAAAAATACTCTTTGTTGTTTGCAGAAATGGCCCAGCTGAATAGTTATGACAGCCCAGACACTCCCGAGACCGATGATTCAGTTGAGGTAAAGAAGCAATATACGTGGACTGTCTAGCTGTTTCTTCCCTAGAAAGAAAGCATCTGATGCAAGGTTTATTTTGTGTGTTTGCGCCTGTGTGTGTCCTGGCCTAACAGTTAAGGCCCTCCTGGGAGATGTGGGTTCAAACTCTGGCCCAAATCAGGCAGAGAAGGGACTTGAAGCAGGTCTCCTGTATCCCGGGTGAATGCTCTAAGCACTGAGCTGCTGGGTATAATGACACCGGGGTTCTCTCTTGTGAAAGATCCGGGTGTCAGCTTCTAGAGTGCCAGCTACCAGAGCCCTGACCTGCCTTAGGTGCCAAACTCCAGAAAAGGGGTTCACAGCTGAAAATCCCAAGCAGAGGGAGGGTGCTCCTCTCCGACCCACCAGACAGGCACCTTTCCTCTGCATTTCACTTCTGGCTGGCATAGGCAGATCCCCCTCAGCTGGCTGGCTTTCCCCGTGTATTGAATGGGGAGCCTGGTGCGTAACACAGTTTGGGGATTGGAGTCCATTGGGTGGCAAGGCACCTAGGGGTTGGGCATTCCTGTATCTCAGTACTTTTGTAGACAGGGCCGGAAGTAATTGACTTTGGAACTTTGAAAACCCCACCCACGTTCTATAATATAAAATACAGTCAAGCAGAGCCCTCAACCTCAGTTTATGCGAGGGCCAGTGCCAGTCATACGTGCCTCCTCGCGGGCCAGTGGACACCCCCACTGGAAGGGCTCGGAGGGAGACGGGGGTCTCTGCGAGTTTCCCCCTTGCTTTCCCTGCCTGTCTCCTGGCACCGCCTGCCAACCTGTGCTGCCCTCCTCTCATGTATCCCCCAGCCCCACCTGCAACCCCCAGCAAGTTAAAAGCCCCTGACAGCCCCCAGCACGCCACCACCGGCAGCACAGCAGGGATAGAGCAGCTTCCAGCTGCTAGCTCCGTGCTGTTGCCGGCACTTTTCTATGGCCTGGGGGAGGCGCATGCAGAGCAGTGAAGCAGAGCAACCAGGCTGGCCTGGCAGCAGAGTGGAGCAGAGCAGAGGCTCCTGCTGCCACCATGAGGGCAGGGGGCCAACCCCTGTTGCTCCCCCCCCCCAGTAATCCCTGAGGCTGTGTCCCTCGGGAGAGGGCTTGAGGGAAGAGGTGCGGGGGGTGGGGGAGAGAGGACAGACCAGGGCAGGAAGAAGTGGCAGGGTAAGGGTGGAGCTGGGCTTGGAAGAAGGACATGGGCACAGTCCCCCAGGCCGCAAGGACTCACGTGCCAGCAGTGGTACACAGGCCCCATTGTGAAACGCTTGCGGGCCATGAGTTTGAGACCCCTGATCTAAAGGAATTATCCTTCTCTGCGGCGTAGTTGCATGCAGTGCAGAATAATCTCTGCTAGAAGTGCCCCAGGCAAATGGGAGAATTTAAACATGGCTTGCAGTCATTGAGGAACTCACTGTTTCTCAGATAATGTCCTGATCAGGTTAACAATACACTGGAGAGTGTCACGGGGTTGTGTGCCCATCCCCCTCTAGGGGAGCTGTCGAATCCCTGGGGTTCTTGAAATCCCTAACCCTGTGCGTACAGTAATTCAGCTGCTGTCTTAAACACACGCCCTTCTTGTGGGGGCAGTACAGCCTAGCAGCTGGAGTCAATAGAAGCAGGTGCAAGCCCCGTGGGTTGGGGATTGAGGTGGGAGTAGCGGGACTGGGGCCCTTCCTGCTTCACTGGGTCTCAGCCAAGGACCCTAACAGTGGTGGTACAGTCCACCACTAACTTGGGTGGAGAATCGTTCCGCAACATGCCAAGATCCTCGGGGTTCAACCTCCTGCTCTGGGCTACTTCCTACCTGTCTCCACTGGACTCCATCCAGGGTCCTTCCTCCAGATCCTCTGCAGTGTCTCTGGTGTCTCGCTGGCTGGTCTCAGGTCTGGTCCCACTGGCAGTTCATACCTCCTTCCTCCTCTGCAGCCAGCCCAGACTGAACCTCTCTCCAGGCCTTAATACCTGGGCTGCAGTCTGAGCATGCCCAGCAGGACTGTGGGGGCGGGACTTCCTCAGCCAGGTGAGCCTGGCTTCCCCTGTGCAGGGCTGGTACACCCCGTCACAGGAAGGAAGGATGACCCTGGGACTCTGAAGATCTGGATTCTGTTCCCATTTCGGCCACAGACCTCCTGTGTCACTTCGATCAAGTCACCTGACGTCTCTGCCTCAATCTCTGCCTGTTTTGAACTCCTTGGATGGAAGCAGCTCGAAAAGCCTCAACTATGTTGTTGTTTAAAATATTTCTGCTTATTCAGTACTGTCGGTTCTGGCAGATACTGAGCATTATTGGAAACTCAGTGTGCAAAGACTTCGCAAAGTTCCACGGTAGTTTAGAAAACAAACACCATTCATTACACAGTAGAAGGGAATTAGAAGGCTACCAGAGAAAGAGGGCGGGTCTCTGATCTAACAGAAATCAAAATGTAATGCATGTAGTATGAAGAATTAAATGGAAGATTTCAGATGAAAACGGGAAAATGTAGCAGGGAAATAATATCTCAAGGGAAAACAGACACACAAACACACACACACACCCTCTAGTCATAAACAAAAATTGCAGGAAAATAGTTTTTTGCTTTTCTGTAAATTTAGGAGTAAAATTAAATGACTTGTATTTTCTGTTCAGAAGTGAAGTTTTTGAAAATACGTTTTTTAAAAGTAGGCTACATCCTGGTGAACTGTAGAGAGGGAAAAATCTCTTCTTGATGTTTCAGAGCCGTGGAGCTCCTGCGCCGCCGAAGAAAACTCCCTCTGAAGAGGAGTTTGAAACCATTAAGCTAATCAGCAACGGAGCGTATGGGTAAGCTTTTCAGGTTGTCTGCTAGCATATTGCTTTTCAAGATGATGTTGTCATCAAGCCACCTGACAAAGAATTAGGCCTTTCAGACTGTTATTCTTGATCTGCCCTGGCCATCTGCTTTTGCTAATATTATACTACAGTTTTGACCTCAAGCCCTATTATGCTTGCTAAGTTTGCCTTTGCAGTATGTGGATATAATTAAACATACTAATATACACAAGGTCAATGTGACATTGGAGAGGTCACAATTGAGGTATGACAGTTGAGCATTATTCAGGGAAATTATCTTTGTGTAATGTCGTTTAGTTTACATTTTAGTATTTCTCAAAAACAAGAGTATAACAGTAAAATGCATTTGTTTGTTAGCACTACGTACTCAGACACAAGTTAGACACTTATTAATACCGGACGTCAAAGCGTAATTCCCCTGTGAAGAGCTGCTGTGTGAAAACGTCCTAATGTTTCATTGTGCCCTAAGGAGCGCAGAAGAGAGTCGCTCAGTTTACAAGTTAAAATACCAACTGCCAGCCCCACAAATAGAACCCAGAATGTGAAATTTGAGATCATACATTTCATTGATAAATATAATAGCAGAGATGTGATGTACTTAGACTTTTGTAAGGCACTTGACTTGGCACCCCATGACACTTGGATTTAAAAACTAGAAAGATCTCGTAAGGTGACACACATTGCATGGATGAAAAGCTGGCTGTAATTGTGAGGGAGGAATCATCATCGAATGTGGTTTCTAGAGCAGGGTTGAGCGTAACTGTTACTGCCGTGTGGGAGGGGGAGTGGCCATTGGTGGTGAATGCTCTCCTTTCTCCTTCGTGTCTCCCCCAAGTGCAGAGGAGGGAGGGAGATGCCTCCTGCTCCGCCTCCTCCTGCCACACCTCTGCCGCCATGGCTGCCAGAACTGAGCTGCCACAAACAGCCAGCTTGAGCTCTGGCAGCCGCTGTGGCCTGGCAGCCAGCGGGTTGCGGACCGGAAGCAGTCCATAGACCAGTGGTTGGGAACTACTGATCTAGACCATCCCTGACAGGTGTCTGTCCAACTTGTTCTTAAACTCTCCAGTGATGGAGATTCCACAATCTCCCCAGGCAACTTATTCCAGTGTTCAACCATCCTGACAGGCAGGAAGTTTTTCCTAATGTCCAACCTCAACCTCCCTTGCTGCAATTTAAGCCTATTGCTTCTTAACCTTAACTTCTGAGGACAGGACATGTTCACTTTTTTCGCAACTGTGTTACACTGTTGATTCGTTTTTAGCTTGTGGCCCACTGTGCCTCTCAGGTCCCTTTTCACAAAACTCCTTCCTAGGCAGTCATTTCCCATTCTGTATGCAGTCATCTAACTGTTCCTTCCTAAGTGGAGTATTTTGCATTTTTCTTTATTTAATTTCATCCTATTTGCTTCGTACCATTTCTCCAGATCATTTTGAATTTTAATCCCATCCTCCAAAGCACTTGCCACTCTCAGCTTAGTTTCATCTGCAGACTTGTCTAAGTAATTTTTAAATTGTTTGTTTCCCTATTTTGGCTTCTGATCTGACCTCATTTTCACTGCCATTCACTGTTAGATGTCCAATCGCCACCAACCTTCTTGGTGAAAAGCAAAACAAAGAAGTCATTAAGCATCTCTGCCATTTTCACATTTTTTTTATTATTCCCCGCACCCTGTTAAGTGACATGCCTCTCCTGTTTTTGATCTTCCTCTTCTAATGTTTTTGTAGAATATTTTCTTTTTATCCTGTATGTCTCTAGCTGGTTTGATCTCATGCCTTGATTTTTCTAATTTTGCCCCTACATACTTGTGTTATTTGTTTATAGTCATTCTTTTGTAATTTGACACAGTTTCTACTTTTTGTGGGATTCTTTTTGATTTCTGGGTCATTGAAGATCTCCTGATTAAGCCAGTGTGGTCTCTTGGTATACTTCCTACTTTTGCTGCGCAGTGGGATTGTTTGCTTTTGTGCCCTTAATAGTGTCTTTTTGAAAAAATGCCATCTTGGACTGTTTCCTCTGAGACTTGCTTCCCATAGGCTCTTACTTACCAGCTCTCTGAGTTTTCTAAAGTCTAATGGCTTGAAATTCATGATTTTTATTTTGCTGTTCTCTCTCCTACCACGTCTTAGAATCATGCATTAAAGCATTTTGTGATCACCTTCAAATTCTCAACCAGTTCCTCCCTATTTGTTAAAATGAAATCTGAAGCAGCCTCTCCTTCTGCAGCTTTCTCCACCTTCTGAAATTAAAAAAAAAAATGTCTCCAGTACAGTCCAAGAACTTGCTGTGTTGGTTTCCCATCAGATGTCTGGGTCGTCCACCAAGTCCTGCCCTTTGTATGATTTTGTTAGTTTAAAAACAAAGTCATTCACCTCCTCTTCTTGGGTGGGTGGTTTGTCGTTGACTGCTATCATGACATCAATCTTAATTTTTACCCCTTTTTTCCTTATGCAGAGACTTTTAACAAATCTGTCTCCTGTTCCCTTCTTAATCTCAGTCCATGCGTATATGTTTTTAATATACAAGGCAACACCTCCTCCCTTTTTTCCCAGACTATCTTTCCTTAGCAAGCTGTGCCTTTCTATACCAATAGTGCAGTCGTGTGTATTATTATTCCACTTTGTGTGTGTGAGGCCAACTATGTCATAGTTGTGTTTATTTACTAGCATTTTGAGTTCTTGCTTATTCCCCCTACTTCTCACGTTAACATACAGACAACTAAGATACTGTTTTGATTTCTCCTCTCGCTCTCCAGTTTTGTCTTTTCTCTCCCTTTGTTTCATGCTGTAACAGCTCATGCTTCTCCCCACCCCCAAGTTCTGACCCTTTTCCCAGGTCTCTGTGTGTTTGACTGGCCTGCGGGCTTTGGTCACCAGCCCTCATTGAACTTAGTTTAAAGCTCTATGTAGAGGTTAAGGCTTGAAATGGGGCGTGGTCTCTAAGCGCCTGCATGGTCGGAGGGTTCCCGAGCTCAGGCTGCAGCCTAAACATCAACATTACACAGAAACGGCCTCTTCTCCCGAGCCCCATGAGCCTGGGTCAGCCGTAGGTGTCTAATTACAGTGTAGATATACACTAAGCAGTCAGCAGAGGTTTGCTTACAGTCATGTCCTTGCTATATGTACCATACCCAACTGCTTGTGAAATAGGATCCTATGTTCAATATAATACAATAAGCCACTCCAGAGACAAGGGAGTAAGTGCTGATTCTATAGAGCAAGCAAACAGAAGGAAAACCTCTTTGCAAACTGTATCGTTAACGTGCGGCTAAAGAGGTGAAGTTGACAGACGTGAAAAGGGTATTTGAGCATAGGAAATCCTGCATCGTGTTTCAGCCAATCTAGCTCTAGTTCGTGGAGCTTGGAAGCAAGTTGCCCTGATCTCATTAATTTTAGGTCACATTTCAGTTGACAGGTGATTCTGGTATATACCGAAATGATGACCAGTATGTGCCTCTCCCTGTGTACCCAGGCTTGTGTGCTACATTCTTTGTGAGTTGTCTGGACAGCTGAAAGCGCCACAGTAGTGTGAGATTCCTGGTAAAATCACACAGGGCCCTCATGCTATTGCCGATGGAGGAAATGCAATTTTAATGTTATCATGTAAGAGTCTCAAAGTTGCTGCAAGAATCAGAGGAGAGGCCATGTTAGTCTGAATCTGCAAAAATGAGAAGTCTTGTGGCACCTTATAGACTAACAGATTTATTGGAGCATAAGCTTTCGTGGGCAAAGACCCACTGCATCTGACGAAGCGGGTCTTTGCCCACAAAAGCTGATGCTCCAATAAATCTGTTAGTCTGTAAGGTGCTACAGGACTTCTTGTTGTTTTTGCAAAGTTGCAAAAGCTTTCCTTTCATTTAAGGCTGAGCTAGCCTCCCTGCTGGGAATCTTATGTATGTGGAAAAGTCGGCATAGCCTTGCCTCATTTCTGACTGAGGAAAAGCATAGAGAGTTCTTGTTCTGTCACAATGTTTGGCCCTACAGATGTTCTGTGTAGTCAGAGATGCTGTAATGACCTGCACTCCATTGGTTTTGAAATGGTCTGATCTGCAGGTAATAACCCTTTGGTTGTTTTGTAGGGCTGTGTATTTGGTACGGCACAAGACTACCCGCCAGCGCTTTGCCATGAAGAAGATCAACAAACAGAACCTAATTTTGAGAAACCAGATCCAGCAGGCCTTTGTGGAGAGAGACATCCTGACCTTTGCTGAGAACCCCTTTGTAGTCAGTATGTTCTGCTCCTTCGAGACTAAACGCCACCTGTGCATGGTTATGGAGTACGTGGAAGGTATTTGTCTCAGACCTGAATATCTGGCTGTATTACTGAATGTTTGTTTTAAACACCATTAATTTTACATAGTGGCAATAATTATTTGTGTGTGTGTGTGTGTGTGTGTGTGTGTGTGTGTGTGTGTGTGTGTGTGTGTGTGTGTGTGTGTGTGTATAGAGTGAGAGACTGACTTTCATGCTGTGGTATCTCCGAGTGTTTTACAGATGGTCTTTAGGGTCACCCACCATTATTCTCTAGAATTGAACGTTGAGGACAAAATAGGCCTTCGTTGGATTCCCAAGATGACATGTGGGTAGACCCTTCATGTATGGGTCTGCTCATGTCTACACAGAAGAGGGTCCAGACCCTCCACAGCACCATTTGTTCTTGGGGACTCTGCGGGTCTGAGCTCCACATGTGGGGGAGGGAACGGAGATCAGCTTGGACCATGGTGCAAAGATGGGTCAGAAAAGTCAGTCCAGCCTGGAAGTGTAATATATGGCATGGGGAAACGTCCACTCCATGGGCCCCAGTGGCAGCATAGCAGGTCTTCCACGACGGTGCACCTTCACAGAACCACGTGCAGGGAAGCTGTGGGGGCTAGAGCCAATGGGGAGGTCTCTATAGGAGCATGGCTGCAGAGACTTCCTGGCAGGTATCTCTGGGGGGATTCGGTCATTGGCGGGGATGATCTAGGCCCTCATTTGGTTAGTATTAAGGTCCTGTCTCTTCCGCCTCATTTATTCCAGTTGACTATTAGTTGGTTTTGCTTCATAGTTCTATCTTAATGTAAACAATATATTTCCATTGGTATATAGAACTAATTTCCTGTGCCTAGCTTCTGTGTGTGGACTAACTAAATAACCACAAGGTGGAAACTAGCGCTATTGTGTCTCTGACACTTTAGAGAGATGGAGGCAGAATTTATTGATTGACAGGTTGACACATTTAAAATAAACTCTTATTTTGCAAATAGAGAGGATCATATTAAGCTGTGATGCAGCATTCTTTAAACAGCAAAAAGAAATAAAAAAATAGAGCTTAAATTCAGCCAGCCTTTGTGGCTATTTCCATCTCAGATTCATTTCCAACCTGGAAGATGAATGTATACAGCCATTGAGCCAGACCCTGCTAGCATTTCTCAGCACATAGTTGCATTGACGGCAGTTGGACTGCTCCCTTAAAAAGGCAAGAAAACTTTTGTCCGGGCTCTCCAAAGTGGAGAAAGCATTTCTTAGTAGACTTAGCAGCGCAGAATCCTAGGACTGGAAGGGATCTCGAGAGGTTGGTCCCTGTAGTCATGCAAAGCAGACAGACCCAAACTCCCTGAATCCTCCCAAGTTCAGCTTAGTCGTCCTCCTTTCCACTTCAGATAAGTTGAGTTCTGTGGACTCTCCTCTCCTGTGGTGGCTCCTATGAAGTCTTAGAAACATTGTCACTATCCATGGACCTCAAAGGCATCACTCTGCTCCTTTTTTTTGATGAGCTAGAGTTTGCCAAAATGTCACTGACAAAAATGTCCCCTAGTCCATCCCTTGCCTGGGGGACTATTTATATGGTTTGTGACGTGCTTTAGGTCCAGAAAGGCCTTACAGAAACTAGAGAAATGTAAATCACAGATATTGTAGAAATAAAAATTTTCTAAATAGTGTTTAGAATACAGGACCATGGGTAAGAAACTTTTGTGTATAGAGAGATGCCAGGGTTATTACCTGTCTAATGTGGAAGCTTAGTACTCGTATGTCTTTTCAGCATGCGATGTTTACAACTTTCTTCTAGGAGGAGATTGCGCCACACTCCTAAAGAATATCGGAGCCCTCCCTGTTGATATGACCAGGATGTATTTTGCGGAGACAGTGCTGGCATTGGAGTACCTACACACTTATGGCATTGTCCACCGGGACCTAAAGCCTGACAAGTATGGTCTGAACCTCTCAAGTTCAAATGTGTAGCGGTAGTTCTCTGGGATAAAAGTATAATTGCATGTTACAGGCACATAGCCAGTCTCTTCTCTGTCAAGTTTTCATGTTGTTTTTGACACGTTCAACTTCTTGTCTGTGCTTACATCATGAAAGAATAATTCCCTCACCATTGTGCACATGTACGCACATTCTTAGATTCCACAGTTTATTGTGATAAACTAATCACTAATTGTGACCTCTTATATGGCACCGGCCAGAGACCTGCCCCAGAATAACTCTTCGAGTGGAGCTTTTAGAAACAAACACCCAGTCCGGATTTAAAAATTGTGAGTGATGGTGAATCCACCATAACACTGGGTAAACTGTTTCAAAGATTAATTACTCAAAAAAAAAATCAAAGTTTATTAGAACTGGACAGGACCTAGAGAGGTCATCCAGTCCATTCCCCTGCCCTCATGGCAGGACCAGACCCATATAGACCATCCCTGACAGATGTTTGTCTTATGTAGGCCTTATTTCCAGACTGAATTTGTCTAGCTTCCAACTTCTTGCCATTGGATCACATTAGACCTTTCTCGAATAGACTGAAGAGCCCATTGTTAAATATTTGTTCCAAATTTAGGGACTTGTACACTCAACTTATAGGAATTTATAGACTCAACCCATAACCTTCTCTTTGTTCGGATAAACAGGTCCAACATTGTGAGGCAGGGTTTCTAATGTTTTCACCATTCTCATGACTCTTTCTGACCCCTCTCCAGTTTATCAACATCCTTCTTGAGCTGTGGCACTAGAACTGGACCCAGTGTTCCAGCAGTGGTCACTCCAGTGCCAAACACAGAGGAAATGTAACCTCCCTACTCCTGCTTGGGAATCCCGTGTTTATGCTTCCGAGGATCTCGTTAGTTCTTTCACTCGTGGCGTCACACTGGAAGCTTCAGTTCAGCTGATTATCCACCACAACCTCACGTTCTTTGTCAGAATTGCTGCTTCCCAGAACATGTCCTAAATTTAGCTCAGCAATCGTGTATGCTTCCATGGCTTATGTAGGAGGTGCACTGCAAACAGCCAGATCTCTCTACCCTGATTCAGCAAAAATCCCTAAAAATGCAGGTACAAAAGTTAACAAAAGCCCATCATTGTAGGGATGTTGGGCTGAATGGGATAAAAGCCAGGACAGCACTTAACTGTTCTGATAAGACCGAAGATTAAGCATGGAAAGAAAGACAGCTTATAATAACATTCTGTTCAAATGAGAGAGAGAGAAGTTAGGTGAGGTAATATTGTTTATTGGAACGACTTCTGTTGGAGGAAAGGAAAAGCTTTGTAGCTACTCACAACTTCCTCAGTTCTCCAGAGTTTTGTGTCGCGATTAGAGGTTTGTAGTGAGTCAGTCCTTTGGGGATGAGGTTTTGTTTCCTGAATCTGGTCAGAGAATGGCGCTGTTCACTATGGCTCCTTTCTTCATGTTGTGATGTTTCCTCGGGGTGAGTCTGGCTACCACACTGCAAACACTCCATTCAAAGACCTGAAAACAGCCCAGAAACAGTTTGAATTCCCAGCTGTCTTGATCTCATTCATCCCTCTTTAGTTGTGGAATGCACACAATCACAAACACACCGTCTATCTGAGACATTTTGCTAGACAATGCCATGTCATGACAGCGGGATCTGCTTTGCTCATTGCTTTCTGTAAGGATAGCAGTGAATACTGAATTATTTTCCTTCCTCTTTTCCCCAGTCTTCTGATAACATCCATGGGCCACATTAAGCTAACAGATTTTGGACTCTCTAAAATTGGGTTAATGAGTCTCACAACTAATCTGTATGAAGGCCACATTGAGAAAGATGCAAGAGAGTTTGTGGATAAGCAGGTAAGCTGAAGAATGCTTTTTCTAAAACAATTACAACTTTGAATCCGCGAATCTCCACAGCGTTTTGTAGACCTATTTCAGGTGCATCGATTGAGACTGATGTTTTCAGTGAGAGAAGATTTTTATGACCTGTAAATATAAGCAGATCATGGTTCAGCTAGGCACACTGCTGGGAAGTGATGCAAGTGCTGAGTACAGTTAAACTAATGAAACTATATATAGTATAGGTTGAGGCCCTTTGTGAGAGAATCAAAGGGTCTGTAGAAATCCACCTGACACTGTGGTATGTGATGAATGATGAAGACACAAGAATTTCATCTGATTCTGCACAAATAATGTTCTTTGGCAGAATTTTACCTTTATTTCTGCACAGACACACTTTTAGTCAAGAGTTCGGGATTTCAAAGTTCTGGTCTAAAGTGTACCAAAGCCATGGATGGAAAATTGAACAATTCATATTAGGGGTATGAGCAGGGTTACCTTGTGCCTGGGAGTAGCCCACCCCCAAGGCTGCCCCAAAGGGGCTGGGAGATGGCAACAGCCCCAAACGTGGGTCTGGGAGCCTCCTGCTACCAACAGCAGCAGCCCCCCAGGACTGGAGCTGGCAGCAGCAGCAGCCCAAGCTCCGGGGCCAGGAGCCTCCTGCCACCAGCAGCTCCAGTCCTGGGACTGGGCTACAAGCCTCCTGCTACCAGTGGCAGCAGCAGCCCCAGCTCCAGGGCTGCATCCCGTTTTGTAGATTAAACATTAGGGTAACCTAACGCTTAACCAGTTAACTGGTTAATCAGGAGTTTTCCATCCCTAAAGAAATGCTGAATGTGGAGACCGGTGACAGGTTATGCAAGTGTATCTAGTCTGGCTGTCACTAACTGGGGGCTATTTCCATGTGGCAAGGGCTGTGTTAATGACAGAAATCACCACCGGCTCCAGCTGAGGCAGCGGAAGAAGAATTCGGTAGAAAGAACTTGGCTTCTAACTCTGGCAGTTGGTAAATTAGCAGTTTCCTTTCTGTCCGTCCATCTTCAGGTGTGTGGGACTCCAGAATACATTGCCCCGGAAGTGATCTTGCGGCAGGGGTATGGAAAGCCTGTGGATTGGTGGGCCATGGGAGTTATCCTGTATGAGTTTTTGGTTGGCTGCGTCCCTTTCTTTGGTGACACACCAGAAGAGCTGTTTGGACAGGTGATCAGCGGTAAGTGTGTGTATCCTGTCTCTGGAGGGATTACTGTTAGCAGCTCACTGAGTGCCTGAGAAACTTGAAATCTGCTGTACTTCAGTGAAGAAAGACCACTTACGAAACCGACTTAATTGTAGAAGAACTAGTTTGATATTCCCTTTTTGGTAACTCGGCACAGCTGCTCAAAGCCATGGGCAGCTGGTGTGCTAGGCAGGAGAAGGCGTTGCCTTCCCAAGCCACCAGCCTGGCTCTGCCCCCAGAATGCTTATTGTAGGCATCTAGGGGTGGAGCATTGCTGCCCCCAGTGCCAGTGCTCCTGGCTGGGGAGGCTGGAGCCCTGCGCCAACAGTCCTCCCTGTGCTCCAGAGCCAGGGAGGCTAGGGCCATGTGCCCTCCTCCCTCCCTGTGCTCTGGGGCTGGGGCGCATGCACTCACCTGTGCTTCCCTCAGGATGGTGATGGGTGCGCACGGTGTGCTGCCCTGCTTCCATGTGGTGGGGGTGGGGAAGCGGCTTGGCTCCCATGCGGGCGGGGCCTCAGCAGAAGGGGTGGGGTTGGGCTGGGGCTGGGGGCTTCCGTCCCCCCAGCCCTACCATCACCGACCGCCCATGCTCAAAGCTCTTAACTTTCTTTACTTACACCGTCATCTGTATATATGTACAAGACCTCTATCACTATGCATAGTGCAAGGAGAAATGTAGCGTATAAAAGAAATAAGGATGCAGCTGGAATAGGCTTGCCTCTCAATAAACCTTACAGAAAAGAGAGAAAAAGGTGCTTAAGGTTTGAAAATTAGAAGAAAATGTTGGTGCAAACCACATTGACTATCACCCTTTTTGGTTAAAACCTAGCAAATGATAAGAGTTTATAGTGATGCAGAAAAAACACACTTGATGGAATTCCCATTTAAAAAAAAAGTACTAAAAAACAATTACATGGAAAAATGTTAAGTCCCTTTTTTTAAGTAATCCGAAATAAAAACTAACGTCAAAATAACACCGTGATAAAAAAATACAATCATTTAAATAAAGCAACAGCCTTTTCCTTTTATTTAAAAAAAAAAATCAATGAAGGACCCAAGAGCAACCCTGGGTATGTGTGCTAGCTAATGATTAAAATTGTTACCCTAAATGAGTGGGTATGAGATACAGCTGCACCCTAGTCATTCTTTGTGTTGCTATAAACGATCATTATTACATTATCATGTATTAAAGTTCTTATACTTTTGTTCCAACAATTACTGTGTGCATTGACGGCAGCTATGGTGAGTACTGAATTTATATGCGTTTTGGAAAAGTCAGCTCTTGAATGACAAGTACTCGTGGGGCTGAATGCAAATGCATTCCAATCGTGCTGTGGGAGAGTGTACCACTTCCTCCTGGGTAGAAGCATTTGTGGATTTCATGATATGTCTTAGAGATTTGTCTTTTTCAAATTGCTGTGTCTCCTCAGATGAAATTGCCTGGCCGGAAGGGGATGAGGCGTTACCCCCAGATGCCCAGGACCTCACCGCTAAACTTCTCTGTCAAAACCCTCTGGAAAGACTGGGAACAGGTACGGGCATATTCTTGTGAAAACACTCACCAGAAGCAATAAAAAGCTGCTGGTGGCATCACTGTGCTGTTGTGTGAAATGTTGGCTTTGTGATATCAACAGTGTGTGTTGTGTTTAGTGATAGTCTCAACAGCTTTCTGTCCTTGGGGACAGAGTGATCAGAATCCATGTGAAATGTGCGAGTGTCAGGGAAATACCTCTGTTTGTCTCTGAGTATTGTTGAAACCAGTGGTTCTCAATCTGTGGTCTGCGGACCTCTGCCTTCCAGGTGGTCCGTGACTTGGGCTCAGCTCCTCCCCTATTCCTTCCCCTGCAGCAGGGAGCCTATACTTCGCACTCCAGCCTCGAGTCCCCCCACCGGAAGGTTGGAGAGACAGCACCGGCTTTCTGCTGTGGGGGGTGGTGGAGAAAACCCCAAGCCTCGCTGAGTGATCTGGCTCACGGGGAAGAAGCAGAGCCAGAAGCCAATCTGCACACTGATGCTCCCCCTCCCGGGAACAGCTGCATGAGGACGTGCTGCCTGGAGGCGGCACCTACAGACAACTACCCTGCCCTGCTCCTCCTCCCTACCTGCCATCCAGACCTCGTACTCTCACCCCCTCCTGCACTCCACCTCCCACACTGATCCTGCACCCCCACCCTATCCCACTCACAGGCAGCCCTGTCCTGCACACTGAACTCCTCATTTTTGTCCCCACCCCAGAGCCTGGGGGGAGGGGGGTCCACAAAATCCGCTAATCCTGGAACCCCAGAAGAGTAGATCTGGCCTATGGAAAGCCTTGAACCTCAGTCCTCCCTCCTCTTCCCCCTGTGGTGCTGGCGCACCAGAGGGGTGAAGTGTCAGTTGGGGACCACATCAATGAGGTCTGGTGGTTTTTGGAGGTTTTTTTTTTTTTGCTTCTTGTGTGGTCCCCAACTGATTTTTCTGTGGGTTAGTGGCCCCAACCCAAAAAAGGTTCCCCACCCCTGCCATAAATAAAGAAAACATGGGAACCTTTTGTGTTGGTCATAAATTAATATTTTACTTTATTTAAAATGAAGTTTGATTAACATGAGAAGTTAAAGCCCTTTATCTGGTTTATAATTTAAGTTCGTATTTCCTTTCTTACTGGTTAAATTACACCGTTCTCCTCAGCTGCAGCACTAGCAAAACGGCTCGGGTGAAATTATGTAATTCATGGTGAGTTTCCATTAGCAACTGGTGGTCTGCTGAAAAGTTTGCTTTGAGCCAGGTGGGCCACAGGCCAGAAAGTTAGAGAACTGCTGATTCAAACAGATTTTGAATGAAATTCTCTTTGGTAAGGAAAGTGACTCTCCACATTGATGAGCAATTGCCAGCATAACAAAACAACGTTTTCCTTTAGCTGTGGGCCCTTTAGTCTTGTATTTTATTTAAAGTCAATTATGTAATGCAGAGTTCAGCTCTGGTGGCTACAGTTTCAGGCTTAATAGGATGGAAGTCGCCTCTGCGACTTGCTTCTGATTTAGGGTCTCTAGGAACACACAAAGACCACGCGTAAATTGCAAAGTACAAGGTCTCTCTGTTTTGCAAGTTTTATTGAAGTCATGGTTACCAAGCATGCAGATCTATGCATGAGTTACATAGTTATACTACACTGCAAAGCGGTTGGTTTCTTTAAGCACTTGTGTGTATACAGGTCACCTATTGCACTGAAAATTTTATCTTATGATGTTACACAGACAGTGCCTGGCGTAAACCCAGGTGTCTAAAAATACACGAGGCTAAAACTAGACCGTACATAATTTAATCTTTCTTTGATTCAGAAGGCACTTAATGATCTTGCGGTGCCTCAGGGACATCATTATCAACATCGATTATCATTAAAAGTGACGAGCAGTCCTGTGGCACCTTAGAGAGCATTGCATATGTTATGAGTTTTCGAGGGTAAAACCCACTTCATCAGATGTAGGTTTTACCCACGGAAGCTCATGGGTTAGTCTCTACGGTGCCACAGGACTGCTCGTTGTTTTTAACGTCACAGACTAACCCAGCTACTCCTCTGAGCAAAACTAACATAGTCCATGTAGAAGGTGGAGGAGATTGTGTCATGGTCATTACAGATTCACACACCTGGGAAGCTATTTTCTTTGAATAAATCTCTGGTTTCAACTTGACGACTTGTCTTCTGCCTCTTTTGCATAAAAGCAGAGTGCCAAGTGTGCAATTGCCTAATGTGCTGGGCTGCATCCTAGTCCCCGTTACTAGATGGAAATTTGAATTGGGAGATATCAGACATGCCGGTTAATTGAGCTTTCTGCTTAACTGAGTGTCGAAGTACACAGCTTTGACTGTACCTCTTTCCCCATCATTTTAGGGCACTGGGATATCCTTCAGTCTCTTATGTCAGTATTTCTTATCTCTGTGGTCTTGTGTGGCTAAGCTGTAATCATCAGGCCTCAGCATACAGACCTTGTGTTTCAGCCCTTTTTACTTAGAATAAATGAGTTAGGTATCTCTCTGCCTACTGATCAATTTTATATGTCTATAATTCTACAATTTAGTGCTATTGAACATGCAAGGATTATATATGACATATGCCAGTTAATCATAACCACACTATAAGTGAACAATAAACTAAAAACATTAGCAACAACACTCCGCTATATAATCCCCTAAAATCCAAGAACCTGAAGTCTACTGGGAAATTTCAAGTGATTAAGAATATCTGCAAGCAATGTATGGTCAGATTTAAGCCTTTGCAATCTCGGGCTTTCCCTTTTAAAGGCCATAGACGCTTTCAGCTAACTTCCACATGTGACTCCCGTTTCAACAATTCCTGCCTTTGCAGTTTCGTGGCACAGTTCCTCTTTTTCATTAACTCTTTGTGTTTGGTTCGGTTTTGCATTTCATTGAAATTAGCAACTTAATTTATACATAGCCTTTAAAAATGGTGATACAGCACAATGTCAGAGTGCACCTTTCGTGGCTGGGTGACAATGTGAAGTGAAGCTTCTCTGAGACAGCGATCTCCCGCTCAAATCTAGCCCCTGCTGGCGGTGGCTGAAAGTAATTGCCATCTTAATGATGTGCTTTGTTGTATGTAAAATTGTGGATTTGTTTCAGTTGCTGGTGGACAGATACCTTAGGGCATAGGGATGTCCAAAACTGCCACCACAGTGGGTGTCTTTGCTTTGCTTTCATCCACCAAACCTTAGAATCATAGACCCCCAGGGCTGGAAGAGACCTCAGGAGTCATCGAATCCAGCCCGCTGCCCAAAGCAGGACCAACCCCAACTCAATCATCCCAGCCAGGGCTCTGTCAAGCCAGGACTTAAAAACCTCTAGGGATGGAGACTCCACCCCCCCTCTAGGGAACCCATCCCAGTGTTTCACCACCCCCCTAGTGAAATAGGTTTTTCTAATACCCAACCTAGACCTCCACCACTGCAACTTGAGACCATTGCTCCTTGTTCTGCCATCTGCCACCACTGAGAACAGCCTCTCGCCATCCTCTTTGGAACCCCCTTTCAGGGAGTTGAAGGCTGCTGTCAAATCCTCCCTCAATTTTCTCTTCTAGAGACTAAATCCCTCAGCTTCTCCTTGTAGGTCATGTGCTCCAGCCCCCTCATCATTTTGTTTGCCCTCCGCTGGACCCTCTCCAATGCGTCCATATCCTTTCTGTAGTGGGGAACCCAGAACTGGACACAATATTCCAGCTGTGGCCTCACCAGTGCTGAATAAGGAGAATAATAACTTCTGTAGATCTGCTGGCAATGCTCCTCCTAAAGCATCCTAGTAAGCCATTAGCTTTCTTGGCTACAAGGGCATCGTGTTGACTCGTATCCAGCTTCTCATCCATTGTTATACCCAGGTCCTTTTCTGCAAACTGCTGCTTAGCCAGTCAGTCCCCAGCCTGTAACAATGCTTGGGATTCTTCCGTCCCAAGTGCAGGACTCTGCACTTGTCCTTGTTGAACCTCATCAGATTTCTTTTGGCCCAATCCTCTAATTTGTCTAGGTCACTCTAGACCCTGTCCATGCCCTCTAGTGTATCTACCTCTGCCCCTAGCTTAGTGTTATCCGCAAACTTGCTGAGGATGCAATCCATCCCCTCATCCACGTCATCAAGTAAGATGGTGAACAAAACCGGCCTTAGAACCGATCCTTGGGGCACTCTGCTTGAAACCAACAGCCAACCAGACATTGAGCCATTGATCACTACCCAGTGGGCCTGACAATATAGCTAGTTTTCTATCCACCGTACAGTCTTTTTATCCAATCCTTATTTCCTTAACATGCTGTCAAGAATACTGTGGGAGAGCATATAAAAAGCTTTGCTAAAGTCAAGGTATGTCACATCCACTGACTTCCCCATGTCCACAGAGCCAGTTACCTCATCATAGAAGGCAATCAAGTTGGTCAGGCATGACTTGCCCTTTGTGAATCCATGTTGACTATTCCTGATCACTTTCCCCTCTTCCAAGTGCTTCAGAATGGATTCCTTGAGGATCCCCTCCATGATTTTTCCAGGGACTGAGGTGAGGCTGACCGGTCTGTAGTTTCCTGGCTTGTCCTTCTTATCCCCCCCCACACACTTTGTTTAAAAAAACAAAAAAACACAACACTTTTCTTCTCTCATACCATGACTTTTCTGTGGACAAATATGAACAGTAGTTTCATTTAAAACATCCACACCGCGGCAGGAAAATGATTCTTTAATTTTGTTTTCTTTGAGTGTTCAAGCCCCAGAGCTGACCAACAAAGGTTGTGATTCAAGCAGATATTTTTAAACACAAGCCTAATTTTAACGCTATTGAATTCAGTGGAAGTACTCATACCTTCAAGAGCTTTGCTGAACGAGGGGCAAAAACTGCACATACACTTGGTGTGAACAATATAGCATTGAAATGTTTTTACTTAAGATGTTAATTTGTTTTCACTCTTGAGACTTACACTTCAGAATTATATTGGAGATGTTCCTTCCTAGCCAATATAGGCATGTGTTGTGGTTACATTTAGGGGGAAAGGAGGAGATTGTTGTGCTGTTTTTATCTGTCATCACAACATTGACAAAGAACCCAAATTGAGTTCCCTATGATTCTCAGAAAATGGGTGTTAGATGAGTGTACGTTTGTATTTTCTCCTGTGCCTTGAGAATGTCCTGCTATGTGAGAGCAATGTTAAAACAATACCTTTCTTTCAGGTAGTGCCTATGAGGTGAAAGAGCACCGGTTCTTTAAAGATCTAGACTGGAATGGATTACTTCGACAGAAAGCAGAATTTATTCCACAGCTGGAATCCGAGGATGACACTAGCTACTTTGACAGTAAGGAAAAAGAGCATCCGACGCAGCATGGGCTGTCTCATTTGCACCATGGGCCCCATTTCTTATGTATAGTTACTTTATATTTTGTCAGTTGCTTCATAAAAATTATCACCAACTTAATAAAATATATTTAATTTAGATTTCATAAAAAGTCCCACACTGAGTCCCGAGAGAGGAGTTAGTTTGGAAATGAATCAGAATTGCATGAAAATTATTCCATGCTTCGTTGGTATCGGTGACCAAGTTATATCCTGTTCCACAGGGTTATCAAAAAATTCCTTGGAAAAATGTTACTTCATTTACAGAGGTATTTAGCTGTGTATGGGGAGGCATTTTTTGTTGTCTCCACATTCTGTTCACATGACAATCACCGTGCTGGGCAATATTAAAAAATGACTGCGACCAAGCACATCAGAAGTGATGCCTTTTCCACTCCACTTGCGTGTTTCTGCTCTACAGCTTTGGGGGGATATTAGTTTTTCACAGTTTCCCCACATATGAGTGGGAAGGAAAGATCCGTTGCAGTCGATCAGGACTTATTGCAACCGTTTTCACTGTGAGGGTACAGTACCTTACTGTAGTGGCGCTGGTTGAAATCCTGTGGTTAGAACATGGCTGTCTAGTGCACTGGGGTGATCATACTAGACCTCAGCCTCTAGCGCTTTGGTTCTGGACCAGTGACAGAGGGGTATAGTGCAAGGGCATTGAGCTCATTCCCTGGGGGTAGAAATGCCTTGTTATTTTTCTAGCAAGTCCTAGCGTTGACAAGCTGTGCAGACAGCAACCGATGCCCGGGCATGCTCAGCTGGATAGAGGAATTCCATGGCACGAGTCCTGTGCTGGGGAGAATTCTCCTGTCATAGAGGATCTTTATATGGACACCAGAAACCTGAGATGGCATTACTATCAAAAGCCCTTGTTTACAGAGATTTATAACTCTTGAAAGAAGTCCTTTCTGGCTGATGCCATGCAGCAAAGATGGTTCAGCCTGGGGGTCTCTTCCTCTTTATTTCCCTTCCCAAATTGTAAACATTTACATTTGGCTGATTTATGATCACAGAGCTCCAAAATATTTTTGGGTGGGCACTTAGAAATAGCTTGCCATTGGTGGGTGGGAGAAGAGGAATAGTTTTTAAATAAATGTGTCACAAAAACTTTGTGCAGTACTAACTCCGTTACATTGAAAATAGCAAGACAGAGTAAACTGCCTTCCCATTTCCTTTAATAGGGCTCTTTGTGTGAGTAAGCAATACGTTTAGTACTTACGATGACTAGAATCGGGCCCATCTATATCCTCTGCTGAGGATCAGTCACTTTTACAGTGTAATATGTCTGAGGTGTAGTACATGTTGGGGATGTCAGTGGATAGTCGAATACACAATTAACCGATAAGCCTGGACTTACCAGTTAATCTTGTTGATTATGCACATGTCCCCCTCCCCTCCCACTGCCTCTATATTAGAGGCAGCAAGGGAAAAGAGGCAGGAGTTGGCACACATGGGGAGCCAGCTTCTAAGCCTGCTCTCTGCGCATGCCGGCTCCACTGAGCCGCCGGCTCCCTGCTTCCCCTTCTGCCTCCCACAGAGGCAGCAGGGGAGGGCAGGCAGGAACCTGCTCCCCACAAACACCGGCTCCTGCCTTCCCATCCCCCGTGTGTAACTGCTAACATTTCAAGTGGTTACACATTTATTCAAATATCCAATAGCTAACATCCCTAATATATGTATAAAGGAATAGGAAGATCAGAATTTGGTATATTTGAAGTCTGTACGCATGCACGGTTTTACTGAAGATATTCTTCATGATCAAAAATACTCAGTTTTACGACAAGCAACCTTTTCAGCTGGACAAATAGGAATTGCTTTGTGCAGACTGATCCTGAGAGCCTCAGTTATTGTTTGATATACTTTATAGAAAATATAAAGGGCACGGACTCTCTAGGTGCTGGTTAATTATACTGTGATTTGTACCTTTGTTCCTAGCTCGCTCTGAACGGTACCAACATGTAGATTCAGAAGAAGATGAAGACACAAATGATGATGATCATGTAGAAATTAGGCAGTTCTCATCTTGCTCCCCACGGTTCAGTAAGGTAAGGGCGTGTACTGGCTTGTTTAAAATGTTATTTTTTTTCTGTTAGTCGTAAGTTGTCCTTAAAAAAAAAAAAAAAAGTGTTGAAATAAAATGAAGGGACCACAAAGTCTTTAGCACTCATTGAAGTGTAATGGTTTAGATAGGAAGGGCAGTGCACCATGATATGTCCCAGCTGTCTGTACTGCAGTAGTTTATCTTAGCAATGGACTTTGTTCACTTGGTAGTATTGCAAACCTTTCTCTTAGACCAGTGTTTCCTGATTTTATTTGGCCACGGAACCCTTTTCAGCTTAAAATAATTTCAAGGAACCCCTAGGGTTCCCAGAGTAAAATTTGGCAAGCAAAAAAAAAAAAATTTGGTTAAGCAAAAAGACCTGCAAAATACTCTGTCTCTTTAAGAGGGGGCGGGGTAATGCCGCATTCTCGCTGAACCCTTACTTTCGCTTTGCGGAACCCTGGGTTCCACGGAGCACCAACTGGAAACACTGTCTTAGACTATTCCTGAAAGAGCAGATGGGCTGCCAGAGGTCTCTGAATAGCTCAACTATTATTATTAAATAAGAAGACAAGTCCAGTTTGTGAGGGGCTCCATATGACGCCCAAACACTTTCCCCATGCATGTAAACAAACCTGAACTTGTAAAATACAAAGAAATCGTCCCTCCTTCCTGGGCCTGTTCTTGTTACTAAGTATTACGTACAGTCCCCTGTATCATAGCATCATAGAAATGTAGGGCTGGAAGGGACCAGGAGAGGTTAGCACATCCAGTGCCATACCCTGAGGCAGGCCAAGTAAACCTAGGCCATCCCTGGCAGATCTTTGTTCAGCCTGTTGTTCAACACATCCACTGCTGGAGAGTCCACAGCCTTCCTGGGAAGCCTGTTCCAGAACTGAATTTCCCTTGTAGTTAGAAAGTTTTTCTTAACAGCTAACCTAAATCTCTCTTGCTGCAGTAAAGCCCATTACTTCTTGCCGTACCTTCAGTGGACATGAAGAACAGTTTATCACTCTCCTTTTTAGAACAGTGAAAGGTACTATCTTTCACTACTCTACTAGAATGCACCTCCGACCTTCTCTGGGCACCTGTGTCAGGTATCACACGGGTCTAACTAGATGTCACTCCATGAACGTCTGTGGGGTTGCTCCTGGTTTACATCCCTATTAAATAAGACTGAAATTAGACCTGAGAATTAGTTGGGATCTTTATCAGGTTTTTACAGTTCCATAAATCTTTATTTCCTTTTCCGCTGGATCCACCTGTTATTCATAGCAATTCATCTCTAAGCTGCAACGTCAGTATTTTGGACACAAAGGGTACATCTACACTGCACATTTATTTTGAAATAAGCTATTCTGGAATAGTTATTCCGAAATAGCTTATTTTGAAATAGCACATCTACACTGCAGGAGATCCTCAAAATTAGTCCGAGACAGGCTTCCCCAATGTAAACATGCTATCTCGATTTAGAGCCCCAGGAGGCAGTGGGGAGGAATAACTTAGAATGGCCCTGATGAGGGACTATTTCAAAATAGCAGCAGTGAAGCGTCCACACATGCTTTATTTTGACGTAGATATTTCGGAATAGGCATTATTCCTCATAGTGAGGTTTACAGATTTCGGAATAAGCCATCCATTATTTTGAAATTATTTTGAAATAATGGAATGCCTGTGTAGACGTGCGCATTGTTATTTTGAAATAACACTAGTTATCTCGAAATAACGGTACAATGTAGATGCACCCAAAGACAGCAAGTTCACTGCCATACATTTCTGTTAAAATCCAGCAAATGCGACATCATCTGTAGCTCGTTATATTTTGAAAATCTTGTCTGACAGATCAGTCCAGTAAATTATTAATAACTTTCTTGTTGAGGTGCTGAATTTTTAATAACAGCATTTTTATTAATCTTGTCTATGCAAATCAGGTCCACAATCAAATACCATTTTAAAAGCATGGATTTTTTGTGGTTAATTGTTTAATTATTTAAAATACCACTGTATGGCTCAAGGATGCATATTGATTGCCGCAGCACATTCTTTAAAGGGAGAAGGAATTTTCCCTTTGCTTTTGTTAGAAAAGGTTTGGTAGAACCACAAAATGAAATTAAGTCCGCCGCAGGACATGGACTTGAGTTTGTGCGGTAAGATGTCAAGATCTCAATGACAGCTTGCAGCACTTGTAGAGCTTGTGTAAGCAACTTATCTTAAATTTTAGTATCCACATGGCTTTTGTAGCTCCACAGCACACTGTGACCAGAATGCAGCTGGCAGGTGTTACCGCAGAAGGGCCTAGCTGACAGTTCCAAAACTTGCCTCTTCCCTTCTCCCTGGTGTACACCGACTGAGCATATTGCATCTGGGCTGGGTCCTACATTAGCAAAGCAAAGAGCAGTGCCAAGTGCAGGTTTTCAACCTAGCTTCCATTCTGGGAGAGAAATACCCGTTGGTTAGAGACGGGCTTGCAGGACTGTTTACTACGTGCTTCACGGCGCTGGATCTTGCTGTCTGCAGGTATACAGCAGTATGGAACGTCTTTCCATCCACGAAGAGAGGAAAACCCCACCAACTAAGCGCAGCCTGAGTGAGGAAAAAGATGATCGTCTAGACAGCCTTGGGGGTCTGAAAAGTCGGGACCGCAGCTGGGTGATTGGCTCTCCAGAAATGTGAGTTTAGTAGACAACTACTTTTATTTAGTCACAAAGGAGGAGGATTTGTGGTCCCCTCCTCCCCCAATCTGCTTGGACATTAGAAACTCTTCATATGATAGAAGGGCAGAGTCAGAAGAGGTGGATAAATAGCTGCAATTAAGTATAAAATCTCTGTACTACTTAAAAGCATCTCATTAAGCTCTAGCATTGTTAGCTTACAATGCATATTTAAAATCAGGTAAAAGGTATTCTGCCCCTCAGCAAAGCTTCATTCTTTCGAATAGCATCTCAGAGATGTGCCTGAACCAAAATGCCCCATCCAGACATCTCTGAACTTCCAGGGGCTCATGATCCAGTTCGGCCCACTTCCTCTCTTGTCTTTCCACAATTATGAATGCCAGAAATCATCGTGTCCTGTCAGCTCTGCTGTTAGAAAAATGGAATAATGCTCAGTAAACAAAACTGCAACCCACCTCCCTTGTGCCCAGGAGGACTGAAATAATTGCCAGGTTCAGCTTATGGAGAAAAGAGCTACACACATTACAGAATGGGGTATCGTGTGCTACAACCCGGTGTCGTGTGGAGGCGTTTAATGTGGTTGTGATCTAGCATGCATTTCCTACCGAACACCGTTATTAGAAACACTTGATAGATTATACACGTAACTAACATGCCCTGGTTCTGCTCAGGCCTTTCTTGCGTAAAACATTATTATAAAATTATTCTAAAGAAAAAATAGCAGGTGAAAGCATAAGGCGATAGGTACACCTGTTTGCATTTCTTTGCCCCCTTTCGTAATAACGATTGTTGTAATAATTTGTTGGCTTCAAGGCATTGTATTTTGCTTGGTTTTGTACTTAACTTAAAAAGTTAAGTAGGGCAGACAATCCAGATCTGACTTTTGCAAATAGTCATAACTTTTAACGGCCCAGCCAACAACCCTAAGCAAGCCTCCTTCGCATCCCACGGCCCAGGTCCTCCCCCAAATTGGGCTGCTTGAGGCGATTCATATTGTTTTGGCTTGAGCTTACTTTCACTAGTCCATGCTTATGTACGAATACCAACCGCTTGCCCTTTGGCATTGTTAATGACCATAACAAACCCCAGTGACCTAGTCCTGCTTTTTCTCTCAGACTCCGTAAGCGCTTGTCCATGTCTGAGTCCTCGCACACAGAGAGCGACTCCAGTCCACCGCTCACTGTTCGGCGGCGCTGTTCAGGGCTGCTCGACATGCCCCGCTTTGCCATCTCAGCCGAGGAAGAAGGACTCGCCCCCAAAAAGCAACAGTCAGATGGAACGTTACTGTCGGCCGTACAGTCACGTGAAGGGCACCCACTACCTATTCTAGAACAACCTGTAGAGCGAGAACAGCACTTGGATGAGGACGCTGGGCCAACAACACCCTCTTCAACCACCAGCAACATCAGCAGCTCAACCCTGTCAGGTACACAGCCGCTAAGATGGCCTCCCTGCTCTCAAGAGGCTCATTTTGAGGTGTCAATATTCGCTGCACTCAAATGTCGTAAGGGTAGCAGCTTCTGCGGGCATTATATGACACAAAGCGCACAAGGAAGGTGCTCTGTTTTCGTCTGCTTCTTTCAAGCTGTTTTAGCTTTTTAATCTTGTTTGCTTTACTTCAGTCTACTCCTGCCTCTCGCTTGGCAAGGTTGCCTGACATTTATAACGCCCTGGTTTCAATTGCTATAACTCTACACAACTCTAAGTGTTAGGGCTGAAATTCTCCACGCCAGCTGTCTGCCTCAGGCTGACATTTTAGGAGACTTGTAGCAAAAATACTTCCGTTGTTTCCAAGCGTTCGGTGAGAGGAAAATGACGTTATTTTCCCCAGGTTGAAAACATTCTGGTAAGCTTTTCTTTGAAAAGCTCTAGCACCTCCCTTCATTTGGAACAGGGACTTGCTCTTTGACAGGAGGGGGGCCTTTGCGTCAGCGATATGCCCTTTGCCCTCTGACTGAAAACCCATCCACACTGGGCCATTAAAAACTTGCAGTTTGCACATGCTCAGTAGAGACCGTCTCGATTTCTCAGAACGTTCCATCTGCGTGGGACATGCTCCAGCCTAGGGCTGAGAGGACTGTCTGACACTGCAGCCTGGGGCTGCGCCGGGTGCAGGCCCCAGGCTTCAGATCAGGGGGTGTCTTTGCGGTGCTTTCAGTGAGCCCCATGCTGAGCCCAGACAGTACAGAGAAGGAGACAGCCTGATCTGAAAACAGAGAGGCCAAGAGCTGCACCTGGGGTGGGGGGCGGGGGAGATGGGGAGAAGGAGCTGGGGTGGGGCAGGAAATGGGACTGGAGGTCGTGGAGGAGAGAGAATGACTGGGACTGGGAGCTCAGTTATGGGGGAGCCTGGGAGCAGGGGTGGGCAGTGGGACTGAATGGGAGAGGGCTGTGACTGGCTAGGCAAGGAGACTGGGAGGAGGATGCAGAGGGTGAAATGAGAATATAAGAACGGCCACACTGAGTCAGAGCAAAGGTCCATCCAGTCCAGTGTCCTGTCTGCCACACTGGCCAATACCAGATGCCCCAGAGGGTGGGAACACAACTAATCCTCACATGATCCTTCCCCTGTCACCCATTTCCAGACAAACAGAGGCTAGGGACACTGTTCCTACCCATCCTGGCTAATTGCCACTGATGGACCTAACCTCCATGAATCTATCCAGCTCTTTTTTGAATCCTGTTAAAGTCCTAGACTTCACCATATCCTCTGGCAAGGAGTTCCACAGGTTGACTGTGCACTGAGTGAAGAAAACCTTCCTTCTGTTTGTTTTAAACCTGCTGCCTATTCATTTCACTTGGTGACCTCTAGTTCTTATATTGTGAGAATATGTAAATAACTTTTCCTTATTCCCTTTTTCCATACCAGTCATGATTTTATAGACTTTTATGATATCCCCCTTTAGTCTCCTCTTTTCTAAGCTGAAAAGTCCCAGTCTTTTTGATCTCTCTTCATATGGGACCCGTTCCAAACCTCTGATTATTTTAGTTGCCCTCTTCTGAACCTTTTCCAATGCCAGTATATCTTTTTTGAGATGAGGTGACCACATCTGTGTGCGGGGGGGTAATAGGAGCCAGTGTGTGGGGGAGACTGAAATCCAATGAGGAGCCTGGGGGGTGGGACTGGGACTTGCCGGGTTAGGTGTTGGAGAGTGAGACTCAGTGGAGCAGGGAGAAGGAGACGATGGGAGAGGTCAGCTAAGGAGCAAGAGTACATGGGGGAGAGCTGAGGCTGACGGGGAAGGAGCTCGGGGGAAACAGGAAAAAGCGGGTGGGGAGAGGGGATTCCGATGGAGAGTAAAAAGGGATGAGATGTAGAATGGGAATGGGCTGAGAAGCCAGAGAGCTGGAGACCAAGGCTGGCTGGGGTGAAGGGAATGGGGCCAAGCGAGGGAGGAGACAGGACTGGCACAGGGGCAGAAGGGGGGAATCTCGGAGGAAGTGAGCCTGTCACTGGAGCACAGTCCCGTACAGAGCCTGCAATGCGATCGAGAGTTCTCCGTCTGACTTTTCCTCTGCTGCAAATGTCTTTGAACCCCGCCAGGAAAGCGACTCATGCCCCGTTACTGGTGAGCCACCCCGAGGATGACAGATATCCTCTCCTTTAGTCAAGTAACGGGGCTGGGCCGTGGATCTAAAGGTCCCAACCCTGCAATGGGGGTTGATACGATGTCACGTGACAGTTTGGTTTTTCAGCGTTCTTTCTAAAACAAACCCTTGGAAATTACCTACACAAACCTGTTAACAGCGTTATTGCCATTGCAAAGTCAAGCCCTCCAAAGCTAGAACATGGCAGAATTGAGGTTGCCTATGTAACCTTAATTTGGCTCCCTTGTGCATTTGCATTATAACAATCTTTAATTACATGGTCGCATATAATATTGTGCACAGGGCCCCTTTCTCGTGCAGTGTACAGGCCGGCCCTGCTGCAGGGCTGACTCAGGGTTGAGTAGCAAAGGAGATTGTCTATACGACCCCCTGGGTCTTTTGTTGACAGTATGGAGTGAATGAGACAGGAAGAGAATAAGCAGTGTCATGGTCATAGCTAAATGCTGCCCTGGAGAACTGGATTTTATCTCTACCTCAGAGTTCCCATGAGACGCTAGTTCAGTTGCTTAAGCCGAAGTTTTCACAGGTAGTCACTTATTGTGGAGTTCCTTGTTTTTTTGGTCCCTGACTTGAGACTCGGGGTCTGAGTTGCAGAAGTGCTGTGCTCGGTTGCCACTAAACATATGAAGTGCTGTATAATGCCAAGTCCTCTGAAAATTAGCTCCTCGGTTTGGACACTCACAAGGAACTCCACCTTTGACCTTAATTGCTCTGTGCCTCAGTTCCTCGTCTGTAGAATGGGGATAAGGACCTGCCTTATGGTGGTATGAGAAGCACTCAGGCAGTGTTCCCTGTGAGCTAGGAGTTTATGCAGCTGCTCAGGAGAGATTCAGATGCCACCGAGCTGCCTAGCAGAGCGCCCCGGCTAGGTTTTTTGTTTCTAGTGGGGATGCACATGCCTTGGTGCACATACGAATTATTCCACACATGGATGGAAAAGATTAGAGGGAACATTGCACTCACTTCTTAGAGTTATAGGCCCCATAGAGAAACCTAGGAGGAAATGAATAATTCTCTCTTGGGACAGGGGTTTGAACAGTAAGGCAGCCCTGCGGCCACAGACGACAAAACATAACATTCAGCACCTGCTCACTTGGTGAGCACTGTCCATTCTGCACTCTGACTGCGGCAGGATCCTGTGGAAAACAGCATGTGATCATGTCCGTGTAGGCTCCCATCATAATTCATACACACTTGGGGGCTGAATGAAGGTTGCACGAGCAACCTTCATTCTGACATTTCGTCAGTTTTGAGTTCTTGACTTTGCCGTGTTCATTCAATTCTTGTAATGTCATTCTTGTGTCTCTCCCGCCCTCCCGGCAGGTACTGGGCTAGACAGATCACTGGTCTGACTCAGCATGGCCAGTCGTACGTAATTAGCATAAAACCAGGTGAAGTGGTTGCAGATAATCCTTTGAGGTTGACAGTTCTTATGGATAATAAAAATGACAGCACTTTCCTCAAACCTCCCCTTGCTCTTTGCATATAGACACAATCCTATCTAAATGGCTTACTACTTTTACAACTCTGCCATAGCGTTAGGCTTCATCTAACATGATTACTGCAGGAGCTGGCTTCCAGCAAAAGAAAAACAAGTAATTCTCAGCATACATTGGTTATAAGTTTCTGTAAATAAGCATTCAAGCCCGGGGCTTGCTTCTGAGGATAACTCACTGTTGGAGTACATGTAAACACGACTTTGATTTCCTACGTTTTGCCTGCAGGGGGAAATGCTGTTAGGAATTCCCTGTGGTTCTAATCTATTTTAATTTAAACTGTAGCCGGGGGCACTACAGATTTTTCTGATCAGCGCATTCGTAGCAACAGCAACGAGGGTCCTGATTTTACCACTCCAAAAGCCATCAGCGACTTGGCAGTGCGGCGGGCCCGGCACCGGTTGCTCTCCGGGGAATCGGGGGAGAAACGTACCTCGAGACCTGTCAACAAAGTGATTAAATCAGCTTCAGCTACAGCCCTCTCCCTCCTGATTCCCTCGGGTAAGAAATACGCCACATTTAGGTGTTGTAACAATCGGAGCGCATGGAACAAAAGGCCTGCAGACAGGACCTCCATGGCTTTCTGCTCCTGCCAACTAAGATATTTTTCCTGAAGGAAGGGGAATTGGGACTCCTACGTATTTGCCACTTGTTCAGAAAATGAGTGTTGTTTTGCTGAAGACAGAGGTGTGCTTGTGATCTTGTGACTACAGCTGCCGTAAATGAGTTATCGAGTCTCATTGTCTCGGTCACATCTTCTTTTGTTTAAATTGGCTCCAGGAACGTTGGTTGGTCTCTAGGCAAGGATGCAGCAAGGATATTTGCTACAATTTACAGGCAAAACAAGTTTAACCCCTTTGCTGCTCCTCTGCGCCCGCTATCTCTAACGTCGTAGTGAAATTCTACAGATGTGGCAAAGTCAGTTCCCAGGACTGTTCAGATGAGAGGGTTAAATACATGTAAGTAAGTTAGTGCCAGACAGTGTGTAGGGAGAGATGGATAGATCGTTGTAATCTTGAGCCCCAGATCGGACCAGTCATTAGAAGCCGCTGTCAAGCAGGGGTCATAAGGGTTCAGCAGACATTTCTTTCTGGGAGGAATTCTGGCTTTGTGCCCTCTGCCTCCCATCTCCCCTTTGTAGAGCTCGAGGCCTGACTGTAAGTCCGAGGGGCTTGCTTGTTCCTGCGTGGGAAGCCAGCAGGAGCATCCCTGGGAATTGCAGCCAGGCGAGCACTGTATCCTGGTAGGGCCATGCAAGCTGCACTGTCCATGTGGGAGCCCAGGAGATTGCTCTGTGACACCAGCGTGATGACTTGTATTTCATTTCCTGGGGTTTGAGGCTTGGTTGATTTTCCATCTACCAGCTCCCTCGTGAAAAATTGCTTATTTCATTACCCAGCGAAGGTTCTGACAGGACTGTTCACCTCTGTCAGGTAAAAACGACCTGGATGGCTCAGCGGGTGTTTCAGAATGGTCACTCTCTTACACGGGTGTTTAATACTCCTGCAGTGTGGTGTTTGCTTTACTGGTGTGCTTTTCATAGATCAGCCGTTCTCAAAGTGTGGTCCGTGACCATCTTGCATGTGGGTGTGGGCTCAGGGCTTGCCCCCCTCCCCCCAGCGAGGAGCCTGCGCTGATGCTCCAGCCCCATGGCCTCCCTCCTCCCCAATTCCACGAGGTTGAAGTGCCAGCGCTGGCTTCCTGCCTCAGGGAAGTGTGGGGTGAGCTGTTTTCTCTATGCCACCCTCCCTCCCCCATGACGGAGGGGCGGGGAGGGAGAGGGGGACAACAGCAAGAAACCGCTCGCCTGGAGATTTTCCCTGCTGCTCCCATTGGCTGGAATCATGGCCAATGGGAGCAGTGGGGGGCGGTGCCTGGAAGTGGTGGCAGATAAGTGCCTCTTATGCCCAGACCCTTTTCCTCCATCCCCTTCCTGAACCCTTCCTCCCAGATCCCACTCCCCTACCCTGTTCCTGCACCCTCCCTCCTTACCAGATCCCCCACTCCTAGCCTGCTCCTGGCCAGATCCCGCACCCCCTCACCCTCGTTGAACCCATTTTGTCATCATGGGTGGTTGGCTGATGGTCCGCAGAAAGGTCTACATTGAGCAGGACCAAAAAGTTTGAGAACCACTGTTACGGAGGAATACGGAAGTTGTGTAGTCACTTACTATTTTGTATGTGTGTGTTGTGTAAATTATTTTATCAGCTTATCTTCGTTAAGTAAGGCTCTTATAATACGTGTGATTGCTAATCATTAGTAAAAGTAATCGGTTTTAGCCAGTAGACCCGTTGAAAAGAGGAACTGGGTTCTTCAGCTGCTCATTTGTAATACTATTTTAAAATTATTACAATACTCCTGCATTAGCCACCCCTTGCTTGTAAATATTGTGCCCCATCTGAATTAGAAACCCTTCCCTTGATCCAGCTGTAATCCAGCTTTGTATCAAGTTTCATTTTTTAAATCCAGGCTGGTTTTGAGTTACATTGGGCAGATAGGTGCCGCATGCCGTGTTTACTATTTATTTGAACAGTGTATTTGCTAATCTAGAAACTGTCAACTCCTATATAAAAGCATATATCTATATAAAATGAAAGAAAAGCAATCTTTGGCAGACTGAAACTGTATACTCCAGGATCTGCCTGGAGCAAATATTTATGGCCGAGTAATGAATCCCTCCTGAAAATAGCTTTTTGTAACAGCCACACTGACCCAGCTGTAATTCTAGCTGACAGACAACGACGCAGCAGTAAGTACATATTAACAAGCACTTGCTTTTGGGGGCGGGGGGAAATGATTTTGACCTTTCTGAGCAATTATTAATGAAAAAGACTGCAGGAGATGAACCCTGATACATTTGATACTAAAGGAATTTTTAATGCTGCTTTCGTTTGCTTTATAAAACATAAGGAAGGTTTCATTTCCTATTAGTATTTTAACAAGTTATGTCTCCCTTTGAAGATCAGGCTTTCTAATTTGCACCCCTTTTGTATCATCCCTGTAGATCACCACACGTGCTCCCCGTTGGCGAGTCCAATGTCCCCTCATTCTCTGTCCTCCAACCCATCTTCAAGGGACTCCTCACCAAGCCGAGACTTTTCTCCTGCTATCACAAACCCCAAACCACCCATCACAATCCACCGGGCTGGGAAGAAATATGGCTTCACGCTTCGTGCTATTCGCGTCTACATGGGGGATAGTGATATCTACGCCGTGCATCACATGGTCTGGGTAGGTCACTGGTTTTCTAACAAGAACGCTCTTCGGGGCCAGACAGTCTTCCTTTTGGGATTAACCTATAAAACGTTCCTTTGCTTCTATGGATCCCCTCTCCTTATTCAGACCCAAAGGAATCTTTCATGGGCAAACACTCTAAAAAAACCAACCCTGTCACAAAAATCACAGCTGCTTCTTCTGCCACTGGTGATGTAGGTCTGCCTCTTTTTACCAGAAGTGCAAACATTAAAGTGTGCATATCTGTGCAACTCCCCTTACTCTCTGTTCGGGTGGTCACATGAGGGTCAATTATAGCTAATTCATCCTCAGCTGTGGAAGCAGTGATAGCTTGCTTCTGATCAATTCAACCTACTGGGATTTTTAAAACAGCCACCTGGAGTTGATTACATGCCTTAAACCATCAGTTTACATTGATTGTCCAGGAATTCAACATTCATTTATTATCCTAAGGGATCTTATTGTCTGCTCCATTTCTCTCTTCCTTTCCCTTATACAGTATTATGATCTGTGTGATCTTTCTTTGGCTATGTATATGACTGTTACTTTAATCATTTTCCCCCCAAAGGGGTGTGTGTGTATTATTTAAAATGCACTGCTTTTACAATTGCAAGAGCGTAAGGAGGGAAATGGTTTCTTAGTATACTTCGGTATCTGCTTTGGAGACCTTATTAAGAGAGCCGTCCTTCATCTGTGGTAATCATTGTTTGATGCTGTTCATTAAATAGAAAAACTATTTGGATTTTTCTCGTGATGATTTCCCTTGGTCCCTTCTGCCTGCTCTTGAAAAATTCTGTATTTATTAGCAACCCCTTCAGTCCACAATGAAGAGAAAGCTTCTGCAACAATTTCAAGCCTGAGTTACATCTCAAGGTTGCAAGCCCCTGCTTTAAGGTGGGAATGGCAGGGAGGGGAAAAAAAAGTATGTGATGATTAGGGCATCACAGTTTAGAAATACTGTGATAAATTATAGACAGTGGGAAAAGACCCTGTATTTGGAGTCCGATGCACAAATGTCCAATCTCAGTGGTGGAAAACTAGTCTGATAGAAACTAGAAATGGTAATGAGGCGACAGAACTGTTTAGGCAGCTTCTAACATATGCGCTCCAGGATGTGTAATTCTGAAACTCAAAGGACTTAACATTTTTTATATTGATATGCATGTCAAGAATATTCAGAGAGATAATTAATGTTGACCAAAAATTTGCAAGCACACTTAACCTTATGGTACCAGGTTTAAGCCAATGTCTAACTCTTGGCCTGCGTCTACATGGCACGATTATTTCTGAATAAGCTATTCCAGAAGAAATACACCGAAATAGCTTATTTCAAAATAGCGAGTCTATATTACAGGGAAGCCTGGAAATTAGTCCGAAGCACGTTCCTCTAATGTAGACACGCTTCCTCGATTTAGAGCCCCAGGAAGCACTAGGGAGTAATTACTTTGAATGGCCTCAGGGAGGAGCTATTTCAAAATAGCAGCAGTGGAGCATCCACACTACTGCTATTCTGAAATAGCTATTTCTGAAGAGGCATTATTCCTCGTGGAATGAGATTTACAAACGCAGAAATTATTTTGAAATAACAGGCTAGCTGTGTCTACACTTGCACCCCCTTTCAAGAGAGGGATGCAAATGAAGACATTCGAAATTGCAAATGAAGCCAGGATTTAAATATCCTGTGCTTCATTTGCATATTCACGTTATGGCGCTATTTCGGAATAACAGCCGCTGTTAAGATGCAGTTATTTCGAGAGAAAACCCTTCTCTCGAAATAACCCTTATTCCTCATAAAATGAGGTTTACCAGTTATTTCGAGAGAAGGGTTTTCTCTTGAAATAACCGCGTCTTAACAGCATCTGTTATTTTGAAATAGCGCTATTTCGAAAATAGCGTCATAACGCAAATATGCAAATGAAGCACAGGATATTTAAATCCCGGCTTCATTTGCAATTTCGAATGTCTTCATTTTCATCCCTCTCTCGAAAGAGGGTGCAAGTGTAGACATACCCATAGTTCTGTCAGAATAACGGACATTATCCATTAGACGTATCCTTGGAGATCGGGCTGAAACCTGTATTGGGGCACAGATTTTGCTGCATTTTCTATTCTGCGGTTCATATGCCTTCCTATGAAGTATCTAATATTGGTCTCTGCTGGACATAGCATCCTGGGCTGGGTGGACCTTGGGTCTGGTCCAGTCTCGCTATTCTTAGGTTCCTGTGTATTTATAAGTAATCATTTCCCTGTCATTGCCAGCATGTGGAAGAAGGAGGCCCTGCGAATGAAGCAGGTCTGCGGGAAGGGGATCTGATAACCCATGTCAACGGAGAACCTGTCCATGGTCTGGTGCATACTGAAGTGGTGGAACTGATCCTTAAGGTAAGGCCACAACATGCTTGTGTTACAGAATGTGGACAGGACAGAACTAGAAACTACTTTAGTATCAGTTTGGCAGAGGAGCATTTTAAATGTAAGTTAAATACCTGGTTCCTAATATTTGCCTTGCAAAAATCCTTTGCTTTAATCACAATCCCGGTGTCTCCAGAACTGTCTTGTTCCACCTTAAACTGACAATCCATTAATGATTGTGGAAAATAAGAGTACGGTTGACATAAGACATGCTCATTTGTTTGACGTGGATGGTGAATTTGGAAGCAGTCAACAGGTTAATATGGTGTAACTGTAGTAATGCCCAGTATCATTTTAACAAATACCCTCCAATTTTTCCCAATTTTTGTTTGTGCTCTAAACAGCTAATGTTTAGTTCTTAATACTATTTTCTCAAGGATTATTATCAGCAGTATTTAAAAGAGGCTTTTAGAACAACTGGTCTTGGAAATATTTAGCTAAATGACTTGTATTTGATACCTCCTCCTGTGCCGAGTATATTTATGGAAATAAAATGAACGTTTTATCAGTCCCAAGAATCAGGCCTTTGGGGGAAGGCGTGGCAGACATGAAAGAAATGAGGGATTCATCTTATAAGTGTTGAGGACAACAAGCTAATGCTTTCAGACAGTCAACGCAGATTCATGCTGATGGATTCCTGATGCATCTCAGTGTATCTGTCCATCTATCAGCATGAAGAAAGGGTCAGACACATAAGTAGGGAACAGGTTTGGGTACCAAAGAACCTACTTTGGCTGAATTTCTAGAAGGAAGATGGTTGTTGTGGTTCTCATTGGTAGCAAGCACCCATCCCCATGATATCTTGGTGCCGTACAAGACATAAATTGAGGCATTCAGGATCTCAGTAAGAGAGGTCAAATCCCATGCTACTTCTGTTCCATGCAGCTGTACTAGTTAGCTAGGAAACCAAGATTTAATCTGTTGTGAAAGCCTGACTAAAGAAGTCCATCTCCCCATGCTAGATGAAGTCTCAGAGGGAAAGGGGATTAGTCAAAGGAGTAAAACATCTCAGCCTGTGATGAATTAGCAATCCACTTGCTCAACACCTACAACTGCCAAAAGCAATCTTAGTCTAAACAAATGCCATCTCCCTAATCTAACAGAGTGGAAACAAGGTATCTATCTCTACTTCCCCTTTTGAGAACACATCAATCAAAGTTGGGCCAGCTCGGAAGCCCAGCTACAAATCCAAGATGGCTCGGAGGAACAAGAAAAGCAAAGCTAAAGATGGGCAAGAAAGGTGAGTTAGATTTTGTTTTGTTTCATTTTTTGCTGTGAAGATTAAATGTTCTCAAGGTAGGTAGATCTTGTCGGAGCAATTTCCATGTAATAAGTTTGTATCAGGGCATGTTATTTACATTGTGCCCCTACATTGAGTGAGGGAGACTTACCTGTAAGCAAATATATCTTTTGGTTTCACAAATGAGTAACTTTTCATTCCTTATCCCAGTAAGAAGAAGAGTTCTTTGTTCAGGAAGATCACAAAGCAGGCATCCTTGCTGCACACCAGCCGCAGCTTATCTTCACTTAACCGCTCTCTGTCCTCTGGGGAAAGCGTTCCTGGTTCTCCAACCCACAACCTGTCCCCTCGGTCACCTACGCAGAGCTACAGATCTACTCCTGAGTCTGTACATTCAGGTAAAAGACCTTTTTGTGGGGGGAGGTGAGGGGAGGTGGAGGTTAATTTTTAATGTCTTCATTTTTTTTTTAAGTTAAATGCAGAACAGCTACTAACCAAATACTGAGTTTACATTTATTTGAACTTCAAAGCAGCCGTTGCTCTGTACGTCTTATTTTGCTTTGGAAAGATAAAAGTTTAATTACGGGGGGAGAGGGGGAAGTCTTTGTTCATTGTGCAGCTGAGGGCATCTTAGCAGTGCAGACATTAAGCTGCCACATACTGCACGTACATACGATGCACCCGCCTGGTGTAAATTATGGTCTTTCCACAGTATTTTGACTTTTTTTTTAGAATACACAAGAGAAAAATAGTTAAATTTGTCGAAAAAATCCTAGTGTGAATTTGGCCAGTGGACAGAGAATAAATAAACTTGCATCCCGACGACAACACCAATAAAGTGCCCGGTTTTACATACATATGGTTTGATGCGGTAGTAACGGAACGTTTTCTCACTGAGTTCCTGTGAAATAGCCTGTAGTATTTTCTGGTACTGATTATGTGACAGTGAGAGGGTAGCTCTACTGGAAACAGCAATGTGCCACCTTGTAATAGCTTTGCTTTAATACCTGGGGTAATGTGGCAACGAACTGCTCTTGCCATTGTACAAGCATTGCATGAATGTTTGTTTATAAAATTAAAATATCCCTTTCTCTCCCCCCCCCCCAAAGTTGGTGGAAATTCTTCCCAAAGCAGCTCCCCCAGTTCCAGTGTCCCCAACTCTCCAGCCAGCTCTGGACACATCCGACCGAGTTCTTTGCATGGACTAGCCCCAAAGCTTCAACGACAGTATAGATCTCCACGGCGTAAATCTGCAGGAAACATCCCTCTCTCACCACTAGCCCACACTCCCTCACCAACCCCACAGTCCACATCGCCACAGCGTTCACCTTCACCTTTGCCAGGACATTCTGTAGGCAGCTCCAGTATTATTCAGTCTTTTCCTGTCAAGTTACATTCCTCCCCGCCTCTAGTAAGACAGATCTCCAGGCCCAAAAGCGCTGAGCCCCCCAGGTCTCCTTTGCTGAAGAGAGTCCAGTCAGCTGAGAAACTGGCTGCCTCGCTGTCCTCTGAAAAGAAGCTGGCTTCCTCTCGCAAACATAGCTTGGATATCTCCCACTCTGAATTTAAGAAGGAGATGCTACAAAGGGATCCTAGTCTCCAAAGTTTGCAGGAGTCTGCGAATGAAACAACAGGTGGTAAAGTTGGGCTAGCGGAAAAAGGGACACTGCAAAAGCCATCTTCCAGGAAGCTAGGTGCTATTCGACAAGACAGAGTCGAGAGGAGAGAGTCACTACAAAAACAAGAGGCTATTAGGGAAGTAGATTCCTCCGAAGATGAAACGGATGATGGTTCAGAGGATAGTCAAGATGGGAGAAGATTGGAGAGGCAACCCTTCAGAGGAGAAAAGGGCTCCGACTCCTTTAATGATAAGTTTTCTTCCAAACTGGAAAGCAAAGACAGTCTGGAGGATGATGCTTTTCTCACTGACGATCCAAAAGGTACAGCCGACTTGCAGAAGGCAACTAATCAGCCACCGAGGGCTGTCTCAGAGATGCTGCCAACTAGCATGCCTCAGTCACAGTCCAAGATCCTCACCAGAACGTCTCCAGGAGAATGTGGCAAATATGAAAAGCCACCGCTAGCAAAAGAGCCTAAATTGCCAGAAAGCAAAACCGTTCAGGAAGAGAGCATCAGATACACTGGGGGGGAAAGTATCCGTTGCATGGAAGATACAAAGAGCCCCCCTGGCAGGTTCATTCAGTTTGAAAAAAGCCACCCTTCTGGGGTCACGCATGGTAAAGATGCTCCAAAGGAATCTGTGTTGACAGAAATCAGTCAAAAAAAGCAAGATCCTAACCCTTCACCAGCACTTCCTTCTTGTTGCACAGCAGATAGGAACTCTCCTGTATCGCTAAGCCAAACGGACTGCAGAGTAACAGATTGCAAGCAGGAACTTCGAGCTGCAGAACAAAGCAGCCAATGGCAACATCCGGCCACTGTAAACGAAACGTCTCCAAAAAGTCCAGCTGCTGAAAAACCGCAAAGCCCGTGCCAGGCAGAGGAGTCGGCAGAGGGAAAGAATCCATTAAATGCCAGGAAAACGAGCCCAAGGGATGCAATGGGTGCTTCACCTTCAACTCCCTACGGCCCAATTGCTGGTGAAATGGCCCTTTCGGTGTCTCCGTTACCAACGGTCGCTCAAAGCGTCTTGGGCCCAGTGAAGCTTGGCATGTCAGGTACTAGAAAGTTGGAAGCAGATCTTGAGTTCCCCCAAACGGACCCAACTTGTAAGAAAGATTCCAAACAAAGAAAGCAGGAAACGTTAAAGATGGGAGAAGATCAAGACAGAGAGAAACTTCTTAGCACAGACAATCTGAACACCTGTGCACCCTACACAGAGCCAACAAGTCCAGCAAAGTCTTGGGAGCTGTCCTGTTCCCTGACAGCAAAGAAAGAACCAGGTTTTGGCAGTTCTCAACCACTTGAAGCCATAGGAGATAACAGGAAAACGTCTCCATCAAAAGATCTACCACATACCCTGGAAATTCAAAGTCCTAGGGCATCTCCTCTGCCAGCGGACAGCCTGCAGCTCTGTAAAGAGGAGACTGTGATGCTGGGAAACAGCAAAGAGGCGGGAAGTCAATTAAAGATACAAGACTTTCCATTGTCGCAAGACAGCGTTGTAAAGAAAGCATAGCAGGAGCCCTGGATACGTGCACTTGAGTACTCTACATTCAGAAACAGAGACGGCATGTTTGGATTTTGTAATATACACTAATACAGAATAGGACCGTGGACATCTATTTTTGGGAGGGTTGTTTTTTCATACTGCTTTTTTGCCTTTTTTTCATCTTTGCAATTCTATTTTTGTACATGACGTGCTTGCCACTTGAGGTCTCTTTGGAACAGGGTATCTTTAAAGCATAACTATGAAATAGTTTGCTGACTTTTTTTTACTTTGGTTTGCCCTCAGTTTGGGCTGTGCTGGGCATTTCCCGCCAGTTTTGCATTTATTCAGATCCCAAAGAACTACTTTGTGCAAAATAGGCAGCTGACGTTAAAACCTCTCTCGCTTTTCAACTTTCTCTTTCACATTGCATCTGTTTCTTCCCAAATTTTCAGTTATTTACAAGCCAGTTTCTCTATGGCAAGGAGGAAAAAAAAATTGTTAATAGGTTATTCGAAATTCAAGCCTTCTTCAGTGCAACTCAGATCCTTTTTTTTCTCTGTCACTTTACATATCCTCCAGTCCCATGCATATCTATCTTAGAGTTCATTGCTGCTACATTGTCAGTTTGGAGTACAGAGAACAGCCCTATATTTTTTTAACTCATTTTTTTTAAACTTTCTCTCAAATGGAAGCTCAAAGAAACTAGTGTCCGATCTGTAGCATGTTTATTTTTACTTTGTTTTACAGGACACATGGCACCTCTCTCCTCCATCTTTTAACATTTTAATTGTGTTTTCTCCCCTTTTACCTGCCTTCTTTCTAGTCTGCCCTGATCCGGAACAAACAGTGACCCCACCAGGAGGGACACAGTTGTGTTTAAAATAATAATGCGGATACATGTAGCACCCTCAAACTATGTTAACTTCATGGCATATCAGCACGAGCGACCTCTCCCTCTTAGGACGGCTCTCAGTAATTCTGGGGGAGTTTTAAGTATTTCTGCCAGTTCTGAAACAGAGCTTGAGAAACCCAGCAAGGGTTCTGACTTTGCCTGTCTTCTTAGAGAGTACTCTAAAATGTTGTTCCCTTTAACTCATCAAGTGATGTGGATGAGCGGCAACCAGACTTCAAAACAACACACACGATAGTTCAAGATTTTACCTTCGGTAGCTAGACCATTTCCACTTCTCAGTTCCCCTGGTTTTATTAAAAATTTGTACGATCCCCTGGTTTCTAGCATTTCTGTGCTTGAAATGTGACCAGTTCTGAATCACATTATTTTGGGATGATTAGATCTGTAATAAAATGCTGACAAATATGTAGTATAACATCTCTCTGGCATTCTGAGCCATTTCCTGACTAGCCTATTGTCAAAGAATGCTACTGTCATTCATCATAGAATGCTCTTGGCTTTCACTCCAACCTTGTCTAACAGAGTCTCTCTGTGCTTGGAAAGCCTGCAATAGCTAGTGACCCAATTAATTGGTCTTCTTGGAGAGGAACATTTCTGAATGGCGACTGTACTTGGCAGCAGTGCACCTGTTGAAGAGCTGCATCTATTGGTCCAATTTCATTATCCGGCTGTTTTCCATTATAAAAACCTCTTCTGCACTTTGAATGTCTACTTATGTTCCCTACCCATATCTTTGGTGTAGGAATACACTTTTTCCTGACACTCTTTCAGACTTCTTCAATTCCTGATGCATATATACCAAGCATCTCTGGATTTCTTGGCCTGCCTTTTTCTCTAGAACCATTTTGTCATTCTGTAAGTGATTTTGGATGCCGAGATTTCATTTCTGGACCAACTTTTGTTTTGAGGTTATTTTTATATTCAAGTAACTGTTTACTTTGTGTGTGCACACGCGTTTACTGTAATGTTGTTAAGAATGAACAGGCTTCTTAATGCACTAGCTGAAGCATCACCACTCCCAAGTAATGGATCAATAGCCCCGGCAGTTAATGGTAGACCTACTATCTCTTTGAGCCTTGCTCTGGAACACATGAGCTAGTCAGGTGCACATAGGTGGCGATTGACAATTACAAACCCTTGATTCGCCCAATCAGAGCGCTTCACTTGCCAGCCTCTTGAAGCACTCTCTATTTGGATAAACATGTCTTCATGTGTTGATTTCATGACAATAAGTAAGTGCAGGTTTTGCTGCTGCTATCTGATCTGACTGGTTTTCTTCCTCGTGAGTTGATCCATTAGGAAGTTTTGAAGAAGAAAGTTCCTGCTGGCAATCAGACTAAAATAAAATGGGCATCGTCTGAAACTAACCCCCTAAAAATGCCTGATTTTTTGGAAAACCTATTAAATTTAATTCCTTGTAAGATATGAATTTGTACCATGGGGATAACCGTGTGGTGGGCGTGCTCTGTAATGTTTGTCTTGGATATAAAAGTTGTATACAAAGCACACCTAGCTACCATGTGGGATAATTTATATGTAGATATAACCCAGATGGTCTTTGTGTGAACCATCCCTCTCCTATGGGCACTCATTGGTTGGGGGGATAACAAATTGCCCATGAAAAATAAGGCAGTATAATGTTTTGTGAGAATAAACAGCACTGCGTCTAATGGTCTGTCAAATCCTACTAAGGGCATTGTGACTCTGCTCGGATAGGTAGGGCCAATGCTACCTCTGGGCGGTTACCATGGAAGCTCCGAGAAAGAAAGCCTAGCACACTGCTGCAGTCTGGAGAATACACGCTTCAGCACCTTGCCTCTCCTGTCTTTGAAAATAAATCTAATTCCAGAGAATTTCAGTCTTATCGTTCCCTCAGTAATCCCTGCTGAGCAGAAGAGGAGAGCGAAGGAGCCGGACACATTTCAGCTTTTTCATGAAGGCACCAAAGTAGTGTTTGGCCAAAGAAAGCGTAAGGAGCATATTTAGCCACCCGACTTCTATATAGCAGGTGTAAAACACTAGGTTCAATTTTAGAAGGCTGTCATTTGAACGCCCTTGTAGGCTGGTGTTACCAGGAAAATACCCATTACTGGTGCACAGCTCCTTGGTTCCTATCCCTTGTCAAATTAGGCATCTCCCGAGTATGCACAGTCCCCCTACTGTTAATTGAAATGACTCTGGCATCTTTTAGAAAAGCTCTTGGGAAAAGCTGAAAGAAGATTGCCATACAAAATTGTGATGATGAACCAGACGGATGCCAGTTATCACTGGCTGTCTGAGAAACAAAAACATAATTTACGGAAACAGTCATCTCATCCCATCTTAGAGATTGGGGAGGTGGGGGCAGATGTTGGAATCAGTATCTGTGTGGGTGGGTGTTCGGGTGGTATGTTAACATGGTTGTGCAGAGGGCAGGTTGAAAGTCATTCTAGCTCAGCAGAACATGTTGCAGACTAAGTCTGATTGCCACAATTAAGCCCGAATTGGAGAAGGGGAGGGGTGTGTGTGTGTGTGTGTGTGTGTGTGTGTGTGGGTGTGTGTGTGTGTGTGTGTGTGTGTGTGTGTGTGTGTTTTCCTGAGGGTTGGTTTGTTGGGGGTTTTTTTGGTGGGTTTTTTTTTCATGAGTGGGTTTGATTGTGAGGGTTTTTTGTTTTTCTTTGACTCATTTTGGTTTTGAAATTTACCATATATAAGTCCCATATTTGTAATCCTTTTTTTATACCCAGCCGATGCATTCCTGCCGAATGCTTCCTTTTAGTGTTCTTTTCCCCTGGCCTTTTCACTGTAGCATCTAAGACAAACGAATATTTATTGTAAATATTAGTCTGTAGCATTGTAATCACCACTCCTGGGGTTGAATGCCAGAGGCTTTTAACATCCAGTATCCTAAAGAATGCTTGTTGGGGAATGGGCAAAAGGAATGACCTGTGGTCTCGACACCCACACTGCATTAAAGTGTGATGTAGATTTTATTGCTTCCTGCCCGGGGAGGATAAAGTCTTGTTTCTCTGGTTTTCTCGTACTGGATGTGAAGGATAATGCTGTACTTCTACTGGAAGACTTTGACAGACGTGTGTGTTTACGTTGTGTTCAATTATCATATCCAGGAGGCTGCCCGGGCGGCTTTGAAGCTGGGCTCTGGTGTCGAGTTGTGTTACTCAGCACTTGGCTAGATAAGAGGAAGACGTGGAATTTAAGTGTTTTTAGAAACTTGAACATTTGCCACATAATAGCGGTGCAATAATTTTTATTCATGTTGTACCTGCATGTTGATGTTTAAATCCTCCACTGAAATAAATTTTTTACATAAATACAAACTCTTTGCTTTTCCTCAGTTTTCTGTCTCCTGTGTTAAATCTTCCACAGAAGATGTGCTAGGCATTGACATGCATTTCATGCTGCCAGCTAGAGTTGGTTTAGCCTCACTTTGTGCTTGGAGGCTATTGTATCCAACTGGATCCACCGCCCCACCATGTAAGGCGATGGCTACAAAGTAATAGCAAGTTGATGGCATCAAGGTAAATCCAAAGCACTCTGCCTGTTCTTCTGTGATTTTTTTTTTCCTGCTTGGATCAGTTGTCTGCATGAGCCAAAAGTGTTCTCCTTTGTACAAAACTCGCCTCCCCCCGCTGAGATCCTTTCTTCTGGTCCTCAGTGACTGGTTAGTGTAGAATCCCTCATGTGAGCTCCCACCGTTCCTATTACTGACTCGTACAAGGAGACGCACTAAGGAGGGTACAATTCTTAGTTTAGCTACAATAGAGAGCAAAAAGCAACCAAACAAGAGAAGAGAGGGGAGGGAAATGGGACCAAATGTAATGTGTTTTAACAAAAGGATAAAAATAAAACTATAACTTCTCGCCATTATCAAGTGCTGCTCGCCATCAGCAACCTCTGAGCTGTCAAACTCTGGCTGCCGCCTACCAAGGCATGCAGCCTTCTTGATATACATGTGGATCAACACTGGGACAGAACCAGTCACTCAAACAAATCAAACAGCACATGCTTTATTGCATCTCTGTGTTGTACAGCCTGTACTCAATGGTTATGTACATACGTGCACCTGTCCCTCCGTTGTGTACGCTGCATGCGTGTGCTCAAGGAAGCGGCGCCGGAAATTAACATGTAGGTACCATAGCAGACAGATAAAACACTGGCAGGACACGGTGCTGTGCTATGACTTATTGTAACAAGGCAGAAATTATTTAACCATCCTTCTGTACTTACTGTAGCCACAGTGGCAGTAAAGATCTATTGGAGCATCAGCTTTCGTGGGCAAAGACCCACTTGATCAGATGTGGGTCTTTGCCCACGAAAGTTGATGCTCCAATATATCTGTTAGTCTATAAAGTGCCCCAGGACTTCTCGTTCTTGCAGATTCAGACTAACACAGCTACCCCTCTGATACAAATGGCACTAAAGTATAAAATGTCAGTGAACCTTTTTGGCAGGCACTGGTCCTAAAACATTTAGCTGGAGTATTTCACTTAGGCCTTTAGAACAGGTGTGGGGAAACTTTTTGGGTCGGGAACCACTGACCCACTGAAAAATCAGTCCCAGGCCGCACGGTGAGGTCTCCTCAATGCTGGGGGGGGGGGGTCCCCTGACCCTCAGGGGCCAGATCCAGATGAGGATCTCCCCTAACTTTAAGAGGAGGGTCATAATCCTGCACACTAAGACATTAACAAGTCTTATTTCTCCCAGCCTTGTGAAATACACAGTAGTGCAAGCTAACTGATTGAACTCTGATTAGTCCTGCTCTGCAAATAGCCAGCGTTTGGGAAAAGTGACCGTTTGTCACCCCCAAAGTCTCTCTCTTTAACCACTGTACACAAGGCAGGCTACCTTCCTTCCAAATGCAAAATAAAGGCAAGTCAAAGGAACAAAGAAATCGCAGTGCAGCTATTGATAATGGGAAAAATGTTTTAGCCAAGGAGCTCTGATACCATTTTGTTGAATCATGTTAATTTTTTTAAAGAGGGTGGAGCTCTGCATTCCATGCTCTCCGGTGTTCTCCAGAGGAGAGATTCATGGAAGGGCTGTCAGTGAGGTGAAGTGGTAAATCGTAGCTGCCTACCGTACACGATACCTGAGCTCCTGCAACATGCCACGCTCCGTGCATATTTCGGGACTGGATGGAATCATCCCACCAGTACAGCTGCTCCTGGGGCATGCCTTGCATATGCAGAGAGTCCGCTGCTGCTCCTACTTACTTGAAATCTACCCAGAGTGGAAACCAACAACTCTCCATGCAATCCATTGTTGCAGCCTACAGAACTTGCGCTTGGACCAGTTTGTTCTAAACGTCAGGGTGATGGGAGCTTGGTTCTCTGTTGATATGTTCTGCTTTTTTAAGAATGCATCAATGCGAAAAGTATTGTGTTACCGTTACAAATTTAACCTCAAGCAGTCAAGAGTCAGGAAATTCTGCAAGCCACAGTAGTTCTCAGGAAGTTAATTGAGTGGCATTGTTTGTACATAGTACTTTGTTTTGTTTTCCTTGTTTCCTGAAAATGGGATTATATCAATGAAATATAGCATGTTGCATCACAGCTGGGTTAAGACTGCTGCCAGTGTGTTCACTTTTGGAATGTTCTGACTTCTGAGAGCTTTGTATTCCCACCCCAGTTTATTGATGTGTTACACCCAAAGGCTACGTCTAGACTGGCATGATTTTCCGGAAATGCTTTTAACAGAAAAGTTTTCCGTTAAAAGCATTTTCGGAACAGAGCGTCTAGATTGGCACGGACGCTTTTCCACAAAAGCACTTTTTGCGGAAAAGCGTCCGTGGCCAATCTAGATGCGTTTTTGCACAAAAAAGCCCTGATCGCCATTTTTGCGATCGGGGCTTTTTTGCGGAAAACAAATCTGAGCTGTCTACACTGGCCCTTTTTTGCAAAAGGGACTTTTGCCCAAACGGGAGCAGCATAGTATTTCCTCCAAAAGCATTGATTTCTTACAGTAGGAAGTCAGTGCTTTTGCGGAAATTCAAGTGGCCAGTGTAGACAGCTGGCACGTTTTTCCGGAAAAGTGGCTGATTTTCTGGAAAAACTGGCCAGTCTAGACACAGCCAACAAGACAACATTATAAGAAAGTTAAGGTTGCAAAGTCAAGCACTCAAAATGCCAGAGATTGCCTGTGCAAACTTATTTCAGCTGCCTGGTTCACGAGCACTGTGATACAAAATTGGTTTAACACAGTGGTGGGCAATCTGCGGCCCACTGGGGTATTGTGTGTGGGCCGTGAGACATTCTGTTTACCATTGCCCCACATGCAGGGTTGCCAGATTCCATTTTTTTCCATCTGTGTAGGGTTTTTTCCTACCAGCATTACTAAAGTGACACACGCTTAAAGCAAGGGCAGCGTGTGCTGATTGCACACAACAGACGGTGAGAGCCGTGCGCTCCCTCTGCATCCAATCAGCATCGCTAGGGTTCCAGCTGCACCCCCTGTGAATTCTCGGTACGCAAGCGCAGTGAGCAAAACTACCCTATCCCGGGAGACCATCTTGGTTAGGACAATCTTGCAGCCCACTCCCTAGCCTCGGTTGCCCATCACTGGTTTAAGATCCGGAAGAGTGAGAGACTAAAGACATGCAGTGTATTTCACAGATTGAAAGTAGGTTAAGAGGTGATTTGATCACTGTCTACAAGTAACGGAATGAGGAACGCATATTTTATAGGCACGTAAATATAACCGAAAAAGATGTAAGATCTAGTGGTTGGACCCCAAAATCAGACATTCAGACTATAAATACGTTTTTTAACTGTGGATAAGTAACCCTTGGATCAATATACCTAGGGACATGGTGAAGTCGCCAACATTTCAGTCGTCAAGTCAAGAGTGGACGGAGTGAATCTCTTTCTAACAGTAAGGCTGTATCTCATCCAGAAATAATGGCTTGATGTAGAAATTACTGGGTCAGGTTCGCTGTCCTGTTACACGGCAGATCACACTACATGAGCCTTTCCTGGCTCTAAAATCTATGATCCTGTCTTTAAACAGGTGATCGCATACTGTTCTTTGCACAGGGGACTCCTGTCTTGTTCACCATGGGGATCGCAGAATGAATCAGAGCTGTGTAGTCAATTAGGCTGTAGGACCGCAGTAGGAACAGCCAGTCTCATCAGCCAGTCGTACGGAACTGATATGGTTCTAATTCTAGTTATATTACTAGCTGATCTGTAACCACCGTGTCTAACCTGACTCATTTTCAGGTCATGCATTTGCTGCCTTGGCAGAACTTTTGGTCAAGGGCTTCCCAGCCCAGAACTTAGTGGCTTTTTTTTTGTAAATGAAATGCCAGACATTTATCTTCTGCCTTTTCCAAGTGTCACAAGGGCTGAGACAAGGTTAATGAAGATGAATGGGTACCACCTCGCAGCACACGGAGTTCCCCTGCATCTCCCAGCCTGGGCGGCAACGCTGGAACGGAGCGTGCTGCCCGACTTCAATCACTGTCTCTCTGATGGATGGAAATGTCACTCGGGAGAGAGGGGCCCAGAAATGCGCCCTGCTTGCAAGGAGGACAGAGTGTCTGTCTGGAGCCTGCACCTTTCCTGACAGCAGATCGATGGCGAGCGTGGGGGGCAGGCTGTAAGTGCTAACCGATTAATCAGAGGAGCCTGGCGTTCGGTGCCAGGCAAGGGGTGTTGCTGTCCCTGACCCTGGTGATTGGTGAGCAAGGCTGCTGAGCAAGGCCCCTCCCCCCGAGCTCGGTGGCAGCAAAGTTGTGAAGGGGTCCCAGCAGGGTGACCCGTTCAGGAAGGCAAGTGGTTGAGAGATGCTGTCGCCCCGCGCAGGCGGATGGTATCAGCAAGGAAATGCCGTCTCCAAGACCAGCGTGGCTCCGGGGCCAACAGGGGCTGCCACCCAGAATGGCTACTGGCCAGACTTGGCCCTGGTTTGTCTCTCGTTATAGCAGTGGACAGGTCAGGCTGATCTTCAGCGACTGGCCTAAGGAGGGAGAGGAGGCCGCGTGCTGCCAGACCCCAGTCCCAGCTGCAGAACCAGAAGGAGGGGTGATCTTTGACTCCCAAACGAGATGACCTGGCAGTTGGTTCCTACCCTTTCTTGGGGCCCAGAAGCTTGTGTGCATGACCACAGGCAGTGGGTGTGGAAGGCGTGGGGAAGGCTCGGCCGCCTCAAACCGCCAGCCTGGCCCTGCCCACGCTCCGCCCCCGGGATGCCTAATGTAGGCAGACTGGGGACGGATTGTTGCTGCCCCCAGCGCCCGCCCTTCCCGTGCTCCAGGGCCGGAGAGGCTGGGGCTACGTGTCCTTCCCCCTTCCCATGATGGGGTGGGCCATGGCCTGGGCAGAAAGGGCGGGGCTGGGGGCAGGGTTGAGGGCTTACCTCCCCTAGCCCTGCCTTCACCAGCCGCCCATGTGCATGACCCAACGAGGAGCGCAGGCTCCAGTGGAGAGCCGCGTAATACCTGCATCCTGTCTGCCCATTAGATGGGAGCCCCAGACAGGTCTGTCTCTCGGCTTCAGCCCGCGGGGGGGTTTACTCACGTGACACACAGTCCGAGCCCACCGCTCCGCTGGTTTACAGTGGGCTCTGACCTCGGTGCATGTTAAAAGATCACCCATCCTGCACAATCCACTGCACTGTGCCGGGAGAGACCTTCACTGGGGCACTGTCGGCCCTGACTGCGGGGATACCCAGAATGCCATTGGCGTTCTCGCCAATGCTACCTCCGTGGCGTGAGGTGAGGGGGTGACGTTTCTCCCAGCGTGCTAGCCCCGGCCCCGTGGTCTTTGAGCATCTTGCCGCCTGTCCGTCCCACAGAGAACGGGAAGACCAGCTTCTGCCGCTGAAGACAGGAACCAGGTAATAACCAAGCCCGGGGCCCAGCACTATGGCTTGAGCCAAGTCATTGCTGTTGGCTTCCCTTGGATTTCAGGCAAGGTGCAGTCGATGGTGCTATGGAGGCCTCTGTTCTGACAGAGGCCAGTGTCTCTTCCACGTTTTCCGTTTGTGCTGCTTGAATGGTGAGTGTGGTTTTTGGAGAGGCGCTGTGTTCGGCCGCCTGCTTAAGAAAACCGCAATGCTTGGGTTCGAGGGACGGCTAGGGATGTGGCACGGAGAACAAGCTGAAGCCAAGACATGGGCCTTTTAAGAGCCCCCGTCACCATATCGCCTATTTCTCCGTCTTAATGGAGTTTATACCTAGCCAGAGACAGATTCCCGATTGTGTCTGTCCTAGGGCAAGCCAGGCACACGAATGGCGTTCTTGTGGCTTTCCCAGCGGGTAATTCCAATCAGCCCCTTTCTAAGCTGCAGCCTCTCTTGGAAGAGCAGCCTGCGGATTGTTTCAGTTGGCTCTTGAATACAGGTGGTCCCCCAGCACCTCCCGGTCAGATCCATTGTAAAAGGGGGCTGGTCTCACTGAATTAGTTGGCCATGAGCACGTTGGAGTTTGGCTTGGAAAGACCTGGGCTGAGGGAAGTGTTTGTTGGCGGATCTGGGCTCGTGCTCCCGACTCTGACCCGCCTGCCGCACGAGGAAGAAGCAGTTTTGTTCTGCTTTATGGTGGGGTGGCTGGTTTCAAATAGGAACTATTTCTTGCTGTGCGTGGTCCCTCTGTTTCCAGGAGAGAAAAGGACGCTGGGGAGGGAAAGGAGCCTCCAGGGAGCAGCTCCATGTCGGGGCGATGGAGAAAGCAAAGGCTGGAAAGGGAGACGTGTTATCAGGCAGATGAATTGGGAGGGAGGCCAGCCTTTGACAGGCAACACATCTGGCTGTGAACCGAGGGCTCCTTCCCACGGGCTGTCACTCTTTTTGATGAGCTGCTTTCTGCCTGCAAGTTCTTGGGGTCTCAAGAAAGGGGGAGCAGGAGTGGAAAGTGGGTGCTGGCCAAGCAATGGAGAGGCACCGGCCGGCAAAGTAGTTTGTGTCCTGCTATGGCTCTTTCCTCTGCCGCTTCCTTGGCTCACTGAACGTAGCCCCCTGTCGCCGCCCGTCCCCAGCTGAATGAGGGAGGAGGAAATGTTTTCTGGCTCAGCATTTTCCACCCGTGGCCCTGTGCCACCTCATCACTGCCCAGTCTTAGCAGGGAGACCAGATGCACAAGTATCGTTCCTTTGTCTTGTTCCTCTGACAGGAACGTTTCCAACATCCGTTGGCTTGTTCCCACTAGACCAAGAACCCCCCCGTGGTCGTCTTTTGCAGCCTGGGCATGCGCGGTATAGGAACGCGCTTCGATCAGCGTCCCAAGTGGCTGCCGATGGAGCTCTCTCTCCAGCAATCCTGAGTGAGTTTGATGCTGCCTCGGGCTGCATGAGCAAAGGGCTCATCTCTGGGGGTGAGTCGGGGTAGTGCAAAGTTCACGATAAAGGGCCCCACGGTGTCTAGCGCCAGCCCGCGTTAGAAGAGGGATCTGTACCTGGGAGAGGCCTCTGACTAGTTTAATAGATAAGGTGCCAGCAGATGGCGCTCAAGGACAGGTAACATAGTTCCTGGATCTCGTAAAAACCGACTTGGGGCGCTGCAAATATGGTGCTATTTCCTTTCCCCGGAGACCTTCCTGCCCTCGAGGGCTCCCCTTCCCCTGTCCTGTGTGGAAGAGTCCTCAGAACCCCAACAAGGCTGGGCCTGGGAATCCTGGGGGCTTGACCCCCAACCTTGTTGTGGTCACCTAAGGTAGGGGCTAGGGTGTCCCCACTCCAGGGTGCTCTCATCACACTGAACGTTCCCCTGATCGATTACAGACCGTTCCGAGCAAATACAATTCATTACACAAAGAAAGGGGAGAATAGGGGAGAATGGGAAAAGTTGCTGGCAAACACGTCACCCCGTTCTCTGGGCCAGAGCCCTCACACCCAGCGTCCCTGGAGCGTCCAGGCTGGTCAGTCTGTTCCTTGTAGGTGACGGGACCCTCCGCACTCTGGCCTGCCAGGCCTCTTGGCTGGTGGAGTCGCCCTGCCCTGGGCCTACCCAGGGTCCCCCCTTTCTCCGCTGCTGCTTCCCGCACCCAACTTCAGCCCCAGCTCCACTTTCTGCTGCGCTGCCTCCAGCATTCGGGCTGCTTCTCTGGCCCCTCTGGCTCTGCAGCCCGGCTCCCAGCCTGGCTCTGCTGCTGGGCCATGTCTCTGGCTCTCCCAGGCCGCCACGGCCCCTCCCAGCTCAGCCCAGGCCCCGGCTGCCCTGGCAATCAGGCTGTCCTGGGGACTGCCAGTCTCAGGATACTGAGTTCTCAAAGACCCTCCCCTTCCCTTCTGATACGGGGTGTGAACCAACCAAACCCCCCACTGAGCTGAAGGGAGGGGCCACCAGTCCCCCAACATTTCCGCCGATCCCTTAACAATCTTCTCTATTCAACTGTGCTCCTACTTCCCCCACGGCTGCCGGGCAGTGCCTGGATCTACACAAACGGCCGAGTCAATTATTCTTCTCCCACCCCCACCTCCTCTGTCTACGTGTTTCCACTGACGCAGTTCGAAATAACTTTGATGCCATGTAGACGGGATGCCTAATGCCAGCATACGCCTTTCAGAGGTGAACGCTGCTCTATTTAATTAGAAACTCGATTGCCATGAGATGAGGTGCAGCACAATAGAAATGCACTCGCGCATATGACAACAATACAGTACGGGGCATAAACTACAGAAAACTCGTATCAAGCCACTGCCTGGCAAATACAAAAACTAGGGCTGTCGATTAATCACAGTCAATTCATGATTAACTCAAAAATGTCCATGTCCCCTGGAGGTGAGAACAGGCATTCGCATCAGACTTCTGTAGCTAGTATTTCGAGGTATTTGTGCGCCAGATATGCTAAACATTTGAATGCCCCTTCACGCTCTGGCCGCCCTTCCCTGATGGCATGCTCTCATGCTGACGACACTCGTTACAAAATAATGCGTTGACTTTGTAACTGAATTCTGTAGGGGAGAACTGTACGTCTGCGGTCCCGTTCAGACACTGTGTGTTCCAGTCTCAGGGCCGACTGTCAGGCAGGGCAGAGACCCCAGAGGTGGTGATGGTTGTACAATTAGTCACCAGCCCAGTTGCCAGTGTCAACGGTTGCACTTTCACAGTCCCACCTACAGTCACAGACTGTCCCCTGGGGCATCCCAGTCTATCGTGCCCCCCAGTCAAGTTTGTCTAAGTGTAGCTGGTTACTTGACCAGTGACCACGCAAGATTCAGGTTACTTCTAGTCGCAGGAGACCAGTCACTTACCCCAGGTCAATTTGTCTCCGATCTCACCCCAAAGTCTGCTTGTAGCCAGTCCTATAGCAAACTAAGGAAGGATTTATTATCTAGGAAAAAGATAAGAGATCTGTGTAGGTTAAAGCAGGCAACATCGGTGCACCGATGAGTGAGTCTACACTCCCAAATGGCGACTGAGTTGTAATAACTTGCCAGCAATGAATGTCTTTTAGGGGTAACCCAGGTTGACCATGGGGATCTCTTGGGAACTTGGGCTTCACAGCTCCGGCCCTGTGAGTGTCCAAATAGCGCAAGAGCTGAGAATTCGTCACGTCCTATATGGTTATTTCCTCTTTCCAGAATTTAAGCTGATGGGACCTGTGCCCTTCTGCACACAGCCGGAGCAGGGGCAGGTAGCAAAGTCTTTGTGTGGTCAGGTTCCACACTGGCCCTGCTAAGTGGTGGAGGGGGAAGAGGCAGTACCGTTCATGGGGATCTAGCACTGTATACTGGGTGAAGCTTGCTTTCTTGGTGCATTACGTGGGTCAGGACAAACACTTTGCATCTCTAGCACACTCAAGCATTCTCCTAAGGCCTGGGCTACAGATCTTATCAGCGGGATTAAACGGCCGAGCCACCCCCCTGCATTTCCTCAAGTCTCTTGTCTGAGCACATCCCGGAGGGAAGCTGGACTGGTCTCCGGCGGTTCACTTGTCAGTGCCCAGCTGAGGCCGAAGGTCTCAGCAAGAGCTGGCAGCTGGCCTGCCAGCATCACAACCACCGTGTCTTACGCTGGGCTCCACCCACCAGAAAGGGCTGGGTTCATGATGTCACTTTCCGGAGCAGCAGCTGGTGGCCTCTGCAGCTTGAGCTGGAGGGAATCCTTCAAATGTTCCCCAGATAAGCTCCCGGAGTGTGTTTATCGGAGACTCGTGGGCGGTTACGGCTGGCAGAGCCCTCAGGAGTCATCGAGTCCAGCCCCCTGCCCAAAGCAGGACCAACCCCAACTCAATCATCCCAGCCAGGGCTTGGTCAAGCCGGGACTTGACCTCTGGGGATGGAGATTCCACCCCCTCCCTAGGGAACCCATCCCAGGGCTTCCCCATCCTCCTAGGGAAATCGTTTTCCCTAAGATCCCACCTAGACCTCCCCCACTGCAACTTGAGCCCATTGCGCCTCGATCTGCCATCGGCCACCACTGAGAACAGCCTCTCGCCAGCCTCTCTGGAACCCCCCTACAGGTAGCTGAAAGCTGCTATCAAATTCACCCTTCCCTGTTCTTTTCTTTTGCAGATAAATAAGTCTAAATTCCTCAGCCTCTCCCCATAAATTATGTGCCTCAGCCACCTCATAATTTTTGTTATCTTTGCTGGACTCTCTCCAGTTTATCCACATCCTTTCTTTAATGGAGGGCCCAGAACTGGACACACTATTCCAGCTGTGGCCTCACCAGTGCTGAATAAAGGGAATAATCACTTCTCTAGATCTGCTGGCAATGCTCCTCCTAATGAGACTCAATATGCAGTTAGCTTTCTTAGCCACAAGGACGTCCTGTTGACTCCTATCCAGCTTCTCATCCACTGCAATCCCCAGGTCCTTTTCTGCCAAACTGCTGCTTAGCCAGTCGGTCCCCAGCCTGTACCAATGCTTGGGATTCTTCCGTCCCAAGGGCAGGACTCTACACTTGTCCTTGTTGAACCTCATCAGATTTCTTTTGGCCCAATCCTCCAATTTGTCTAGGTCACTCTGGACCCTATCCCTGCCCTCCAGCGTATCTGCCTCTCCCCCTAGCTTAGTGTCATCCGCAAACTTGCTGAGGGTGCAATCCATCCCCTCATCCAGGTCATCAAGTAAGTTGGTGAACAAAACCGGGCTTAGAACCGACCCTTGTGACACTCTGCCTGAAACCGATCTCCAATCAGACATGGAGACGTTGATCACTACCCGTTGGGCCTGACAGTCTAGCCAGCTTTCCAGCCACCTTACAGTCCACGTATCCAATCCATACTCCCATAACTTGCTGGCAAGAATACTGCGGGAGACTGAATCAAAAGCCTTGCTAAAGTCCAGGTATAGCACATCCGCCGCCTCCCTCGTGTCCACAGAGCCAGTCACCTCGCCATAGAAGGCTGAGAGCCACGTGGCTCTCTGGAGGGAAAAATCCAATTTTGCCAGTGCTGGAGAGGGAGCTGCAGAGCGAGTAACCGGGTTCAGCAGAGTGTGTGGATTGTCCACCATGCCCCCGAAGGCCACGGCTTGCACAGGGGTCAGGCGGGGCTGCCTGAGAGCGGAGGGACCCCGCTGGACTCTCAGATCCCAGGCTGAGCTTGCGGCAGAAGTGGTTAGAACCCCCCGTGTCCATGTAAACGCAGCACGTTGGATGCAGGGACGTGGCGAGGCTGCAAACCCTGAGACCTGCAGTGTCGCTCGCCCAGGGCTGACAAGCCTTAGCCAGGCTCTGAGGCCACAGGGAAGAACAGGCCGGATGTTTCTAGCTGGACAGACGCTGGAGACAGGCCTGGCATTCTCCCAGGCACAAGCCCAGTTCACTGCAGCCCCCCAGGGTCCCAGCCTAGTGCGCAGGATCCCTGCTGCCAGCCCCACGCGCTGGGGTCCTTGCTGCCAACTCCATGCGCCAGGGTCCCAGTTTGAGTCCCAGGCCCTGGGGGCCGCTGCTGCTGGCCTGTCACAGGGCTAACTCACCAGTAGCGAGCCTCCAGCTGGTTGCTTTGGAAATTCGCTAGTTTCGCTGGCCACAGCCCTCCAGCCGGTGTCTCCCCGAGTTTCCTTTTGACCCCGGTGTCCTCTTCTAGGCACTGCCCTCCCAGGTCCTCCTCTCCCCACGGAACACCCAGTGCGCCTGTACCCACCGTGCCTCAGTGACCCCCACCAGTCTTCATCTAGCCCCTGCCTCAGGCAAACTGCCCTCTGGAATGGCCACTCATCACCGGCAAAGGGGTGTGGACCTGCTGCCCCTGCCCACCACGGCTGCCTCGCTATCTCCTTAGTAACCTCAGGCCCTGCAGCCTGGGCGCTCGCTTGGCCAGACCTTCCCCCAGCTCCGCTCTCCCTCTTAGGAAACCTCCCGCTTCCCTGGCAGTCAGGTCCCCACTGCCCTCCCCTGGGCCAAGCAGCCAGTTCCTCTTTCTATAGCCCCCAGCTGGGCCCGCGTTAGCAGAGCTGCCTCAGCTGGGACTTGGCTCTCAGCCCTTACCCCCGGCTGGGGTTTTGCCCTTAAAGGGCCAGTGCAGGGCAGCCGCCCTGTCTCACAGCCCGATGGCTGGGATCCCAGCTGCAGGCTCCACGTGCCGGGGCTTTGCTCCCGACCACCCCTGGGGACGGGCGGGGTAAGAAGGCTCAGCCCCCCGCCCCCCCCGCACACTTAAAAATGTTCCCATGCCACTGGGAGGAGACTGGCACAGAGGCGGGGTGGGGCGAGGCACCGGGGCATTTTTGGACCGGCAGCAGAGAGCTTCCTTGGGCCCTTTTATGCAGCTCCTTAGGGGGGCAGCTGATGCATAGCCGAAGTCTGGCAGCCGCCACCGATTCTCCTCCCACCCAGACATCTCTCGGGCTGTGGCAGTGGCGTGTTTCCCGCCTTCTTTCCCAGGGGCTGGATAAATCCCAGGGTGTCCTGCCGGGCCCCAGAGCTACCGGCAAGTTCCCTTCTGCACCAAGCACAGAGAGCACCTGGCCCTTGGCCTGTTGTGGCTTTGGGTGGAGCCGCAGGTCATAGAACCCCAGGGCTGGAAGAGTCCTCAGGAGTCATTGAGTCCAGCCCCCTGCCCAAGGCAGGACCAATCCCAACTCAATCATCCCAGCCAGGGCTTGGCCAAGCCGGGACTAACAAACCTCTAGGGATGGAGATTCCACCCCCGCCCCAGGAAACCCGTCCCAGGGCTTCCCCACCCGCCTAGGAAATAGTTTTTCCTAAGACCCAACCTGGACCCCCCCCACTGTAACTTGAGCCCATTGCGCCTCGATCTGCCATCGGCCCCCACTGAGAACAGCCTCTCTCCATCCTCTCTGGAACCCCCCTTGCAGGGAGTTGCAGGCTGCTCTCAAATCCCCCCTCACTCTTCGCTTCTGCAGACTAAACAGACCCAAGTCCCTCAGCCTCTCCTCATAAGTCATGTGCTCCAGGCCCCTCATCATTTTGGTCGCCCTCCGCTGGACCCTCTTCAGTGCGTCCACATCCCTTCTGTAGTGGGGGGCCCAGAACTGGGGACACTACTCCAGATGTGGCCTCACCAGAGCCGAATAAAGGGGAACAATGACATCTCTGGCTCTGCTGGCGATGCTCCTAATGCAGCCCAATATGCCACTAGGGGTTGGGGTCTCTGAGCTGTGGTCCACAGGCTGGTTTTTGGATCTCTGAGGGATTTTCCCATCAGTTGGGCGGAACTTCACAACTAGCTGCGTTTTGTTGCTGCCTTTTCGGGCCCGTGCCCCACACCTCGCACCATTGCCCGCTGGGAAAGCTTCCCGACAGCACCTGGGATGCGCCTTTCTCAAACCTGCCTGGGAGCCCGTCGGCTCCAGGAACGTGCCGAATCCGGGTGGCTTGGTCTGTACAAAGGAAGAGCCGTGAGCAAAACGTGCTGCTGGAAGAAATCGGTCCAAGTCCTTGGATGGCCGGGGAGCCAACGGACACGCTCGCTCTCCAGCGTCCGCCCTGCGTCCCCAAATCCTGTCACTTCCATCAGAGGGCAGCATTGGCTCGCCGGAGCGAGGTCTGCTCTGCCGTGAACTTCTGGGCCGTCTCGGCCTTCCAGATGGACTCCCGCACCGTGCGACAGAACCGTGCTGGCACCCTCCCCAGCTGCGCTGTCTGCGCCCTGCCGGAGTGCATGGGATGGCTCTGGCCCATCAATCTCTTTGATCTGGTCCTTCTGTACTCTCCCCTCCCCCCCCGCTCAGGCCAGTTGAGATCTGGGGGCAGGGGAGTCTGTGAAGTCTCCTCCCCCTGCCAGGGGTGCGCAGCACCAGTTGTTCAAAACAGCTGGTGGCTCCCTCTGGCCACTGCATGCCCCTGGCAGGGTGGGGTGGGGCAAGAGACCTCGCGTGCTCCCCCGCCCCATGGAGGAGCACGCAGAGTCTCCTCCCCCCCTCTACCAGGGGCACGAGATGCCTAGAGAACCACCCCTTCCACTCAAGGCCTCGCCCCTTTCACCCAAGACCCCGCCCCTTCCGGTGCCAGCCCACAGTCACTATCAAAATTGGTGACGTGCCCCCCACACAACGATGATTGCCCACCCCAGTCTGGAGTGATAACCCAGGCCGGTTTCCCAGGGAGCTGGGGGAAACTTTGGACCCGTGGATTGAAAAACCCCAAACCAGGGCAGCTGTTCCAAGCGGCTCCGGGGAGCGAAATGGCCAAGGGATGGGACAGGCAGCGAGAAGCGGGGACGTCGGGTCGCCCACTTTCAGCGACTCGCTCCATGGCGTGGCGGCGGGCGCGTAACGTTTTAGTGGTGATGCCAAGAGGAAAGGCTCGACCACGTCGGGGACACGTTGTGCCGACGCTGTGCAAAGAGCACATGAGAATTCACGCCCCCAAGAGGTTACAGGCAGAACGAGGCGCAATGGGCTCAAGTCCCTGTGGGGGAGGTCTAGGTGGGGTCTTAGGAAAAACGATTTCCCGAGGCGGGTGGGGAAGCACTGGGATGGTTCCCTAGGGAGGGGGTGGAGTCTCCATCCCTAGAGGTGTTTAAGTCTCAGCTTGACCAAGCCCTGGCTGGGTTGACTTAGTTGGGGTTGGTCCTGCTTTGGGCAGGGGGCTGGACCAGATGACTCCTGAGGTCTCTTCCAGCCCTGGGGTTCTCGGATTCAAAGTCTCTTGGCCATTGGCCCCACATGTGTGAACGTTTTTTAGACACAAAACCGACCTCAGGCTTCCTGAAGACTGGCTGGGACTGTGTGTGTGTGTGTGTGTGTGTGTGTGTGTGTGACTGTGACTGTGACTGTGACTGTGACTCTGTGTGTGTGTGTGTGTGTGTGTGTGTGTGTGTGTGTGACTGTGACTGTGACTCTGTGTGTGTGTGTGTGTGACTGTGTGTGACTGTGACTGTGACTGTGTGTGTGTGTGTGTGACTGTGACTGTGTGTGTGACTGTGTGTGTGTGTGTGTGTGTGACTGTGTGTGTGTGACTGTGACTGTGACTCTGTGTGTGTGTGTGACTGTGTGTGTGTGTGTGTGTGTGTGTGTGTGTGTGTGTGCGCGCACCCCGACTTCGCTTGCGCTTTCGACCACCCTCCCCTGCGCTCGGCTCACCCGCCCCTCCGCCAAGGCGCAGTCTGACCTCCCAAGCGGCTTGCAGCCCCCCACTTTGTGTCTTTATCGAAACCAAGCTGCCAGAATACTTTCCTGCCCCAGCTATGGAGCTGCCACAGACTGAAGGGATAAATCGCACCGTCTCGGACGCCCACCTGGGGCAGCTTTGCGGCCTAAGATCCCACTCCAGAGCAGAGCAAGACGTGAGAACATTCTGATGTTGGAAACTGGCCTGTATGGGGCGTGAGCCCCTGGCAGGTTGGGGGGTTGGAATGTAAACTCGGGGCTCAAAAGGATTGGCTGAGGCCTGGCTCTCCTTGTGAGGGCTGTCCCGGGGAAGTCAGGGCGGGCAAGGGAGCGGGCTTAGGGCTGGTGGGTGTGAAATCCGAGAGGGCTCGTTTTCAAGCCCCACACTTCGCAGGGCATGTCTGGCAGGTGCTGTTTTGGGGGGGGGCCTCGCAGAGGATGTTGGCATGTGTTTGGGGTGACCGGATCACAAAGTATTTCTTTGTATGGCATTAGCAGCCGGCAGCCCAACCTCCGCTGGGCAAGGCGCTGTACAGCAGAGACGCTCCCTGCCTCGGCGCTCACCTGTGGACAGACGTCGAGAGCCGATGGGCAGGTGCAAGAGAGGGCGATGGTAACAATCAGCAACTGTTATGAACCCAGGGCCCCGGCTGCCTCGCCGTTGTCAAGGTTTTTCCTCTCAGCGGCGGCGAGTCCCGGCGCACGCGGCAATGGCTTTTGGGGATTTTACCAGGAGCTTGCGTCTTTGCCAAATTCGCAGAGATGAAGCCTTATACCTCCCCCCCGGCCTCGTCTGCAGCGGCCTCGTCTGCAGCCGCCCCCTCCTTGCTGCCCCTCGCCTCTGGCTCCTCTGCCACCCCAGCAGCGAGTTGGATCCGAGCTCCGTTATCTCCGAAGGCCTGGAGCACGGAGGAGGTTGGTTTAAAGGTTTGGCTCCTCTCTAGGTGGGGCAGATCTGCTGGGCCAGCTCCCTGCCAGGTGCGGCCCCGTGACACGACAGACACATCCTGGGGTTGCCAAAGGGAGTTGGACACTCAGATCCCATTGGGTTTAGGCCCCTACCTCCCTTAGGGCTTTGGCCACAGCCAGTAACCCAGAGCGTCCTTCCCCTCGGGCTCTTCCCTGCCTGGAGAGGGAAGGGAGCTGTGCGCCGCTGGGGTATTTGGTATTTGCCGGGTGTCTCGGCACACGGTGCTGCAGCCCCGGTCGGCGTGGCGATGGGGGAAGAGGGTGGGAGCGGTGAGGCTGGAGAACTTGCTGCGTCAGCCACAGGCCAGCAATGGCACCGGGGGGCTGTGCTGTGGGCAGGTGTCTTGCTCCGGGCAGGCCCTTTACAAGAGCACGACCTTACCGGGGTGGATCGGTACCAGCTCTGTGCTGCTCAGGGCCCTGGGGAAGCCGGGCGTCTGGGGCTGGACTTGGTTGGATAACCCCCAGGGAGGAGAACGTGCCGCAATGGGCAGGGGCTGAGGCGGGGCTAATCCCTGGCCCTGAGTTCCAGATGCGGCTGTCTGGTGCCTCAGCCAGTGAAACACTCTGAGCCAGACCCCGAGTGAGCTGAAACGGGACCGTCCCTCCCTCTGCCAGGCCCCCGTCTTCCAGCCCCTCCCACATCCACTGGGGGGGTCAGTCCGGCCAGGTCATTTCCAGTCAAGGGCCTGGCACCCGCCTTGTGCCCTGCGCTAGGGGCAGCTGCTTTACACCTGGCAGGTGCGCTGGGCGTTGGCACCGCAGCGGCTCTCCGGCTGCCCAGAGCTGGCGCTTGTCGTTCTCCCCTCGCCGCCGTGTGAGAGCCAGCAAGGGGGTGGGGGGCAGGCTGCAGGGCTTGCTCGTCACTGAGAGTTGCTTCGCCCGCGGTACAGGCCGGGGCTCGGCCCCCTGGCTCTTCCGCAGCGAGGGGCAGTTGCGGCTTCTCAGAGGGATGCTCCGTTCTCAGGAGGTTTTGTTTGCAGCCTCCTTCCCAGCCAGCAGCGGGTTTCCTTTTGTTAAGTGCTAAAGCAAGAGCCTGCTGGAGCCCAGCGAGTGTGTAGAGGGGGGCTCAGGATGGGGCTATTTCAGCCAGAGACGCTGCAGGATCTGCCTAAGGTTCCCAAGAGCGTTGGACATGGGTGGGGGGGGGGGGGGGTGAAGACAGCAGGCCTGGACTAGGGGTCACCAAATGAAATGAATAGGCAGCACGTTTCAAACAAACAGAAATTTTTCTTCACACAGCGCACAGTCAACCTGTGGAACTCCTCGCCAGAGGATGTGGTGAAGGCCAGGACTTTAACAGGGCACAAAAAAGAGCTAGATAGATTCATGGAGGTTAGGTCCATCCATGGCTCTTAGTCAGGCTGGGTAGGATGGTGTTCCTACCCTCTGCTTCTCTGGAAATGGGTGACGGGAGGGATCACATGATGGTTCCCTGTTTTGTTCATTCTCTCTGGGGCACCTGGCATTGGCCACTGTCGGCCGACAGGACGCTGGGCTGGATGGACCTTTGGCTCGTGTTGCGTTTTACCAGCCCAATGGATGCATCTGAGCGGCAGCCTGTGACTTAACCCTGGCACGGAACAGCGGGACTGTCCGCAATGGGCAGCCTCACCCCGGCTCGGGTCAGCGCTGGGGCCGGAGTGAAGAAGGCCCAGCTCTGGGGTGGACTTTAGGGCTGCCCAGAGACGTGGCGGGGCTCTGAGCTGGTTGGCCTCTCCCAGCTGCTGGCCCTCAGAGGCGAAGGGGCACCAGGAGCTGCGTCCCTCGCCATCTTGGCGAGTAGCCACCAGGGCAGGTTGTCCTGGGAAGCTAAAACTCATCTTGGAAATTCCTTCTTGTTCTTACTTGAGTCCAGCTGGCTCCCTGTGTTGCCGGGCTCCCCGCCGCTCTGAAACAGGCACGTCCCTGGGCGCGGGGGGTCCCGGACTAGAGGGGTGGAGCGGTGTGTGAGGGGAGTGGCAGGTGGCACTGAGGAGAGGTGGCAGAGCTGTGCCGGGGGAAATTGGAAACAGCCCTTTTCACCGTCCCTGGGCCCCCCAATTCCCCCCCCACCGGCCCCGTCTCGCCTGTCTCTTCGGAAAGCCTGCCCCCGCCGCCGGCAACAGCCGGGCCCCCTTTCTCCATCATATGCCCCCGGCCTGCCTATTTTCAATTCTGATTATGGCCAGTCTCCTCTTTGGGAGCCCACGTCAGAGGGATTACGGCAGTTAAGCTAATTAGCAATAAGCAAACGGGGGCTCGGCCAGCGTGCTCCGCGGACGAGCCAGTGATGAGGTGATGATTATAATCAACTTGCTCAGACGGGCTGGCTAACGTGCGCTGGCAGCGGGGACGCGCTCGGGGCGGGGAGCGACAGGCGCAGTCTGGAAGAGCCACTGTCTCCGGTGGGAGCTCTTCTCGCCCGAGCTGCTGCCGGGCGCACGCCTACGAGCCCAATAGCCCCAACGCAGGCCATGCCTAGGAGCGATCCGCCCCGGCGCTGCCAACTCTCCGGGTGTTACCGAAAATCTCACAGGCTACGTCAACACTATGTTTTCTCGGCAAAATATATGCGAACGAGGGACTCATTTGCATGAGTCGTCATCTCATTTGCATATTTTCTGCTGATCTGGTTTTGCGCTGGGGTTTTTGCGCCCAGTGTGGACGTTTTACTTTTTGCGCAAAAACCCCCTTTTTCTGCAAGATCCTGATGCCCCAAAGAGGAGGTTTTCCGATCTTGCAGAACCAGGGGTTTTGCATAACAAGAAAATGTCCACACTGCTTGCTTTTGCGCAAAAACGGATCGGCTGAAAATATGCAAATGAGATTGCAAATGAGTCCCTCGTTCGCATATTGTTTGCGGGAAAACTCGTAGCGTAGACGTCGCCACGCTGGGGCTTTGCAATGGGCTGAGGAAGGCAAAGACAAAGGATTCCACATTTTTTTATTTGAAATAATTCCCCTGCTTTCGAGGGGGAACGGGGTCTGGGGCCTGTGGTGTGCGTGCTGTGGGGCGGCCATCTTGCAGGCCCTGCTCGGTAGGGCCCGGATTGGGCTCTGACAGGACGTGCGGGGCTGCTAGCCCCTTGGCGGCTGTGTTTCCTGGGGCTGGCTGCCGGGCGTTACCAGGAGTTTGAAAAGGGACCTTGGTTCTCCTCTCAGCACCACTGACTGAGCTGTTGAAATCCAATTGGGGCGCAGCCAGTCTCCCTGCCGGCCTTGGCTCCGTGCGGCTTCGGGGAGCCGTGACACGTCCACCCTCCGGCTCCTACGTCTCGGGCAACTGGGGACTCCATAGGCTGCCCCTGCCTCAAGCGCCACCTCTGCAGCTCCCATTGGCTGACAACCACAGCCAATGAGAGCTGAGGGGGGGTGCCTGTGAATGGGGCAGCTCACAGAGCCACCTGTACCTGCCTCCGCAACCCATGGAGGATCTGGAGAGAGGGTATGCCGCTGCTTGTGGGACCTGTCTGAGGTGAGCTCCGGCTGGAGCCTGCACTCTGAGCCCCGTTTTGCTCCCCAATCCCCTGCCCTAGACCTGATCCCCCTCCTGCACCCCAAGCCGCTCATCCCCATCCCAGAGTCTGCACCCTCACCCCCATACAAATACCTCAACTCCCTGTCTCAGCCCAGAGCCCCCCTCTGCCCTGAACTCCTCAGTCACTGAAGGGGCCTCTCCGGGGGGAAGCAACTTGGGTTCTTAGGAAAAGGCAGGTGCTGGTAATGGGGGATTCGATCATTAGAAGCATAGACAGCTACGTTTGCGACGACCGGGAGAACCGCAGGGCGACTTGCCTGCCTGGTGTGATGGTCGAGGATCTCTCAAGACATCTAGGGCAGGGGCATTCACCCAAGAGTTCTAAAAGAACTCACATGTGAAATTGCACAACGACTAACTGTGGTTCGTAACCTAGCCTTGAACTCATCTTCTGTACTGAATGCCTGGAAGGTAGCTAACGTGACGCCGATTTCTAAAAAGGGCTCTAGAGGTGATCCTGGCAATTCCAGGCTGGTAAGTCTTAACTGCAGCAAATTAGCTGAAACTATAGTAAAGAAAAAAATGGTCAGACACGTGGATGAACATAATTTGTTTGGGAAAAGTCAGTGTGGTTTCTGTAAAGGGAAATCCTGCCTCACTAATCTATTAGAATTCTCTGAGGGGATCAAGCATGTGGACAAGGGGGAGCCAGTGGATATAGTGAACTTAGGTTTCCAGAAAGCCTTTGACAAGGTCCCTCACGAAAGGCTCTTAAGCAAAATAAGCTGTCAGGAGGGAAGGTCCCCTCATGGATTGATAACGGGTTAAAAATAGTAAACAAAGGGTAGGAATAAGTGGCCCGTTTTCGGAATGGAGAGAAGTGACTTGTGGTGTCCTACAGGGGTCCGTACTGGGACCAATCCTATGCAATACTTAGCCCCTCTGTCCCTCAGTTTCCCCAGCTGTCAAATGGAGAGAACAGTTCTGCCCTGAGGCTAAAGCTGTTAATGACCGTACTCCGATGCTACCGTGACAGGGAGATATAAACTCCATCGGCCTGCATTTTGGCCTCGCTCCATTGTAGGGCTTGTCTACATGTTGAGATGAGAAGGTTTTGTTAGTCTATGAAGTGCTACCAGACCATTTGTTGTTTTTTAAGTTTATCCTGTACAGACTAACTCAGCTACCGCCTGAAGCTTCGATGCCTCAAAGTTATGGAGGCCTAGTTCATTCCAACACAGCTATTCTGGTCAATTCTCGGTGTCACCAACCTCCGGTCTTGAACACAATGCCGTTGCCTGCTGGCGGCTGTCACTAGATTATCTGTGATTTTTGTATTTTCCATCTCCAGCAGCAGCTGCCTGTGTGTGTGTGTGTGTGGGGGGGGGGGATTATTAAGCAAACAACCTGATCAATAATTCAGATTAAAAGGAAAACAACCTGCCAATCCCAGCCCGCTCAGCGAGTATGTGTCCGGCAGACACACCGGCTGCTCAGTCCCGAGAGGGTGAAAGTTGGTGGTTGTTGTTTTCCTTCTCCTTATTAGCTA